>NC_066579.1:371325574-371925574 GCF_024323335.1 Lathyrus oleraceus
AGAGAGATACGAAATTCCAACTCTTCAGTTGTGTTGTATTCCCATACAATGCTTCTGCACAAGAGTTCTATTTATAGAACCACTTGTGTGGGCTTCAAGCCAAAAAGCCCACTTAAGTGTATTTTGGCTTATATCTCATAATATGCCAAAATCACTTAAGTATTTGGTACCTTACCATATTTTGTATCCTACTTAAGTACACCGTGCCTTACGATGTTCCTTAGTTACTCTATCTCTCATCAATCCGTCCTTTGTGTGTGACCCTATAGGTTTTCGTGGCGTTGGCAATTATATTAAATCACGTATTTAACATAATAAACAGTGAGCGGTATCTAGCAACACATCACTGCTATCCAAGACACGAAAATGTCATGTGATCTGACAAAACCTCATGTGATAATAATTATGTGTATAATTACCCCTTTGCCCTTATGTCTATATTGAACACAAGGTATAGACCGTGTCATCCTTGTCCAGTTCAATATTGGGCCCATAGACATTTGTCCTGTTACGCAGGATGGGCAAATTCCATCTAGGACACTCATGTCCCTCAGCATGCTTTGTGGAGTACCCATCAACTGTCTTTATGGTTATCCAGTTACGGACAACGTTGGATCAGCAATAGAGCACTCGACTCTACATCTAGGATCCATAGTGGTTTCAGGTCGAAGAGTGGTATACACTATTATCACCATGAGAATAACTTATGACACTTTGCATAACTTTCTATATAGTATTCTCATAGCGGGTCAATCCGGTATAAATATTACTCTTAATATTCATACCTATGTTTAAGACTTGATAACTCTTTATCCATGATCCATGAGATGTGATCATCAGTCTACAAACATAATAGTCTTAATGCTTTAATGTTATCCCACTTCACACTAAAGCTCGACTACGGATACTTTAAGAATAGTGTCCTTATGTTTGATGTGCTCTCATGATTAAGTCACACTTAATACATTAAACGGACTATCTATTCCAGGGACTTTATTAATCAACCATTAATAAAGAAAAAGCATTTTATTATTAATAAATAATTCGATACAAGTACCAAAAGTATTGGCCTCTAGGGCTTACACCAACAGTTGGCTCTACAAATAGGAAAATATAACTTGATCTCCAAGCATAACAAAATTGATCACCATAACTTGACAAACACAACTTGATATTCAATCATATCCATTTGATCACTGCATCAGATTATCTTCAGGATTTATCTTGATGAACATATATTGGTATTCAAGAACCATCACATGGTAATCATATCAAGCACCATCACTTGATCAACACATCAACCACTGTCACTTGATCAACGTGTCAAGAAACATCACTTGATTAACACATCAAGTACCATCAGTTGATCATCACATTAGATGATATCATCTGAATCAACATGCCTTGAACAACAAGATTAATGAAGACTTATCTTAAGAGTGTAGTTAACATAAAAACGAAATCATCAGGTTGCTACATTCTTCATAACTGCAATCACATAGATCTACAATTATATCTTATGTCATTTATTTTAAACTTGTTGAGCTCTTCTTACATAACAAGACCCAACCTTCATCAGTCAAAGCAATAATGATTTCTTTTGGTTGGATTTGTGAAATGAAGGATGAGTAATTACTGAAATTATTGACTGGGAACGGGTGCTTACACCTCTTTTTTATGTCTCCTAAAATTAGATCCAACGAATGGTCTTTCGCAACAATCTAGTCTTGAAGAAGCTTCTTTTAGGCATCTTTTTTCTTGTCCTCTTATTGAGTATTTTGTTCGTAAACTTTAATGCCCTCACTCTTTAGAGGATCCACTTTTGGATTCTTATGTCTAACTAATTTTTTTGTGATTATTCCTAAAACATCAAAACCTAAAGAAACCCTTTGTTGTCTTTTGGGGTTTGGTTTCGTCGAAAGCAATGTGCACAGACTCTTCAACATCAAACTTACCTCTTTAACAATACAACATCAAAGTTGTATTGTTGAAAACTCTATAAGTTCTACTCAACGAGGAATACCAAGAAATATTCCCTCATCATTTTTAGCATCAAACTTACCTAACTTGTCTTACCATTATTTAAAATAAAATATTTGTTGTCAAAAACCCAAAAAAAAATGGTTTTATACCTTTAAGTAACACATATGGAGTATTCTCTGGTATATGTTTAATGACCACCATGTTTAAGACGTCACATGCGGTGTTAATCGCATCTGCCCAAAAGTACTTAGGTAGACCTGTCTCACTTATCATAGTTCATGATAATTCTTATAAAACACGATTGTTACACTCTACAACACCATTTTATGTTGGAGTACACGGACATGAGAAGTTATGTGTTAATATTGTTTTCGTCAAAAAAATATTCAAAGTGATGATTAAAAAATTCACCACCATGATCACTTCTTAAAGATGTTATTTTCAAATAGAATTGGTTTTGGATAAGCTTGGAAAATCTAACAAAACCTTTAAAATTTTCTTCCTTATGGTCTAAGAATAAATTCCAAGTAAATCTAGTGTAATTGTCTACTATCATGAAGCCATAGTAATTGTCTCATAGACTTTTAGTCCTCGAGGGGCCAAAAAGATCCAAATGGAGAAGTTCAAGAGGTTTAGTTATGGAAACATAATTTTTTGGTTCGAAAGACAACTTTTGTTTGCTTTCCCATTTGACATATATTTCATAGCTTCTTTTTTGAATGTTTTTTATTTTAGGTAGACCAATTACTAGATTCTTGGATTCTATCTTATTAATCAAATCAAAATTAATATGGCCCAAGCGTCCATGCCATAGCCAAGAGTCTTTACTCCGGATTACTAAACATTTGGTACAACTACTTGATACATCATATAAGTTAAACATATAGAAATTATGAACCCTATAATACTCACGCACACTCTTTCCTTATTAGCTTTAGGATCTATTGGATAACTTAAGGTGTCAAAAGTGATGATATACCCTTTGTCTCATAATTGACTAATACTTAGGAGGTTGTGTTTAAGTGCTTTAACTAAAAGAACACCATATATTGTGATTGTGGAGGGATTTTCCATAATAACTTCACCTAAGAGTTTACCTCAATTATTGTCTCCATAATTGATGTAGTCACGCTCTTTATGAACAATGTCGATAAACATTGACATATCTCACTTCATATGCCTTGAACAACCAATATCTAGGAATTTGATCCTACTTGCATCGTAAGACATTCCTGCATGAAGATCGACATGGTAATTTAGGGATAAAACTTTTTTTGGGTCCTTGGGGATTATTATTTGGATCTTTAAGTATCCATGTCATGTGACCATTAGGAACTTTTACATTTCTAATATGATATTAACGCCCAACATGTCTTTTTTTGCTACAATAATGACATACCACTTTAAGAGAAACATTATTTCTATTTTTCTCTATAATAATGATAAACCACTTTAAGAGAAATATTCTTTGTATTATTCTTATTATTCATCACTTGAACTAATATGAACAATAGTACAAGTTTTATTGAGATGTGTTATTTGTCCTTTCAAGTTGCTAATTTCAGATTTTAAAATGGGGCAAGTATCACACTTGATTGTCTATACTTTTCTTCTAAAGTACCAGGATAACACAATTGATCACTCACAATATATGCATGGTCCTTTTTCAAGGATTTTAAAGTACCTTTAAATTTTAAGATTTATTCCTCAAGTTTTAAAATCCTTTTCTTCAAGGAAGATATTTTTCCTTTAAACATATAAGGCTTTAACATGCATTTCATAAAAATAAATTGACAACTCATTTTAAGAAGATAAAGAATGTGAGCCTAAACCACATACCTCAAAGTTATTTTCATTGTATCACACCATCAAACAAAGACTAGACATTTATTCATCGAAATTTGAGTTGGAAGAGGAGGAATCTTTACCTTCTTCCCAAGAAATATATGATATATGACCTTTGGATTTATGCCTTTCATCTTGTACAATGATTTCTTGCTTTTGTGCTTAGTTAAGCATGGACAATCATTCTTGTAGTCTCCGGGTTTACCATATTCATAATAGGTCACTTTCCTTTCTTCCTTCTTTTTATCTTCCCATTCGATGGGTTAGATTTTCTAAAATTCACTAAGTTTTTATCTGAATATTTTAGAATTTTTCTCTGTATGTATTTATTGTAACGTCTGACAAATAAACCTATCTCTTCTTCTTTGGAAGAATCTACGCTGATAGTGTCGTCATCATCATCTACCTTGTCCTTGGAAGTGGATGTCTTCCAGGAGATACTTCTCTTTTATTATTTAATCTATTTTTTCACATTTGCTTCACATGCTTTGAGTCTTTTCAAATCGTGTTAATGTTCCGTAAGATTTTCAAAAATTGTAGACATGTCTAGTGTTTTAAAATCTTAACACTCTTATATGGTAGTTACCTTTGATTTCCATCCCTGCTGAAGCTAGCAGAAATATGCCTGAACGCATCGCACGCTCGAACATACAACAAAGTCGTCATCGAACTTTATTTATTCTCGGAGAAAAGGGAAAACATCGATAAAACCCGGGGAAAGAGAAATATAGGTAAGAGAGTCAGTTATACAAAGGGAAGGTATTAACATCCCTAACATCCATGGTACTCCATGGGAACCGATTTGATTGTTCTTGCTCGAATGGGTATTATATCTAAATATTACTCACGAAACAAGAAGGGAAAAGGAAGAGAATAGATAGAGTGCTCAGAGAGGATTAGGGCCCTCATGCCTACGTATCCTCATAGTGCAATAAGGAATTCAGAGCTTCGTAGTTCATAGAACTAATGGTGGGAGGTGAAAAGAAGTGTGATAAAGGTATGATCTAAACCAAAGGATTATGTTGTTTGAACTCTAAAAAGGGATGAAAACTGAATCCAAGAGTAAAACTGGCATGAACCAACAAGTGAGGGGCCTAAGCCATGGTATCACTATATATAGTCTGGCCAGAAACAAAGAGAATTGTCTGTATATAACTGCAAAGTAAGTAAGGAGATATTCGTCTAAGCAACAAGAGGACTAACAATACAAACAAATCGGCTCTTGGTTCAGAGGCATGCACTAGATATTTTCCCAGAAGTATGCATGGAACTCAAAGAAGGATTGTGTTTGGTTCAAAGATAATAGTATATTACATGAAATGAATGAAGGTATAAGATTACTAATGCATCATGGAGATGGACGGAGGAATAGATATAGAATGAACAAATATGAAATGATAATTAGGGTGCTCGCTGAGGATTCGAATCCTCGTGCCTACGAATTCTCATTGTGCAATGATAAAGTTAGAGCTCCGTAGTTCGTGGAACTAATGCGACACGAGGAAAACATTGACTGGGTTACCTAGAGGCAAAGAAAAATTCTTAACAAAGCAAGGACGTGACGTTAACCAACGAAGGTGATCAACCATAGTGACAAATGAGATATGATTGGCCTACACATGAGAGGATTTATAAGGCAAGAGATTTGTCTAAGCACGAGATGTCTTATAAGACGAGCAATGGATAAAGAATGATTGGCCTACACACAAGAGGATTTACAAGGAAATAGATTCGTCTAAGAACGAGAGGTCTTATAAGACGAGCAATGAATAAAAGATGGTTTGCCATTACACAAGAGGATTTACAAGGCGAAAGAGCTTAAGGGGTTTGTCTAAGCACAAACAAGGCTCACAAAGAATAAGGGTTTGCCAAAGTACAAGAGGGCTAATAAGGAAAATAGTGATTGAATTGATTAATTTAGGATTCCAGGACTTGATTACAAGGAAATTGATCCATAGGATATCTGAATATCAAAGAGAGTATGATTAATGATCTATTGAGGAGAAACTGATTGATATGCAATGATGCTTCATTATTGAAGTGTTGAATGATTGATGCTTGCTTGAAGAAGACTCGTCAATTGTATGATTCAAATTTCACTAAAGTCTATGAACAAAGGCGAATACCTTGAGCAACTTGGTCCCTCGTCACGTATCCAAAGATACCCTAAACAAGGATAAGAATTCTCCACTCTCATCATTCTTTGTTTCTTAAGGCTCATGGTATACAACTTGAATCAACAATAACAAGTTGCTGATAGGAGTTCCTAAGTTTTGATCTTGTTGTAGAATAAGACTTGACAATCATATAATTCAAATTATGCTAAAGTCTATGAATAAGGTGAATACGATGAGCAACTGGGTCATTCATCTCGTACCCAAAGATATTCAGAATGAGTTAATGGAATTCTCCAATCTCACTCATTCTCTATTTCTTAAGGCTCGTGCCACATAATATGAATTATGATTGACAAGTGTCGACCTTTGTTGTGCTTGAGAAGTAGTCCACTTTGTTAGCTTTGCTTGATTGACGTTGAATTTGAAGTCTTGAACTTGCATTTTAACCTTGAGGTCTTGAGCTCATGAGATTCAACATATCCAATCTAGCTTGAACATAATGAGCTTGTCGTATCAAGTGATCAAAGGTCTTTTGATCACTTGAATAGACTTGGGGGTTACAGCACAATACAAATGATATGGTTCACCAAAGTGATCTTTGGTCAACACTAATCAGTGGGATTAAAAATAATAGTTGAACTAGGTACACAATAGACCTATTGAATTAATCAATTAAATAAAATCAGACAAATCTAATTGAAGCAAAAGTGGATCATGCAAAAAACAAAATTTCTAAGCCCCGAGGACAGAAAGGTCAATATGCCAAAAATGGAATAATCAGGACAAAAGTTTCTAAAAACAATTTTTAATCAAGAACTAATTTCCTAATTATATCTAACAATATATTTAAAAAATCTAATTATCATTAATCTAATTAGAATTCTAAAAAAAACTTAATAAAGTTCTAAAAACTTAATTAATCTAATTATTACTAAAATTCCAATCAATTGTAGAAATTTATTCTAAAAATTCCAATTACCTTCTAATCAAATTCCATTCTAAAAGCTAGAATCTAATTAACCAAGAAACTAAATAGCATGAATTTAATAACATGATTAAAAGAAAACCAGTGGTGCAGGCCCATGAAGCATGTATTCTAAGCATTTTGACTTGGGCCTAAATACAAGTCCAACCCCTGAGGCCCACTCAAAAAAGGGGGTGTAACAAATTGTGTAAAGTGTGGATGGCACAAAACGTTTGGGCCTTAGGCCCAAACCCAATCCAAAGCACAAGAACTGATCACAAACCAGGGCCAGGCAAAATTCAATACGCTCACACACGGAAAAAGCGCTTCTGCTCACAATCACTTCACCAAGCTGAAGCAGATGAAAGAAAAAAATGCTTAAACCATAAATTCAGAGAAATCGTGTAAATTGAATTAGTTGTGATGTAGTTATCATGCTCTGTTAAAATGGATTAGGTTAGTTATAAATTAGTTTTAGTTAGAGATGGAAATGAATGTATCATTGTGAATGGTTAGGGCGGTTATTTTGTGAAATTGGTTTTCATTTTGTTTGGTAATTGCAACAGAATGTCAGTATGAAGATTAGTTGGGTGAAATGTGAAGGAAATGGCTCGAGTCATCTTAGTTGAGAATGTTTTAAGTTACTGGTATATGATGGAGCTTTTAGTAAAAAAGACAATTGGATTTAAAGTTAACTCAGTTGTGTTGGGATTGAATTTTAAAACTAATTGATTAGTGATGATATTTGGAAACAAATAGGATAACCACCTAGTGTCAACTTATGCGAGCGACTCTTAAGTTTCGAAATTGAAATAAGCCAATTGGTATGTCTGTATTAATTGTTGATTTGGTTAACTTTGTTGGAGGAGTTAATTTATTATCCTGCTGCTACCCATTACGATAAGGTCATAATGGTTAACATCTTAACTTAAATAAATATGGTGGTGATTTGGTTTAAAATGCTAACTTGCTTGTTACATGGCATTGTAGGTTGGTTTTGGTGTATGGCTAATGGATGGTCCTATTGCAGGATGGTATAGCGTTGTGATGGATGGGTCTGTTTCGTTTTAAAGAAACCGTAGTGTCCACACACTGCACTTTTTTCCTTCTGTAGTAGCCCTAAGGTTCATCATTGTTTTAGGCACGATTGTATATTGTAAGTGCTTCCAATTTTAGTGATTTACTACTGTAATGCCAGTCATGTAACAAAGTTTAGGAACTGCAGCAAGAAGTTTTGGTAATTAATGGAAGTCAGTGTCACGTAAGCAGCCCTTCCTTTGTTTCAAATGCTTGGTGGCTTTCATATGACCTCAATTGTTTTTTTTTTACATTATAAACTTTTTGAGACAGCAGGTGAAATAAATCAAAATAAATGAAAGGCTATGACAATCACATCTAGTTTGGATTTGTCAAGACTTATTATGATTTGTAATGCAAAAAACAAAATAATCACTTGACCTAGTAAAATGAAATTTGTTTCTAATATTCTCTTTATACTAGAAATATACTACAACAAAATAAATTTAATATTTGAAATATAAATTCAAATATCGAAAATGTAAATTTAATCAAGTTTTTGATACAAGATAGGTTAATGCTAACATGTGTCCAAGAACACAAGTTAATAATATATTTATAGAAATATTTTCTTGGAAATTTAATCAAGTTTTCAATACATGTTTTTCTGTCACCGTGTTGTTTGATGGGCTTGCTCACTTACTTGCTATGGTTAACGTAATTATGATATATTTCTTTTATTTATTTTTGGACCATTCTTAATTGAATTATTGTCCCCTCTTCATCTTGCCACTTTGGATGATTAAACAAAGTAGACACAAACCTAAATCCTCTCAAAGGTTAGTCTATGTTATTAGTACTAGCAAAAGGAAACATTTTTCCTCTTTTGATTAATTATTTCGAGCTTCTCCTCATATATGTAAGGTTTGTAATGCTTTTGGCAGCCCAAGGGTACATTATCGATATAATACAACTTTTGAACCAAGGTCACGTAGGTATCATATAAGGAGGAATCTTAGTTTTCCTCAGGCTAGATTGTATGTTCGATGGATTAATCTGAAACAACTTTTGTTTTCTTGTCTTATTTATTTCATGGTACCCTAGTCCTTTGGCCTCTACTTGTATTTTATTTTTCTTCTCCTCCATTACTTTATTATTCTCACATACTTCAAATATTTTTAGTGGCAACCTTGTCAACACACATAACTTATCAATGAGACACTTCATTACATCTCGATTCATATTGCAATTTTTCTACAAAACTTTCTTGAATATGTGACTCCATACACAATAGGGGTGAATTGCAGGAGTTTGAAAAATATTAGTTTAAAACAAAATTGTTTTCTAAATTAGAGTTTAAGAAAATTTTCAAGAAAATGTTTAAATATTCCATTGAAAAAACAATGCATAGAAAATATGAGGAGATTAAAGAGATAAGAGATAAGAGATGACACCAGAGATTTATAGAGGTTCGGCCTAAATGAAGTGACATACTCCTCTCCCCAAGAATTGATCATGAGATTTTTCAATAATTCTTATGATCATTTAGAAGGTTAAGCTCATGAACCCCCTTATATAAGGAAAAATGAAGTTTACGGTAAACTTCCAACCAAATAGAGAATAGTGGAATGAAGCAGTTTGTCTTCACATCAAACATGAATATAGCTTTGAGCGGTTAGTCCCCAAGCTAAATTGAGATTTTATATAGACTTATATCAAAGCAATGCATATTTTTGAACTAACTGTCTTTCGAACCAAATCAATGAGGAGTATGTCCACTAAAGGTCAGAACCAAATATTCCCAAATTGACTTATCCAAACGATTTGATTAAGGCTTCGATCGATTTGATCCTTATATTTCCAAGGACCTTGAGTAATTTCCATTAATGCAACATAATGTGGCATGTCCTTCTATACTGATTGTTGGATACGAGAAGTGGTTAAACTACGAGATATATATGTTCACCATCAACTTATCTTCTTGACCTACTAATAGGTTAGTAGATCATCATAGATTAGTGATGTTAATATCATCCTCAATGAAAAACTTGCTTTGATGATGATTCTTGTTATAAATCATCAGCGAACATCTTTGGATCGTATACTTTAATTTAAATATTATATACTCAAGAGTAGACTCTTTGATTTGCACAACTTCATCTACTATGTTCTAAGGCTTCATAAAAGCTACAAAGCATCCATGCAAAAATATACTATGGTTTAACCTTTGGTAGCTAATTTTCTTGGATTCTGGTGCATTAGTAGTTCTAAGAGGTCCAGGGTTTCTACCTTACAACCTTTTATTTTTATCAAAACAAAACGACTCTAAATTTTCAAATCTATTACATTTAAAACATTTATAAATAGGTCGATTTAATTTCTTCCTATTTAATTATTTACTATGTGCTCTACCAAACTTAAACCTTAATCCAATTTTATTTAAGGAAAATCTTTGACTTGATAAAATTAAGTTAATATTTTCCTTCCCCTTAGTAAATTTACTTAGAATTTCATGCAAGTTTGTTACTTCCTTTTTCATTGAGACACGAGTCTCACACGTTCCAACTTGATTTCTAATATTAGTTATTTTGTTCATAAGCGTTTCATTTCTCTTTTCAAGAAACTCAAGATAATCCTTAAGGTATAAGTTACACTTTTTAATATTATCATTTTCCTAAATTAACTTAGCATTTAGTTTAAATAGTTGCTTGTATGATAACTTTGTTACCTTATGATCATCTTCTTTGTTAGATAATTTCAAGCAAACTTCATATTCTTCATTAGAAGAAGATTCTTCGAAGGTTCTTCCTGAGGTAGACTCTTCAAAATTTTAGAGGCTTTATTATCCTTTCTTCTCTCGAAGATTGAGGTTTCTTATTCACATCCTCTTATAGATGAAGTTCCTTCACTTGATATTGAATCCTCCAAGGATCATTACTGAGTATGTTCTTTTGAAGGAAACCATAAGAGTTAACTTGTATGAGTTAGACGAAGTTGATGAGGATTCTTCTAGATTTAGTCTCATTCCTTAATTTTTAAATAATTGAACTAATTCATTCAACTTCTCTATAATTTCTTCTTTCTTTGACTTTTCCTAAAAGTCATAAACACCCCTAATCTCTTGATTTAAAGATTGGATAAGATTTTATATTCCAATTCTTAATTATTAGATATTTGTTAGTGACAAACATTCCAACATTATTTCTAACATATCTAAATTTAGAGAAGTAATTATGAATAAAATATTCATCTTTTTCGCCTCGTGTGTTCATTCGTTCTTGTTCAACGCTTGGAGAAACTTCATATATCATCTCAAGAGTGTCTCACATTTCCTTGACAGATTTAGAATTATGAAAATAAACGAATTAATTATCATCTAAAGACATAACTAAGAAATTATTTGTCTTGAAATCAATTTCAAACATTCCATTTTCCTCTATGGACAAAAAAAACAGTTTTATCGACTACTTATCTATCTATATGGTGAGTAGGAATAAATAGATTGTTGATTATTGTTTCCCATAATTCAAAATCAAAACTTTGAATGAAGATTTTTAATATAGATTTTCATAGTTCAAACCTATTACCATTAAACGGTGGAGGTGTGTTTAGGAAACATCTCTTGTTAAAAATAGTGTTGGAAGTCATCTTTCTCCTGAGACGATTGGTCTTTGAACAAGAGTTAGACTCTAATGCCCTTTGATAAACATGTGACTCCATACACAAGAGGGGGGGGGGGGTGAATTAAGGGGGTTTGAAAAACGTTAGTTTATAAATAAAATTGTTATTTTAATCCGAGTTTAAAAACATTTCCAAGAAAACGTTTGAATATTGCAGCCGAAAAACAATGTAAAGAAAATATACATAAAGTAAAATGATATGGGAAAAGATATGACACTAGAGATTTATAGAGGTTTAGTATAAATGAAGTGACATACTCCTCTCCTCAAGAATCGATCTTTAGAGTTTTTAATAATGTTTACGAGCTTTTAGAAGGTCAAGCTCATAAACCCCTTTATACAAGGAAAAATGATGTTTCAGATAAATTTCCAGCGAAACAACGAATAATGGAATGAAGAGGTTAGTCTTCATACCAAACATAAATAAAACTTCAATCGGCTAGTCCCCAAGTTAATCCAATATTTTAGACAGTCTTATCTCGAACTAATACAGAGTTTTTAACTTGCTATCCTCTGAACCGAGCCAAGGTTTTACACATAATGATCATGAGCCGAATCGAGATTTCATACCAGGATAATATAGAAAGAATTAGAGCTTTTACATCGGGATCATCTCAATAACTAATAAGAAGATTTTCACTAGTTATATTCAAGAACCCATAAAGAGAGCTTTTTCTTAAATGGAGACTTAACACTAAATCCCTTAACCAAAGCTTTTAATGGGTTTAACTTCAAACTCAAACAAACATTTCTTAAGGAAGAAATATTCACTTAAGAGGAAAAATAACTCTTGATGAATTTACAATATTATCATTTATAGAACAATTTTCTCACTTAAACACAAGAGCCTTTCTCAAAGCGCTATGGACAAATTTATGTGAGAGAAAAAGTATTGATAGTCCGTCATTGCATATATTTAGTCGAAGAATCTGAGCAAAACAAGTGAAAGTCGAGCAAATATGAGGAAGAATGACCAAAGAATGAGGAGAAAATAGCTAAGTATGCAAATTGTGGACTTAGTGAAAATTTGAGTGAAAATGAGCAAAAATGAGTGAAGCTTCGGAAATAATCACATCCTCCATCGTGCACGCGATATGGAATTAAAAGTTGCATCGTGCGATGCAAAGCATCGTGCATCAAATGCTCACTTTTCCGGGCCTTTTTCTGATGCGTTCTGGTTCATTCTGACGCCTTTAAAAAAGGTTTTTTTAGCACTTTCACAAGGGTTAAATTTTTTGGAGATTAAAGCATGAATTAGAGAGCACAAGTGGTGATTTTTGGAGCATTTGAAGCCATTGGAGGTCATCTCTTCAAGGGACTTCTTATGTTGTCATTATTTTATCAATTAAATTCTTCTAGGTTAGGTTGTGTTATGATGAACATGTTTCTCAATTGTTGGGTTCTATGTTGACTTGACCACTGTATGAACCTATTGATTTATAATTTTATTCAATTGCTTCTTATTCGTAATACTTTTAATGTGAGATACTCTTTTAATCTAATTTTGGGCACATAAGGAATACTGATCATTAGTATATGTGTTGGACTTAGGACAACTGTTATACTTGCGCTGGTTGAATAGGGATATGAGACCCTGTAATTCTGGCGTAGTCAGAATTCAGATGTTCTACTCCAAGTCATGACATCTGATCTAACATTGTAACTAATACAGCAAGACAGTTATTAACCACTATACTAATATGTACACGATCACAGATGTCACGACATCTTATTCTATGTCACCCTAGAATGGATGAACACCTGGTTCTGTGCATCAGGAAAAAAGACTCAACAGAGATCAATCCTAGCACTCACTTCTGTTGTTTTCTTACACAGTTATCAGCATGATGTCTTACTGTTGATTTTGGACATCATCTGTTACATTGTTCCAGTGTGTTTGTCTTTTACTTGTATTTCCTGAATTAAGGTTGAACACGTTAATCTACTTTCCACTTATTAGATTGCTAACAACTAGGCTATTTGTTAGGTTCATTAATTATAGGTTAGTAGTTGGTTTCCTGGATTTTAGCTCAGCTGTTGAATCCCTGAAGAATAGCCTGAGAAAAATACTGAAACAGAAAAACCAATCATCCTACACTTTAGCACATGCTGTTGGGAATGAATGTCACAACATTCAGTTCGACAGCCAGAACTTATGCTGATTCTGTTATGTTCCTGGGAACGGACTGTGCTAAGTTTGCAGTACTGTAAAAGACCAACTAGTCTCTACTTCAGTATCAACCTTCAGTATCAACTGTCAAAACATCCAGTTTGACAGTTTCACAATGATCCTTCGGCCAGGTCTGTTATCCTTGAAAAGAACAGACTTAATTAAATACTGAACTGAAACTAACCTGCTTATTATTCAGTATACACTGTCACTGATGAATGTTACAACATTCTGATTGACATTCAAACAGAAGGCTATATACCAGGTCTGTTATCATCTTGATAAGCTGACTGGAATACCAGCTGAGTTATGACAGTAACAAAAACACATGCAGAAGGAAAACAAACACAGGAAATTGTTAACCCAGTTCAGTCCAACATGACCTACATCTGGGGGCTACCAAGCCAAGAAGAAGATCCACTATCAGCAGTATTAATTCAGAGTTAAACTCCCCCGTTTACAACTCTTCACTTAATCCCTACCCAATGCAATCTATACCTAGGAACTCCTAGATAGAAACCTCCAGTTTCCATTCCTATCACTACAAATACAATGTAATGTTAACACACCTTGAACTTGCTTCACAGCTTCATTCAAGAACAAAATCACTCTTGCCTACAGGCTTTGAGTTACAAATACTCTCAGCTTTTACCACTGAGAAACACATGGTAACCTTCCCACAGGTTGGGAGGTTTACCTCACACACACCCCTAAATTTTCATTCTAAGAGGCTTACAAAAACTAGGGTACAATGTGCTATTTATAACCTAGTCACCCAACTGGATTTGGGCCTTCAGAAATCGCAGCAAACTTGTTCTTTGCTGTTACAAATACAACAGAAAATTTCTGCTACAAACAAGGTCTTCAATCCTAGAATCTCTCCATACATATCTCCTTATTTTGAGCCTATATATGTTCTGATTGAGTCTTTAAGACCTCCACATGGGAGTTAGGATATTCACCAAATATCCTTACTAATCCCAGAATATATACTGAATTAATTAATTCAGTTTTCTACACATGTGCGATGTCACAGACATGATGTTGTGACATCGTACATGACATGTTGGTCCAGATGTTGAACTTCTTCAACCCAACATATGAAAACAACAGAGATGATTACATTATTTGTTTTACAAAATTAATGCCAATCCTAAGGTATTAACAATCTCCCCCTTTGGCAAATTTTAGCTAAAACAAATAAACATTACACTGGATAAAACATCCCATTATGGATATGCTCTTCATCTCTGTCATTGACTCTACCACCACAAACACCAAAGTTGGTGTACATGAGGAAGTAGAGGCACAAGAATCAGTTGTACCAGGACCCTTCCCCTCAACAGGAGAGCTTCCTGAAGAGTATGTAATGCTGAGTACATAGTCAATGTAACTCAGATCACAAGGCACAACTGTCTTCTTAACTCAGATCACAAGACACAAGTGGTATACCCAGTTGGTGGATTTTGTGCCTGCGCCAGCTTCTGTTTGCTACCACAACCACAGTTAGCTTGCTTCTGGTACATTCTTAACCTCAGGACTATATTTCTCTCCCCCTTTTTAGCTAAACATTTGTAAAGGAACCCCTCACAAAACCAGATCCAGGCACAGTTTGCCCAAACCTTCACATACCCCATGATTCAGAGGGAATGGAGTGTTTCTCTTGTGAGAAGAAGAGTGCTATTACATCCTTTAAATAGTCCAGCCCGTGCTTAGGAATTAACGGTAGCAATAAATGCTTGGTCAAGATTCATTAATATTTGCTGAGAAACAGTCAGAGAATCACCAACAAAATCTCAGACTATCTTTGAATACCTTTTATAGCTCTTGACTGTTTCTTTTCCAAAACAGCAATTCCAGTGCATGGAGACTATTCCATATATGCAGTCAGACACGTTGCACGCGATGTCTTAACATTCCACGCGGCTTTTCTCTGCATTCTGCCAGTATTCAGCATTTCCTAAGACCCCTGTCATACCTCCAGTCGAGATTTGACATCTGGCACTGCTACAGCCAAATTCCCACACTTCAGCAGATGGTTACTCCCCCTGTACCACACAGCTGTAGCCATCAGGCTTATTCTGATTTATCAGAATTAGACACATCACCCTTATAATTCCTAATGACTTTAAGATTCAGAAGGAACTAACAGCATTGTCCAGAGCAATGTCATGACATCCGGTCAGACATTCTTCTGCTCACTCAGCCTTGACATACATCACAACATCCTGATAACTGACAATGTGCCATACATAGTTATCTGAGAATACGTAGACCACAAGCTTGATGACAAAACTCCCCCTGTCATGGACAACCTGCTCTCCTCTTGAAACTTGGAGGTCACACATGAGCATATCCAACACCCCAAGGTTGGACCTTCACATACTACCTGATTCAAAGAGAATCCAGACAACTTGATGAATGGAAAACATAAGACGCATCTTCATGTATTCAAGAGTACCCCCTCTGTTCAACCCTCTTGGCTGACCACATTCACACTCTGTGTCACTCTCTCTTCTGACCAGAACAGAAGACCCCTTCACAAGATGTTCTAACATCAGCTGGGACATCCTTCACACGGAACACCATCTGATAGTCTTCAGATATCACTGAGTCACCAGCTTGATCAAGAAGAACCCAGACATAACTTGGGACATATACATTTTCATCCCATTACAAGAGATAATCTTCCATAGATAGCTCAGAACTTCTACCACAAGCTCCAAGAGATGAATAGAAAACACCTCCTTTTGTCTTCAACTTACTACTTTTCTGCTCAAAAGTAATTTGTCTCAGACTTTCCTCAAGAATAATCAGCTGCCATATGTGGATTATCATGATTCTTCGAACTCACTTCTGAGATAGACCAAATGCCATTGGTTGATTACCTCCTTCATGAATCCTCATATGAAAAAGTCAAATGCCATTCTTTGACCTCTCCACGTTTATCAGACCTCTCCCAAAGATATTCTGACCTTCCAAGTGAGACTTGAACTTCAAGCTACATGTTGCACAAAACTTAGATTTTCTAAGACATGAACATGTAACATCCTTTCTATCCAGCAACTCCAAAGAACTGCAACGAGAACGACCTTTTTGAAGTATCCAATCTACAACCTTGTAGACCCTTCTATCTCAAGTTGATGTGTCACTTCACCAACTAAGAATCTGATGTTGAGCCAAATGTCACAACATTGTGTTTTGACATCTAGCTGTTGAATTTAGCTCCTTCTTCTGCCACTTGAAAGAACTTCCTCCCTTCATAGAACAAGAGTTCAATGTTCTCATAGACTTGATTGTGGAACCAAGTTTGAGTAAACAACCTCCATCCTGCAGGTTTGCAGTTAAGTCATCCAAACTCACACCTTGATGAATCCCTGCTTCTTCTCCAAAGACATCAGACACTCTGATGCATGAGTCTTCAGAAGGACCAGTTGGAAACTAACCCTTCAGCTATACCAAGGATTCCACATCCTAAAGCAAGGCTGTTTCCATGATGTCAAGACTACTGCCACTTGTTCTTGACTCCACAGTATGCATAAACTAATGCACTTCCTTACCTAGATCAGAAATAAACTGATCCAAGTAACCACCATCAAGACTATGATGTCTTCTTCTTCTTGTACATACCAAGGCTGAATCATGTTTCTTGCCAGGAAACCTTTTCCGAGATCATATGCTTTTGCTGCCACCAAAGAGATAGATCATAAACCCATGTACTATCCTTCCTGTGATTCTGCACAGGGTCTTGAAGAAGAGATGTTCCAACATCTTTAAGAGCATCAGTTATCTTGAGCTCCAAGGATAATCAATTACATACTTGTACTTGGCACAAGTTGACATTGATCTTAAATCCTTTCCCAATATTCCTTTCAGATACTTCCACCATAAGACTACTTTGAAAATATTCTTCTAGTGTCAACATCTTCTGCTTGCAAGCACTTCAACAGTGTTGAAAATCTTCTCAGATTAAATTCACCCTTAGGAATGAGAGAGATGAATTCTTCCTTGCACATGTGTCACACTACCACCAGAACCCATGTGACACAGGTCAACAGCCCACCAGACTCTAGGCTGACCAAATGTGAGGAGGTTAACCAAAACTCCCCCTCAAATTAACAATCATGGAAACTTCACACCACTATCCATGCATTGTACAGACATGTCTCAACATGACATACACCATCCCTACCAGTGACACCTAACTCTATGAGTTATACCTAGACATACTCCAATCACACCAATCAGACTTCAGCTGACCATAAGTACTAGTGAAAGACAACAACACTAGTCCATAGTAGATATGCATTGCCAGAGCATACTACCTCAACCAACCTCTGAATCTTCATATTCTCACTCCTTGAAAGAACTGCCACTTCTGATCGTGGTGTTTGAATAACAAGATTCATGGTTCCAATCCTCTTAAATGATATAGCAATCAGGTTACCCCAATATTGACTTCTAACATTCAGGGGACTTGTCTTCCAACACAACATAGTACTTCAGGGAATAACTATCCCGCCCTGATCAATCTACAGGTGTACGACAACCAGCAGGAAATTTCACAATGCCACATCTCAACCAGTTCCACTTCTAGAGATCAGACATGAGTGAGCACACACACAGTTGACCCTACCCTTGTCAACTTAGCACACACAGATGTGTCCTCTTCCAGGTCAGGAGTAGGTTTCAAACCAAGGTATTCCTTTGTTTGACTCCTAAAAGCATCTGCTCTTCAACCAGTAGCTGCATGCTTGTTGAACAACATGTTCTAACATCACATAGAACATTAGTTTCACCTCCTTGAAACAAACCCTCCTCGAAGGTCTTCAAGGTCTTCATATACACTACCCAGGAGAGTACAAGAATCAGTGATCAGGTGATTCTTACCATGAAGAGTGGACTTGATGAGACTCAAGTATCTTTGTCATCTTCAGACGATTATGATGAAATCTTGAATACAGCAGCCTTTCATCCACATGAGGGGAAACTACATCAGAGTTTGAGTTTTGCCAGGTATTATGCAGCGGAAATCATAATACAACTCACCCTATGAATACGCACTTCACCAGATCAGCCTCCAAGACCATACCAAGTTTGAATGTGATTCAATACTGGCACAGCTGTCCCACACAAAGGCCAATTGCCACCCTTCAGAGACAGGTACACGCCATTCCCGTCATGAACAGTCCATCCACCTACTTCAAGGGACCACTCACGGAGATTACAGAACCTTTCACCGGTTCCAGCATCAGTACTAACATAACTCCTTGCAAGATACCAGAAAGTATCACCCATGGATCTCATCCAGAAACAGACAGGATGCCTGCTCTGATACCATTTGTAATTCTGGCGTAGTCAGAATTCAGATGTTCTACTCCAAGTCATGACATCTGATCTAACATTGTAACTAATACAACAAGACAGTTATTAACCACTGTACTAATATGTACACGATCACAGATGTCACGACATCTTATTCTATGTCACCCTAGAATGGATGAACACCTGGTTCTGTGCATCAGGAAGAAAGACTCAACAAAGATCAATCCTAGCACTCACTTCTGTTGTTTTCTTACACAGTTATCAGCATGATGTCTTACTGTTGATTTTGGACATCATCTGTTACATTGTTCCAGTGTGTTTGTCTTTTACTTGTATTTCCTGAATTAAGGTTGAACACGTTAATCTAATTTCCACTTATTAGATTGCTAACAACTAGGCTATTTGTTAGGTTCATTAATTGTAGGTTAGTAGTTGGTTTCCTGGATTTTAGCTCAGCTGTTGAATCCCTGAAGAATAGCCTGAGAAAAATACTGAAACGGAAAAACCAATCATCCTACACTTTAGCACATGCTGTTGGGAATGAATGTCACAACATTCAGTTCGACAGCCAGAACTTATGTTGATTCTGTTATGTTCCTGGGAACGGACTGTGCTAAGTTTGCAGTACTGTAAAAGACCAACTAGTCTCTACTTCAGTATCAGTCTTCAGTATCAACTGTCAAAACATCCAGTTTGACAGTTTCACAATGATCCTTCGGCCAGGTCTGTTATCCTTGAAAAGAACAGACTTAATTAAATACTGAACTGAAACTAACCTGCTTATTATTCAGTATACACTGTCACTGATGAATGTTACAACATTCTGATTGACATTCAAACAGAAGGCTATATACCAGGTCTGTTATCATCTTGATAAGCTGACTGGAATACCAGTTGAGTTATGACAGTAACAAAAACACATGCAGAAGGAAAACAAACACAGGAAATTGTTAACACAGTTCAGTCCAACATGACCTACATCTGAGGGCTTTCAAGCCAGGAAGAAGATCCACTATCAGCAGTATTAATTCAGAGTTAAACTCCCCCGTTTACAACTCTTCACTTAATCCCTACCCAATGCAATCTATACCTAGGAACTCCTAGATAGAAACCTCCAGTTTCCATTCCTATCACTACAAATACAATGTAATGTTAACACACCTTGAACTTGCTTCACAACTTCATTCAAGAACAAAATCACTCTTGCCTACAGGCTTTGAGTTACAAATACTCTCAGCTTTTACCACTGAGAAACACATGGTAACCTTCCCACAGGTTGGGAGGTTTACCTCACACACACCCCTAAATTTTCATTCTAAGAGGCTTACAAAAACTAGGGTACAATGTGCTATTTATAACCTAGTCACCCAACTGGATTTGGGCCTTCAGAAATCGCAGCAAACTTGTTCTTTGCTGTTACAAATACAACAGAAAATTTCTGCTATAAACAAGGTCTTCAATCCTAGAATCTCTCCATACATATCTCCTTATTTTGAGCCTATATATGTTCTGATTGAGTCTTTAAGACCTCCACATGGGAGTTAGGATATTCACCAAATATCCTTACTAATCCCAGAATATATACTGAACTAATTAATTCAGTTTTCTACACATGTGCGATGTCACAGACATGATGTTGTGACATCGTACATGACATGTTGGTCCAGATGTTGAACTTCTTCAACCCAACATATTAAAACAACAGAGATGATTACATTATTTATTTTACAAAATTAATGCCAATCCTAAGGTATTAACATACCCTAAGTAGTGGCATAGAGAATTAACGTTCATCTCCTAACCATGCTTACATTGGCGGACTAAGAATAAAAAGCTCTTTGTAGTGGTTAGTGAGTTGCTTCGTGAGGGATCAGCTATAACAATTTTTTAAAATTCGTAGTGAGGTTATAGTGATTAGATTATTCATACATGGCATTAAACATCAACAAGAGAGGAAAAAAGGATTCTACAAGACAACCTGTCCGCTTTAGTGACATTGTTTACGCGTTTATTTTCTTTTTGCACTGAAACTTAAAAATCCCCATTTTTTACTTGTTTTTTCAAATTTCACAATTTTTGTCTTGCTTTGAGATAGTCCTTGTGGATTCGATATTTTTATTACTTCGACAGTATCAATACACTTGCCGAGAAGTTATCAAGTTTTTGGCACCGTTACAGGGGACTGTTGATATTTCAATAAGGCAACACTTGTGGAACGTTTAATTTTTTTTTGTTTTATTTTTGTTTTCAATTGTAAATTTTCTTTGCAAATAGTTATTTTTATTTCTTCTTAAATTTTCTTTCATATTCTTTCTCTTTTTAGTTTTATTTTGTTTAATTTTTTTTATCTAGTGCAGTGCAGTTAAGATATTTTTCTTTTGTTAGTATGCAAGGTCAAGACAATCATGCAAGATGACGTCTATGCTACCTTTGTAAAGTTTTGAAGCTTATGCAAAGGAACTTGCAACAAAAATGCTCATCCTAAAAATGCTAGAAATTATTCACACACAAAACCTTACACTGATCATTCATGGGAGGAGAATTCATCATAATAACTTGAAGAAACCTTGACTCAGTTTATAAAGATGATTCAACTCAAGTTCGAGAAAATCAACAGGCATCAAGAAACC
The DNA here is from genome assembly GCF_024323335.1 of Lathyrus oleraceus. Classification (NCBI taxonomy): domain Eukaryota; kingdom Viridiplantae; phylum Streptophyta; class Magnoliopsida; order Fabales; family Fabaceae; genus Lathyrus; species Lathyrus oleraceus. The sequence goes on from NC_066579.1 coordinate 371,347,306, forward strand.
GTGCAAAGTAATATGGAAACATCTTTCGAGAATTTAGAGATGCAACTTGGTCAAGTATCTAGCCAATTAACATTAAAATTGAGGTACAGTGAGTATTTCTATGAAAATATGTTAGATAGTCCTAGAGATAAGGAAATTGAAAGAGAAGTCAAACAGGAATGTGAGGTATTCGATGAAGAAGGAGTTGAAAAAGAAAAGGAAGAAAAAAAGTTCACAACACCTGATAAAGAAATAGAAGTAAGAATATAAGTAACATAGGTGAAAAAGATATGTGGGAAAGGAGTCAGAAGGCAAGATAAAAATTGTATCATTTTGGATAAAGCTTCAATTAAATCATTCATTCAGACTTAGATATCTAACTACAAGATCTTCAATAAAATAATAATCCTACACCTAGCTACAAGGCTGATAAAAGAGGAGAAATAAATGAAGTATTGGATGAGATTTATATCTTGTTTGATACTATCAAGCTGAATAGAATATGGAACAAAAACCTTCAATTCCTGAAAGTGATGGAATTCCTACCAAACAAAAGGAAGAAGAATGATGATGTGTTTTTAGTGTCATATATGTCTCCCTGACACAAAAATCGAAAGGTCAAGCTTAGGACCATAAAGAAGCGCTTAATGGGAGGCAACACATCAAATAAGTTTTTATTTCATTTGAAAATTTTATTTTATTTTATTCAAGACCATACCTAAAGGAAGTAGCTACTGAAGCATAAATTTTCCATGAAGGTCTTAGCTTATTTAATAAATAAGTTTGTAGTTGTTTATGTTTTTTTTCTTCAGATTGCAACTTTAGCACTTTAGTATTGAACAAATGAACCAAAAGAAACTTGATCATCACAATAGCAACTAGAACTTGAAGGTGAAGGATGAGAAAAGAATCAGCGGACTTGTACTCAACCTACAAATACCTCATCTAGTAAGGTTTAAGCCAAATATTTCCATTGTTCACTTTTCTTTCTTTATGAGTGTATCCATGCATTATTCTCTTATTTAGTTTGATCTATTTCCGATTAAGTTATCTGGTTTGAACAACACACGCTGAGGTAATTTTTTGTTTATAATTTTGAGCATTTGTAAGCCACCATGTAGTAATAGATATATCCATTGCTAAACACTTTGAGTCTAATCATATCTTTTGGTGACGTAGCCTAAAATTCTTAGCCATATTACTCGAAATATCTTTTCTTTCCACTCTCACTTTAGAGTTAGGTAGAAGTATAATCTTAAAGTATATGAAAAAGATTAAGTTAGGGGTTGCTCTTGAAAATGGGCAAAGTTTTAAGTTTGGGGTTGGGGTACTAGAGAATATGATCCAAAATTTCAAAAATTGTTATGAAAAAAGAAGTGGAAAAAGACACTTCTTAAAAAAAATGAATGAGAAAAGAAAATAATGATATTATAAGAAGGATCAAAACTCTCTAGTATTAGAAAAAAAGGAACAAAGAGGTATGATGAAAAAAGGAGAACTAGGAACCTAACTACAAAGGTTTAAACCTACTTTCCTAAAAATATCATACCCTAACATAAGTCAAGTTACAACCTGAAAAGTCCTCTAATGTGTGTGTTATGATTTCTATGATTGACTCTATTAGAACATGATCAAGCTAAGTTTAATTCCTTTTGCATGTTGATTGATAGACCACCCTATATCCATCGGTTGAGTTATAGTGAGCTGAGAGACTGGTTGAGTACTCGTCAATGTTGAAGAGGTTTTTCCAAATTCGTCGGATAGAAGTTGGGAGCTAGAACCATGCAGGTAAAATAAATATTTAAATTGGTGATGTTATATTGTTGTTGTACGACTTGTTGTCTGTTGAAATATGCAGTTGCAGGCGAGTTACTTAAGGACAAGCAATGATTCAAGTTTGGGGTTGTGATGATAGTCCGTCATTGTATAGATTTATTCGAAGAATCGGAATAAAATAAGTGAAAGTCGAGAAAATGTGAGGAAGAATGACCAAAGAATGAGGGGAAAATAACAAAGTATGCAAATTATGGACTTAGTGAAAATTTGAGTGAAAAAGGAGCTAAAAAGGGTGAAGCTTCGAAAATAATCACATCCTCCATTGGCAGCATCGGACATGTAATAGGGCATTAAAAGTTGCATCGTGCGTGATGTAGGGTATCGTGCGCACGACGCTCACTTTTTGGGGCCTTTTTCAGACGCATTATGGTTCATTGTGACGCCTTTAAAATAGTTTTTTAGCACTTTCACAAGGGTTGGGATTTTGGGAGATTTAAGCACGAATTAGAGAGCACAAGTGGTGATTTTTGGAGCATTTAAAGTCATTGAAGACCATCTCTTCAAGGGACTTCTTATGTTATCATTATCAATTGTAGTATTTTTAACTACACTATGAGTAGCTAAAATTTCTACGTTAGGTTGTGTTATGATGAACCTATTTCTCAATTGTTGGATTCTCTATTGATTTGTGTTTGTGTAAGCTGTAACACCTCAAAATTTGCCCTCCCCTTCTTGGGACTAGTTTGACACATTGCATTTCATGTTTTAGGATATTAGGCATTGCATTTTGCATATCATGTGAAAATAAGAAAGTCATCCTCCAAAGTCTTTTCAGAAGATTGGAAGTTGCATGATTCAAGCCTGAGGGTTTCTATGGATTGATCATCAACCATCTGAGGGTTTGTGCTTCAATCAGGGTTTTCTTGGTTCTTCAAGGAGGTGGAACATTATCTTGGTTGCAAGGGTATATCACTATCATCATGGTTCTATCATCATCCAGGGCTTCATGATTCATTATAAATTTCCTTTGGATTAGGGTTTTGACCTCAGGTCAACCCTAATCAATGACTTTCTTACAACCAGGGTTTCTCAAGGAGATGAGGCATTCTATTGAGATGAGGATCACATGAGTATGATATTGAGCTTACAAGAGCTAGGGTTTCATTTCTGAGCAAATTCCTCAAGTGGTTGAGGCTCAAGCTGATCAGAGCATTTCTAGGTCATCTGTGGACCAAAAAGTCAACTGTAAAGAGCTGAGGGCTATGAGGTGGGGAAATGAGTTTCAACATCAAATTCATGTTCAAAAGAGGTTCATTTCTCATTTCAAACAATTATCTTGAAGATTTTGAAGTCAGAGCAAAAGTTTCCAAAAATGGAAAGTGACCTGTAATCAAAAGTTTCCAAAAATGGCAAGTTTTTGGTTCACATTCAACTTGACTTTCCAACATCAAAGAAGCTTCAAATGGATTTTTGGTGAACATGAAAGTTGAAGATCTTTCTCTCCTCTTTTCAAAAAGTCCAAGATCATGTCCATCTGATGATTGGTTGAGGAGTTATGGCCAAATGATCACAAAGTATACATGGAATTTCAAAGTGGCATAACTTTTGATCAAAAACTCCAAATTGAGCCACTCTTTTTGCAAAATGCTTGTCTTGACCAATACTTTCCAAATCAACCACTGACTTACATGGAAAATGCTCATGTGATCATGTGTTCATTCATATGTATTTTGGAGGGAAAATTGACAATTTAAATTTGGTGAATCACATGTGCAAAATACCACTTCCATTGTATTTATTAGATGATTTTGAGTGAAATTGGACCATTGCATGGCACTGTTCACGTAGGAATTGTACATGCTACCTCACTTTTCATTTTTTGCAAAACACTTCATAACTCACTAATTTTAATTAACCAAGCCTAATGTGGATTAGTGTTAGATGCCCAAAAGTGCTTCTTTGAGCTATCATATGTGGGCATCTTTCACTCTTATTCCTTGCTAATGTGGTCAAAACCACATTCATTTTACATAGAATGCATCACATTGATAAGCAAGCTTGGTGCCTTTGATTTGTGCGTTATTGTGCAGGAAAAGGCATGAACTAATTGAAAATGAAGACACAAGAAAATTAGCAAAGGAACCAAGTTCACAAGCATTCTATCTGCCAGCTCGCTAGGCGAGGATGTGGCGAAGCAAAACCTTCGCTAGGCGAGCTCCTGGCGAAAGGCTCCAGTAAATTGGTTAATTAATTCGCTAGGCGAACTGAAGGCGAAGTGGCAGCGAATTCAGTCTGCTTTGGTGAAAAGAGCAGCCAGCACTAGCTCGCTAGGCGAGGCTCTAGCGAGTCCCCAGCGAGCATTCCAGTAGCAAAACCTCTCAACCTCGCTGGGGCGAAGGTTGAAGCGAGTTCTTCGCTAGGCGAAGGTCTGTTCGCTAGGCGAACATGACAGTTCCACAGGCCCAGTTTTCTCTGGCGCAGGGGCATTTTGTGCCCATTTTTGGCCTTCGCTAGGCGAGCCATTCTGCTCGCCTAGCGAACGTGACAGTTCTGCACTTGTCTATAAGTAGCAGGTGCCACTTTTTGAGCCCATACCACTTTTTACCAACTTTTCCATTTTTTGTACTTTCTCTTAGATATTTTACAGCATTGTTTGGAGGGATTTTTGATGCCTTAATTTCATTTCTCTTCATCTAGCAACCATTTTCCACAAAAAGAAGGTGGATTCCCATCCAACTTCGATCATTCGACTTGGATGTTGATCAACCCTCTTTTCTTACTTGCCGACCAAGCTACCATGAAAATGAGTAGCTAAGTCTCCATTTGTCAAGGTTAGATGTAGGTGATTTCCAAGCTTTGTGTGTAAATGTAAGGATCCTCATTTGTAAACTCTTTAACGGTAAATATATGATGAAAACTTTGTTTCTATTTAAAACTCTTTGTGTTGGTATTTGATCGAGAGATGTTTACCGATTCTTGACCTAGGTTTTCATCCAAACTTGTTTGTTAGCTAGAGATAGTAACGAATGATTTTGTTCACCATAAGGTTGAACCAAAAAGTTGTCATTTTGATAGATTGTGTTCGAGAGAAACAATGGATCAAAATGACAAAACTCACAATGGGTGTTCGAGAGAAACACATTGAGAGGACTTTGTGAAATTATTTATCATCTAAAGGAGTTTATAAGATTGTTGACCGAGCAAATACATGCGAAGCAAATGTAATCATTGAAACCTAACTTTGACAATATTTCTCATATTAATCAAAACGTAACTTTTACCGCAATTAATTACTTTGTATGCAAGATAACTTGATTAAAACCCAAAACCCTAGTGTTACCTTAAGTTAAGATTAATTCAACCATTGAACGGCAGTGATATCTTACAATCTCTGTGGATACGATAACAAAACCCGACACTTAAAAACTGTCTCAACAATTAGCAAAGTCATTAGCACACCATATATAAGCTAAATCCTAACAGAATTTGCCATAACCACAATTCTAGATCTAGAACTCATTTTTCCCTCCAAAACCCTCTCTCCTTGAAATTTCAAATTTCTTCACACAACTCTTCAAGATTGTTGTAGATTCATCATCCTCATGGAATTTGGAGCAGGAATCATTCATCATTCGTGGAAATTGAGCTGGTTTTGAGGCTATTCAAGTGCATGGACATGGTGATGGAACTTGAAGATTGAGCAAGATCCAAGTGCTTTCAACCATTAATTCTTATTCAAAGCTTCTAGTCAATCATACTAGAGCATATCTGGAGAGTTTGAGAGCCTACACGCACGGTTTCCATTACTGCCATTCCAAGTAGGTGGATTTTCGACTCTCTCTTTTTGCCAATTCATGTACATGATTATATAGATCTTTTGATGCTGGTAATTCTGATAGTTGTAGAATTGATTTTGGTTAGAAATTGAGTGAGTTATGTTGAATTCAAGTTTTTATATGGAAAATGTTTTTGATCGATCCAGAAAATATATGATGAATTAGGCTTAGATAATGTGATATTTGAGATGTACGTGAAGAGACGGTTCGAACCATATAAATTTCATAGAATTCTGCGTTTTTTTCACGGTGGCGCTCCGCCTGGCTGGCCGGAGAAGACGGTGGAAACCACCGTCCGCCACCGCCTGGTGTGATCCTAGGGTTTCAATGCCAAACGCAGCGTTTTGCTTCAAACGCGCTTGTAACATCCCAGTCCTGTGTTCGATACTGGCCTCGTGTGTATTTGTGAATTAATTCATGAGCGCACATTTTAACCTAGCTAACCTCTGTTCGATCCTCTGCTTGACCTGTTTTCTTTATTTCATTTTGAGCGCTTCTTTTGACCATTGAGACCTGAGCTCGATCCCTGGCGTTTGCATTTTTCCTGATTTGCGTTTGTTTTCATTTTGAGTGCCTTTAATTACCTGGCTTGGCATGGGTTCGAACCTTGCCTCCTGCACTTTCTGTTTTCATTCATATTTCATTTCCACATTATTTTCTAATTGTTTCATTTTTATTCCATTATTTCATGCAACTTCTAAAAATCATAAAAAATGGAAAACATGTCCAAATTAGTCCAAACTTTTTTCCACATGCTTGTGTTGATGTCTATTATTTTTTGATGTGATTTTCATGATTTTTGTGCTGCTGGATTTTTACATTGTGATTTTTATTTGAACATGATGCCATAATGATATGTTGCATTCATTTGATTGTAAAATGCTCATGGTTTATCCAATTACCTTGAAATTTGACATGCCTAATCATAACATGTGACATGATCTTTTGGCTTTTGTTTGGCATTTTTACCATTTAATACCATTGTTTTGGACACATGGATATATGTTGTGACATTTGGTGTAACATTTTGTGCCTTATACTTATGCATTTTCATTCACAGGTCATTTGAGCTCTTCTGGACCTAATTTTTGGCATGATGCTTGTTCATAACATGTTATGTTCACATAAAAAATTTCATGATCATTAGATACATTTCTGTTTTAATGTGGATTTTCTAGTCTTGATGTCCAATTTTGATCATATTGCTTGCCTTTGCTTTATCTTGATCATATGATGGCCTTGCCTTTTGATTTGGCTTTGGTCCTTTTGAGGAGTCTTTCTTGTTTGATTAAATGTGCTTCATGTGAAATATTGACTTCTGTTTTGACTATTTGACTTGCCTTTGACCCTAGTCTTTGCACTAGTGGTTTGTACTCACCAATTGTGTTTGTGTTTCAGGTATCTAGCACTAATGGTTGGTTTGCTCATTATTTGAGATGCAAGTTGCTTTGTTTACTAACTATTGTTGTGTTGTAGGTCCATTGATGTGATGAACTCACTTGAGTGCTTGCATTTGAGACTTGCATTGTGTATAATTGTTGGATGATTCCACTGTGTTGTCTGTTGATTTGTCTGAATACAATACTAACTGTTAAGCTTTTGTACAGGTACATTAGCCGCTAGCTAGCTAGCTTTTGCTTTGCTTTGGAGTGTGGTTGATACACCACTGAGGTTGTTTAGCCTTCTCACTCCATGTAGTCTGGAAGCCCTGTCGCTTTTTTTGGCAGGCATTTGGCTGAAGTCCTCCTTAAGAGGCAATGTTTGTGATTGTTTACATTTGTGCCTAAGACCTCTAAATGGGGCATGTTACTTGTTAAGTCCTCCTAAGTGAAGAGGAAATTGATAGATAGAAGGGACTAGTAGCCAGTCCCCTGTTATTCAGTGAGTCGTTCATTATGCTCGCACTACGTGCTAATGCTCTTGAACAATGTACCCAAGATCTCTGTATAGAGTCAGTCAAGTGGAATAGGGTCCCTCGTTCTGGATCCCCACGCTTTCATTGATTTGAGCTCACCCCGGCCAGGGTTAAGAGCATGAGGTCTCATCCTCATTCCCACATTTCATCAGCTTCACCCTAACTCTCAATGTTAGCGGTTAAGAGCTTCAGCATACCCCTACAGTTTTGGCTTGTTTGTCGAGGTTGATATGACCCCTTGACTAAAGCCCGACCATTTGTCTGAGCCTCTTGTTTGTATATAGAGTGTGATGATTGCTTGTGTGTTTGCTTTTGGTATGTTTATTTACTGTTTGAATTGACTTGCTTCCTGTGCGAGTTAGGTTCTGTTTAGATACCTCAACCTAGGGCTATTGTGGATTGCATGACAACTATTAGGCTCGAGTTAGTCTCCCTTTTAGTATGTTGTTTCCCTGGTCTCTGGTTAGGGGAAAGTTTCTCCCCTGTTAAGGGGAACTACGTCGCCCTGATTCTCATACTAGATGAGATGCGTAGGCAGGATATCGTGCGAGATCTCTCCGGGCAACCTTTTTCTTTTTTGAGTGTGTTTTGTGTGGCAGCTATTAGGCTCGAGTTCCAGACTCCCTATTAGCTTGTTGATCTGATAACCTTTTGCTTTGGTGTTCGCTGGTTAGCGTGTGCTTGTTTGGAGTCGGATGTAAGTCCAGGTTTGGCATTCTGTTTCCTTGTGTGTGTGTTTGGAGTCGGATGTAAGTCCATCTATTGGCATTCCGTTTCCTTGTTTGTGTTTGTTTTGAGGAGTTAGATATAAGTCTAGCTATTGGCGTTCTGTTTCCTTGTTGAGTTTTTCTGTTGATGTCTCAACGTCTCTTTTCGGTGTTTGTTTCGGCGTGCGTTAGCCGAACTACGAGTGTTCTGATTCTTACTCTAGATAGAGAAGATACGTAGGCATAGGATGCGATGTCCTAGCGAGCATGTTCCCCATTTCCCCGAACTACGTCGACTCTGATGTTTGTTTCTGACAAACTACGTAGGCCCAGGATGCGATATCCTGCCGAGTCCCCTTCCTCCATCTTCTTTCACCTGTTTTATTATTCCAGTGTGTGTGCATTCTTTGAGCAGTTATTTAGCAACCTTTTCCCATTCTTTTGAGCGTGGATCCTGTCGAGTACGACGGACGTGAGGGGTGCTAATACCTTCCCCTTGCGTAACCGACTCCCGTACCTTGCAATCTCTGGTCGTAAGACCGTTCCTTTCCCATTTCTTAGGTTAGTCATGCGCTCCCTTTCCGTCATAGGATGAATAGCGTCGGTGGCGGCTCTGTAAACCTGTTTTTTTCCGCCGGTTGTCTTTCGCGTTGCGACAGCTGGCGACTCTGCTGGGGATCTTTAAAGAAGTTGACCTCTTGCTGGTCCATCTTCCCTAAGCGAGTCAATCCTAGCGCTCTTTAGGATAGTTTGGGTTACTTTTACTGCTTATTAATTGCATTTGTGATTATTATACTGTGATTGTATATATTTGCATATATGTTTGCATGCATCATATTATCATTATGCTGGATTCTGGACAGGTTTGGTTCCTTTGATTTGGGGTGGGTGTTCTGAGTGGGGCTAAAACCCAGGCCCGAGTATACACCTAGGATTAGTGTGGTCTCACGTCTCCTCACATGTTGGATCAACATGTTGTTGCGACGTGACATACCACAGCTGGACGAGGTTCATCTGAGAGAGCTCTTCCGGGTGGAGTAGTCCACTTTGGTTGGGTTACCTCTTTTGAGCTATTGACTTCGGTGACCGTTCTTTCCCAGATCTTTGGTTTAGATGATCTTATGAGAGCTGCAACGGCACACCCGAAAGGGCAAACCCGTTGAGTATCTTGTCCGGTTGTCGAGACCATTATCCGCCTTAGGATGACCTTATTAGAATTCACCTGTGAGGGGAGGGTTGATTCCTATAGGTACAGATTCTGTTGGTGACTCTCTGATGGTGACTCTGGTTCAGTTGGATCGTGGATATTTATTTCTGACACGCCGGAGTTCTGTCCGTGGTATTTATCAGTGGGTTCCGTTTATTTCGGATCCCCGGGTTGAGTTTGAAGTTATTTGTTCAGAGGTTTATATTGTTATCAAATCAGTGGCTTTCCAGTGATGATGGTGATATATCCTCAGGTTCCGTTTATTTCGGAACTCCCAAGTGGGATTTGTGGTTATTCAGTCCCTCAGATGGTTGTGATCAGTTCATAGACCGGAATCCAGTACAGTTGATGTTCAGATGACTTGGAGGATGGCACTGTGACTTGCATTCATGCATTTGCATCATTCCCATTTTGCATTCATCCGCATCTAACTCATGTCTATCCATACTCAGGGTGCATTCTCGATGGAGATTCTGGTTGAGAGACTTCCTAAGGTCAGAATGTTATTGTCAAATTATTATCCGTCTCGATGAAGCCAGAATCAAAGGACAGAATGTTCCTCATACGGATAGACATTGCATTCATGCGTGAGTCATAATAACCTGTCTTCTGTTTTGCAGGTGTTAGTATCTAACATGTTTGGTTGTCTCAGGAATCATTGCTCGCGCACGCAAAATTGTTCCTTTGCACGTAGCTCGTCCGCACAGATACCCTACCGGGCGCAACAAATCCAAACTGATGGATCTACCCAACGCTGACATTCTCGAGCTGAAAGAGAAGATGAGTGAGTTGATCAACGACATGCAAGGGTTCGCCTTGGAGCAGAAACAAATCGCCGAGAAGGTGGGGAGGATTGAAAGCTGGTTGAAAATGGGGAAGATACAGGGAAATGCTTCGTCGTCTCGATCGAATAAGCCCTTTGGGAATGGTCAGCGTAAGAAGGAGGGTGACACGAGTGTTGTGTATGCCCAAAGAGGACATGGTAGGAATCATTACTACCAGCACACTGCTGCAGTAACGAGTCCTGCTGGTAATCAATCGGTACAACAGCAGTATCAGCCCCCTCAACAGAGAACACAGAGAGTTGGGTACCAAGTGGGAGGAAGGATGGCAAATCGTCAGTTTGATAGGCCACCCATGACGTATGCTCTTCTGTTGAAGAAGTTGAAGGATCTAGGGATGGTACAGTTGAGGACGTTAGCTCCGTTGAGACCAGATCAGAGGCCCGTAAACTATGATGAGAATGCCAAGTGTGAGTTCCATTTTGGTGCTCCCGGGCATAATGTGGAGGGTTGTAAAGCTTTTAAGCATGTCGTCCAAGACTTTGTGGATTCCAAAGCCATCAATTTTACACTGTTGCCGATTGTTAATGCTAATCCCATGCCGGTGCATGGTCAGATGATGGTGGGTGAAATTTCTGAGGATGCAGGTCATGTCTGTGCGGTGGGTGAAGAGACTGATAGTGACTGTGAGCTTGACTCGTAGATAAAACCGTGCGTACCAGGAATGGAGATCCAAAACTGGATGGCCAAAAAGATCATCACTGTCACTCTACGTGAAGAGTAATATTTCTGTTTTTCAATTCTGTCTGCATGAAAGCCATACGTTTTGCCCGAAACGTAATGGTCCATTGTAAGGGCCACCTCATGTGTTTCATTTTGCATGATTTGCATCATTAATAAATGGATGTTTTTCACATTAAAAGCGGTGTTCCCTGTTTTTCATTTATTTTTGCAGTTTAAAAAATAAAAAAATGGCAATGTTTGTTTTCATTTTCCTTCTTTTGATTTGTCTCGTTCCGACTTTTGTATTCTCCGGATCTCATTGATAACAATCCTGTTACACCCTCATATGACTTCGACAATCCGATCTATCATGCCGAAGAAGAAGGCGAAGACGATTGTGAACTGTCGGAAGAATTAGCCAGGTTGTTGAAACAAGAGGAGAAGGTGATTCAACCGCACGAGGAGCGAGTCGAGATTGTCAATTTGGGCACCGAGGAGGTCAGAAAAGAAGTAAAGGTTGGGGCCGCTTTGGAGGTGAATGTCAAGAGCAGAATGGTAGCCTTGTTGAAAGAGTATGTTGATATCTTCGCCTGGTCTTATCAGGATATGTCAGGGTTGGATACCGATATCGTTGTGCACAAGTTGCCATTGAGAGCAGATTGTCCTCCAGTGAAGCAGAAGTTGCGCAGAACTCGACCCGAGATGGCCGTGAAAATTAAAGAGGAGGTTCAAAAGCAGTTGGATGTTGGTTTCCTAGCTGTCACTAATTATCCGCCTTGGGTCGCGAATATTGTGCCGGTGCCGAAGAAGGATGGAAAGGTGAGAATGTGTGTGGACTACCGGGATCTGAATAGAGCTAGCCCGAAGGATGATTTCCCGTCACCTCACATCGATGTGTTGGTAGATAATACAGCTCAGTTCTCGGTGTTTTCCTTCATGGATGGCTTTTCTGGCTATAATCAAATTAAGATGTCGCCAGATGATATGGAGAAAACAACGTTCATCACACCGTGGGGCACTTTCTGCTATAAGGTGATGCCATTCGGTCTCAAGAACGCCGGTGCCACGTATCAGAGAGCTATGGTGACTTTGTTTCATGATATGATTCATCATGAGATTGAATGCTATGTTGATGACATGATAGCAAAGTCGCAAACAGAAGAGGGGCATCTGGTAGGTCTGGCCAAGTTGTTTGACCGATTGAGACAACTCAAGCTGAGGTTGAATCCGAATAAGTGCACTTTTGGAGTGCGGTCCGGTAAGTTGCTGGGGCTTATTGTGAGTGAAAGAGGAATCGAGGTCGATCCTGCTAAAGTAAAAAGCAATACAAGAAATGCCTAAGCCGAGAACAAAAAAGGAGGTTTGTGGTTTCTTAGGTAGATTGAACTACATTTCACGGTTCATATCTCATCTAACAGCCACGTGTGAACCCATATTCAAGTTATTGAGAAAAGATCAAACGGTCAGGTGGAATAATGATTGCCAAGCGGCATTTGAAAAGATAAAAGAATATTTGCAGGAGCCTCTGATTCTGATGCCTCCTGTGGAGGGATGACCGTTAATTCTGTACTTGACAGTCCTCGAGGGGTCTATGGGGTGTGTACTGGGGCAGCATGACGAGTCTGGTCGAAAAGAGCATGCAATTTACTACCTTAGCAAAAAGTTTACCGACTGTGAAACAAGATATTCACTGCTCGAGAAAACTTGTTGTGCTTTGGTATGGGTTGCTCGCCGACTGAGACAGTATATGCTGGTTCATACCACTTTATTGATTTCCAAGATGGATCCGATCAAGTATATTTTTGAGAAGCCAACATTGACCGGACGGGTTGCGAGATGGCAAATGATTTTGACTGAATACGATATTCAGTACACCTCTCAAAAAGCAATAAAGGGGAGTGTATTGTCTGATTACCTCGCCCAGCAACCCATTGAGAATTATCAACCGATGAAGTTTGAGTTCCCTGATGAGGACATCATATTTCTCGAATCGAAAGATTGTGAGGAACCAATCCCGGAGGAGGGGTCTGACCCTGAATCCGAATGGATTTTGATGTTTGATGGGGCCGTTAACGTGAATGGTAGTGGATTTGGTGTTGTTTTGGTTACGCCGAAGGGATCCCACATTCCTTTTGTTGCCCGACTAACATTTGAATGCACCAACAATGTGGCTAAGTACAACGCTTGTGTCCTGGGTATCGAACCTCGGTGTGTACATCTACTGGGGCAACGCCTTCTTCGCTTGTGTATAGGATGGAAGCGGTATTGCCAGTTGAGGTCCAGATTCCGTCACTGAGAGTCCTGATGTATGTGAAATTGAAAGAGGTTGAATGGGTAAGGACTCGGTACGAGGAGTTAAGCCTGATTGAGGAAAAGAGGCTGGCAGCCATTTGTCATGGGCAGTTGTACCTGCAACGGATGAAGCGTGCTTTTAATCGGAAAGTGCGACCTCGGGTATACCATGTGGGAGATATGGTGTTGAAAAGGATCCTTCCTCCTCAAAACGATCGTCGGGGCAAGTGGACACCCAATTATGAAGGTCCATTCATGGTCAAGAAGGTTTTCTCTGGCAGAGCCTTGTTGTTGACGACCATGGATGGCGAGGATTTTCCATCCCCTGTGAATGCGGACGCAGTTAAAAAATACTTCGTATAAGAGACCCGCTGGACGAAAAGAATAAAATAGTCCAGGCAAAAATGGGCATCCCGGCGAACCAGGAAAAAATGAAAAAATGTTTGGGCAAAAATTAGGGATAAAAAGAAAAAACTGTACACCCGGCAAGTCGAAAACCCCACAAGGGCGGCTTGGGCAAAAAAGGGTATCCCGGTGGACTGAAAACCCGAAAGGGCGGTCCAGGCAAAAGAGGGAATGAAACGAACAACTGCGTCTAGCATGATCGTTTATGTTTTGGTTATGACATGGATAATCCCCGGTAGGGATTGGTCGGAAGCGTCTTGCTCAGAAGGCAGAAAGCGCGGAGAGTCTTGAGGACATATGGGGTGTAACCGAGTTGGAACTCGATGAGATCACGGTTTCACATTGCCATTAGGATAGATTTTCCTTTTGTGCGCAATTACCTCTTTTCAGGGATTGCTTCCTGTGTATTGCTAGGTTATGAGCCACCTTTCTCAATCAATAAAAAGCATATTCAGTCAAATAATTTTGTTTTTATTTTCATTATCGTTTTGATTGCGAAAACATCTGATTATTTTGATAAGAATCTTTGCATTTTGAGACATACAGGTCCCTTCCAATGCATGTTTATAAGATTGAAAACCTGAAATCTTATTCGGAAGGTTGAGTGACTCAGGTGTTGAAATTTTGGCACGCCTGGGGCACGTTTTTATCTAACGATCTCTTTTGCAGGTGTTGTTAGATATTTTCACTCACTTGCAGGTTGTGAGGTAAAGCTTTTTGACAAAAGATCCTTTGAGATCCGATCAGGGACGAGGGATTGAAGAATGGTGAAAAGACGGCGTAAGACGTGCGACGATCCTTGAGGGTTAATCAAGAAGACTCTTCAAAGTCTGAGAAAATGGAAAATTGATACTGTTATCAGATGGTGAATACCAGTGTTCGACGAGTCGACAGGTGTTCCATGTCAAATATTCCGTATCTCCCCAGCAGGTTCGAGATCGGTATTTCTTCGGCAGCCAGGCCTGAAGGTTGTTTCCCCTAGCAGGGTTGAGATTGTTATATCCCCAGCAAGCCCGAAGGTTGCTGTTTCCCCAGCGGAGGTGTGCGTTGGTAGTTGTTTTCCCCAGCGAGGTCCCCAAGCGGATCGGGTTCATCGGAGGTCATCCTTAGTGAGGGTTGCTTTCCCCAACAGCAGTGCTATTACCCAGCAGGGTTGGAGATTGGAGCGATATCGAGTTCCTCGAGCTCCCCAGTAGAGTCCCCTAAGGGGGATACTTTTTATGCATTCATCATGTAGAGAAGCATAGCATATTGCATACCTAATTGCATAGCATTTCCATGGTTATGGAGCATTACGCTGGAAAAAAAACTCATGCATAAGCATTGCAAGCATAAGCTAGTCTCAAGCCGTGGTTACCGTTTGAGAATTGGTTTCGCTGGTTGGAAGATCAGCATCAGCATTGCAAGCATCAACGCGACTCAAGCCGTGGTTACCGTTTGAGAATTGGTTTCGCCGGATGGTGAAGATGTTACTCTGAGGAGTTTAGCATCATGACGTTGGGTCAACGGTATTCCCCAGTAGTGCGATATTGGAGGAAGATTTCTGTCGTGCGAGATGGAAGTTGGAAGATGTTACTCTGAGGAGTTTAGCATCATGACTTTGGGTCAACAATATTCCCCAGTAGTGCGATATTGGAGGAAAATTTCCGTCGGGTGGAGATGGAAATGAAGATCAGAGAACGTTACGCGATCAGCGCGAAGAACGAGGTTCAAATGGAGAAAAGGAAGTGCTGGGCATTTTCTGGAGAACGAGGTTCAAATGGAGAAAAGGAAGTGCGGGGCATTTTCTGGAGAACGAGGTTCAAATGGAGAAAAGGAAGTGCGGGGCATTTTCTGGAGAACGAGGTTCAAATGGAGAAAAGGAAGTGCTGGGCATTTTCTGGAGAGCGGGGTTCAAATGGAGAAAAGGAAGTGCGGGGCATTTTCTGGAGAACGAGGTTCAAATGGAGAAAAGGAAGTGTTGGACATTTTCTGGAGAACGAGGTTCAAATGGAGAAAAGGAAGTGCGGGGCATTTTCTGGAGAACGGGGTCCAACTGGAATTGAAGATGGTATCCGGGATGAGGTCCTCGGGATTGCCTTCTGATCATGTGTCACCTTAGACTTTGGCGAGGCCAACATAAGTCATTATGGGTGCCTTCAAGTGAAGAAATGCACATGTTACCTTCCTGTCGTGAAGGTGTACCCTCTGATATGTCGCCATCAGAGTGGTGTTTGGTGTTATTTCCGGCATTGCCAATGGAATTAGCATAAGAAAATGGAGAACGGGGTTCATTGTTTGGCAGCAAGTTTGACATGAAGTTGTCGGGGTTCAAATGCGGTGATCAGGGATCACCCGCGCGGAAGAGAAAATATTAGTTCTGGGGTTCAAGAAAAGCAGGAAAAAGAGAAGTCAAAAAAGTTTTGGGGTTCAAGAAAAAGCAAAAATATAATAATAATAATCCCCAGCGGATGTGGCATTCAGGCCAATTTTCCCGATGTTCAGATCGAAGAAGTTTCCGACGTTCAGGTTGAAACACTTGTGGCAGTCAGGCCAAGTTTCCGATGTTCAGGTCGAAGAAGTTTCCGACGTTCAGGTTGAAGCACTTGTGGCAGTCAGGCCGAGTTTCCGATGTTCAGATCGAAGAAGTTTCCGACGTTCAGGTTGAAGCACTTGTGGCAGTCAGGCCAAGTTTCCGATGTTCAGGTCGAAGAAGTTTCTGACGTTCAGGTTGAAGCACTTGTGGCAGTCAGGCCAAGTTTCCGATGTTCAGATCGAAGAAGCTTCCGAAGTTCAGATCGACGCAGCTTGCGGCATTCAGGCCAGGTTTCAGGTATTCAGACTGATGTGGCATTCAGGCCAGATTTTCCGATGTTCAGATCGAAGAAGCTTTCGAAGTTCAGATCGACGCAACTTGCGGCATTCAGGCCAGGTTTCAGGTATTCAGACTGATGTGGCATTCAGGCCAGATTTTCCGATGTTCAGATCGAAGAAGCTTCCGAAGTTCAGATCGACGCAGCTTGCGGCATTCAAGCCAGGTTTCAGGTAATCAGACTGAGGAGTGGCATTCAGGCCAGGGTTATTCCCGTGTTACCATTTATTTTTGGTATCCAGGTCAATATTCCTTTTCGGTATTCAGGCTGACTCTCACCGTACCAGACGGATTTTTCTTTCAAGATCACCTCTTTGCCGATTCTGACAGGCATTGTTAATTATTTCCCAGTGGAGCGCAAATTGTTCATCTGTTCTTGGTATTCAACCACTCTTCACTCTGATCATTTGAAAGCCGAGGCTGTTCATATCGACAGGTTCACAGTGGATTGAATAGGGGCAGCTGTAACACCTCAAAATTTGCCCTCCTCTTCTTGGGACTAGTTTAGCATATTGCATTTCATTCTAGAGCATTAGGCATTTGCATTTTGCATATCATATGAAAACAGGAAAGTCATCCTCCAAGGTCTTTTCAGAAGATGGAGATATTATATGATTCAAGCCTGAGGGTTTCTTGTAACACCTCAAAATTTGCCCTCCTCTCTTGGGACTAGCATTATCATTTTCGCATATCATTTTAGGGCATTAGGCATGTCATATTGCATAGCATGTGGTTACATAGTGCAAGCCATCTTCCCAAGTCTTGAGGAGGAGATGAGGAAGTCAGAAGGTGCAAGCCAGGGTTTCATTGACTGATCATTGGCCATCTGAGGATTGGGCAGTGAATTAGGGTTTTATGATTCTCAAAGGATATTGGTATTCATCTTGATTGCAATGATACATCATCATCATCATGGTTGGATGTCATCAGAAGATTGGAGGCAGATTCCTTGAGATTAGGGTTTTGACCACTGGTCAACCCTAATCAGTTGTATGGGGCCAATCAGGGTTTAATCAGGAGATGGGGTCTGTGATGATTATGAGGTTCATTTGGTGATTATATTGTGCTTATTGAGGCTAGGGTTTCACCCTTGAGCCATTTCAGTTGGAAGTTGGGGTTCAAATTGATCTATGCATTGCCAAATTCATCTATCAGATGAAAAGTCAACTGTGGTCAACTGTACATGATCTGGTGAATTTGGAGGTGAAAACGAGTTAGACACACTTCATACATGTTGGAACAAGTGTTGAATGACATCTCAAAGCTTAAAACTGAAGAAAATCAAGTCAGGACAAAAACTGCCAAAAATAGAAAATGACTTGTAATGGAAGTTTCCAAAAATGGAAAGTTTTTGACCTCAAAGCCACGTGTCCAAAAATGCTTCAAATGAAATTTTGTCCAACATGAAAGTTGTAGATCTTGCTCCCACCTTTCCAAAAAGTCCAAGAACATGAATTTCTCATTTGTGGTTGGCAAGTTATGGATTGATCTAAGCACAAAAAAGTTGAATTTCAAAGTGGCATAACTCTTGATTCACAAGGCCAATTCATGTGGTTCTTTTTTTGAGCAAACTCCATTTGACATGTACTATCATAATCCATCATCACATTTCATGAAAACTCATCACATAAAAAGTCCATTTTTCAAGTGATTTAATTTTAAAAAGTGGAGGGAAAAAGTGATTTTGAGAAATATTCATGGTTTACACATAATTTCACTTGCATTGGCTTACAAACATCATTTGAAACTTGCCCCAAAACATATTTTTTGAGTAAATTTGAAGGAAAATTCATGCACTATTCACCATGCATTTTCATGCATAGGGTGAAAACTCAATTTGCCAAAACACTCCCTAATTCATTCATTTCATTAACATTTGGCTTAAGTGTGATTAGAGAGTGATTAGTAGAGCATATATATACTCTAATCATAACAGAATTTGGGAGGTTAATCATTTTTTCACCATTTTTGGATCTTGAAACTTTTTCCCTCCAAATTTTCTCTCAATCAAAACTTGAAAATTCTCCACATAGCATAGCATTTTTCTTCCATATTCTGGTTTATTGAGTGTAGTGGATGCAGAATCAAGCATTGGATCATCAAATTCGAGCAAAATTTGTGTACATTTCAAGCAAACTCATGAAGATGGAAGTGGAAAATTAATCAAGATCTAGTTCGTTTCAAGCTTCAATTCACACATAAAGCTTCAAGTTATCATCTCAGGAGCTGATTTGGATCGTTTAAAGCCTTGGATCGTGCACATTTAGGGACTGCTCTTCAAGAGGTTCAGTTTTCGAATCTCTCAATTCTTAATTCCATTAACATGTTTAGATAGAGTTTTTCATGCTGATTAATCTGATATAAAATTCGTGTGAAATGGATAAAAAATGAATGAGTTATGCTTGCTTAAAGTTTGACATGTCAAAATGTTTTTGCTCGGATCTCTTAATCCATGGATTGTTAGGTTTAGATATTGATTGATCTGTAATCTACATTGAAAGAGCTTTCTGTTGATGTATGCATCTCAAAATTCTGGAAAATTTTCTGAACACAGCTCCGCCGTCTTCGCGAAGAAGATGGTGGAAACCACCGCTGGCCATACGCGTATCACTATGCGCCATACGCGTATCACTGTGCGTCATACGCGTATCACTATGCGCCATACGCGTATCACTGAGCCACCACTGGCCATACGCGTATCACTGTGCGCCATACGCGTATCACCTGCAGCATGTTTTCAAACTTAAAATCCATTTTATTTTTCCCTACAATTTCCATATGCATTGTTTTCCAAACTTCAAAAATTCATAAGTTCTTCATTTTTTGTCCAAATTTGATGAGACTTTTTGCATTATTCTCCTTGTGATGTGTAGTTTTTTATGGTGATTTTTAATATTTTTTTTCACGTGTAGAAAAATAAATTGCCTAGGGTTTTCTCATGTATGTCCATTTTTGATACATTTTGGTAATTGATCCATGAAATGCTCATATCATAAAATAAATTTGTGCCAATTTTTTGTGATGATTCCTGACTGGTTGATGGTCATTTATATGTAAATTTTGTGGATTTTTGATACCTGGCCTTTGAGTTATGATTTTTGGAACATAGGTGTGACAATTTGTGTCACACCTCTTGATGTCAACTTGTGGAATTTAATTGATTGGCCTATACATGTTAGAATTGAATGAAATTTTGCATGGTGTTTGGTTGACATGTTAGGATGCTTGTTGAATTTTTGTGGGATTTTATGTTGTATTTTCTAATTGATCATGATTTTTCATTTCTGGTGATTGAATGTGCAAGTTCATATGACCTAGGTTGGTAGAATGATTGGGAAATGCTCATGTTGTACTGTATGGTCATGAAATTTGATATGCATGAACTAGACACATGTTAGGACCTCCCTGTTCTGGTCTCATCCATTTCTTTTTAGTTTCCAATGAGATATGAATTTTTGAAGTGGAAGCATGTGTCGATGTTGTGATTTGAAGCATGAAATTGTGACTGTTTTTGTTGATTTTCATTGACATGGTTCCATTTGCCCAATTAAGCTCAAATTTGACATGGTAGACCTTGATTGACCCCTGTTTAGGTGTATTTAATTTGAGATTTTTTTGATGTGTTTTGGCATGGATTTGAATGCAGTACTTCTGTTTGTATGTTTGATGCTTCATTTGAACCAATATGGATTGTTTTGTGCATGAATTGAACTTGATGGATGATATAAACATGAGACCAAGGATGTTTGCTCTTGTTTGATGTTAATTTGATGTTGGATGGTGGATACCTTGCTGTTTTAACTTTTTTCTTGCTTTGGGACCCTAGGCTTGGCCTAGTGGTCTAGTTGCTAATGTTTGCTTGGTTTTTCAGGATCAAAAGCATAATGTACATGGAGAATGATACAAGTTGATTTTAATTGATGTTGTGGATGTTTGTACACTAACATAACATTGTTTTGTAGGTGTTGGAGCTTGGGCTTAAGCCTTGGGCTTGTTTTGTGTTGTATTGTTTAAACTGTTTGATTGTTTGCTGTACAATTTGTCTGATTGAATACTAACTGAGTTTGATTGTTTCCAGGTACTTTAGTTGCTTAGTTCCTTGTGAACTTTTGCTTTGCTTTGCTTAAGCAACTTGCATTTGAGGTATAACCTTCTTACTTCATGTAGTCTGGAGACCCGGCTGTTACCGGGCCGGGCAAATTGTCTGAAGTCCTCCTTAAGAGGCAATGCTTGTGTATGTTTATTTTTAAGCCCAAGCAGGAAAAGTCCTTCAAAGAAGGCAATTGGTGGAAGTTAGGGACAAGCAGCCTGTCCCCCACTATTCAGTGAGTCTTCTCCTTGCTCCCATTACATGGTTGTAGCATTGAGATCAAAAGCCCAAGATCTGTTGTGTCAGAGTCATCGAGTATAAAAGGGTTCCCCTATTCTGGACCCATGCTCATTTGTCAGCTCTCCCTGGTTAGGGATAAGAGCTGTGAGGTCTCATCCTCACTTCATCCTTTCATCTGCTTCACCTTAGCCTCGTAATGGCAAGGTTAAGAGCAAACATAGCCTGTACAGACGATTGCTTAGGCAGTCAAACCTGATTGATTGAGCCCCTTGTTTGGCTATAGTGCGTGTTATGTGGATATCTGATTGACATGATTGTGTGAGATGCCTGTTCTCATTTGATGTATGTTGATTGGTATGCTTGTATGCTTGTGTGTTAGCTTCTTTCCTGGTTAGGAATAGTTTGCTTATGCAAGTAGGTTAGAAACCTGAACTTAGGGCGACTTTGCATGACAACATTAGGCTCGAGTCTCAGCTCCCTAGTGTCGTGTTTTTCCCCTCTGTTTCTGGTTAGGAGAGTTTCTCCCCTGTTAAGGGGAACTACATCGCCCTGATCCTCGTGCCAGACGAGGTATGTAGGCAGGTGGTCGTGCGAGACCACTCCGGGCAACCTTTTTCTTTTTTGCGTGTGTTTACTTGTTATCTGATTGTATGTTTGGGTTCGGATGCCGACGTAAGCCCAGGATTGGCAGTCGGGCTCCACGTTTGCCCTTTTGAGTGTGTTTTGGTTCGGATGCCGACGTAATTCCATCAAGTGGTTGTCGGGCTCCATGTTTGACACCTTTGTTTGTTTGATTGTTTGATTTGTTTGGCGTGCGTGAGCCGAACTACAGTGGCTCTGATTCTTGTTCCAGACAAGATATGTAGGCATAAGGTGCGATACCTTATCGAGCTCGTTTCTCTTAACCCCACCTGCGTTCCCTGTGTGTGTGTGATGTTTAGCAACCTTTTCTTTATTCTAGGACGTGGATCCCTAGGAGTACCTAGGACGTGAGGGGTGCTAATACCTTCCCCTTGCGTAACCGACTCCCGAACCTTTTCTCTCTGGTCGCGAGACCATGTCTTTCCAGGTTTCTCTGAGCGTTTCCTTTCCCTATCTTGGGATAAATAACGTTTAGTGGCGGCTCTGTGTGTTTTTATTTTTAGGCTCGCCGGTTGATTTTTCGCAGGATGCGACAGCTGGCGACTCTGCTGGGGATAATGAGATGTAGACCTATGCTGGTCCATCGTCCCTAAGCGAGTCCTTCCTAGCGTTCTAGGATTAGTTTAGGTTGCTTGTTTGTGTTATTTATTGCATTTATTATTCTAACCACTGTGTATATATTTGCATTAATGTCTGCATGCATCATACTATCATGTTGTTGCCGTCTCTCTGCAGGTGGTTCCGTTGTTTGGGGTGGGTGTTCTGAGTGGGGCTAAAACCCAGGCCCGAGTATACACCTAGGACTAGTGTGGTCTCACGTTGCCTCTTTCATGTTAAGTCAACATGTGCCTGGCGGCGTGATGTGCCACAAGCCGGACGAGGCTCACTTGATAGTGCTCATCTCTGTGGATATTCCGCTTTGTTTGAGTCACTCCATTTGAGTTGTTGACTCTGGTGACCGATCATTCCCGGATCTTTGGTTTAGACGATTTTAAGGGAGCTACAATGGCACACCCGAAAGGGCAAACCCATTGAGTATCTCCGCCCGATTGTCGAGACCATTATCCGCCTTAGGATGACTTGATTAGAACTTACCTGTGAGGGGAGGGTTGTTCTGTCAGATGTTTGTTCAGATAGCCTTCAGATGGTGACTTTTGATCTGTGATTCAGAGACATAATTATAAGTCGGATTTATGGTCATTTATTGCCGTGACGCCGGAGTGCTGTCCGTGACTTATCAGTGGGGATCCGTTTATTTCGGATTCCCCGGGCCGAGATATTTTATCAGTGGGGATCCGTTTATTTCGGGTTCCCCGGGCCGATTCAGATAAGGGTGATGTGTCTACTCGGATATGGTTTGATGATGATGGTGATGATGATGTATCTGTCTTCCGTTTATTTCGGAACCCGTGGGTCAGAATTGGGATTGTACATTCCTCAGATGGTTATGATCAGTTCAGAGCCCAGATTCAGTGCAAATGATCAGATGGCTTGGAGGATGGCAACGCATTGCATTCATTCATCAGCATCATTACATTTTGCATTAATTGCATCTAACACATGTTTACCCATATGCAGGGACACTTTTGATCGAGATTCTGGTTGAGAGATTTTCTGCTCCAATATGAGGACCGGTTTGAAGAACAACATTGCTTACAGTTTCTTTGATCCAGAGATTGGTGTGCTCAAGGATATGATAGCATTGATTACTCCTGACCATGTGGGAATGTTTAGAGAGTCATACGGCGGTATTCTGAAGATGGTTTTCAGACTCACTGACTGCGACAGGAGCGCCATCCACACTCTTCTTCAGTTCTATGACCCTGGGTTGAGGTGTTTCGTTTTTCCAGACTATCTGTTGGGACCTCTGATGGAGGATTATGTCAGCATCCTGGGTATTCAGATCCGTGATCAGATTCCTTTTCATGTCACCAGAGCAGAGCCAGATGTCCTTGGAATTTCACGTGCTCTTTATTTGAGTCCGGAAATGGTCAAGGAAGGTTTGAAGGAAAAAGGAAAGCTACCCGGGTTTCATTTGAGTTTCTTGGAGGCCAATGCCAAGGAACATGCTGCTGTGGGTAACTGGAAGACGGTCTGTGCTCTGATTGCTGTGAGCATTTATGGGATTGTGTTGTTTCCTAACCAGAAGAATTTTGTGGACCATAATGCTATCAGATTGTTTATGCAGAGAAACCCTATTCCTACCCTGATTGGAGATGTCTACTACTCAGTGCATAACAGGAATGAGAAGAGGCGGGGTGGTCTGGTTAGATGCTGCTCTCAGTTGCTCTTTAGATGGTTCATGGGGTATTTGCCTTCCCGAGGTGCTTTTGTTCAGATTGACCCTAGTGTCAAGTGGTCCTTTCGATTGATGGGTCTGCGGGCTGATGACATTGCTTGGACTCATAATGGTTTAGCTGGTCAGGACTTCATATGCAGTTGTGGGAGTTTACCTAATGTGCCTTTGGTGGGAGTTCAGGGTTGCATTAATTACAACCCGATGCTTCTCCGGAGACAGATGGGGTTTGCTATAGAGGGTCCTCCTCTCGGGCGAGAGATTCAGGAGTCCTTCTATTTCCCGATTGATGGTAACCAGACCAAGTTGAGGCAGGTATTGGACGAATGGCGAGATATCCAGAGGAGGGGTAAGGTTCCTTATGGCAAAGTCAACTGCCGGTATTTTCCACTATTTGAGGATTGGTTGCGGAAGAGGATTGAGTCTGCATTTCTACTGTTCCCTGGAGGTGACTCAGTGTGTCCTAGGATTGAGGGTCCAAGTTCTTCTGTCAGCATGGAGGAGTTCCTTGAGATGAAGAGGGCCAGAGATCAGTTACTTGCAGAGAAAGCGGAGTTGGAGAGAAGTGTTGCTCATTTTCAGGCAGCTAATCAGGAAATCAAAGTGAAGATGGAAGATCAAGACAAGCGACATGCTTTGGAGGCCAAACGCTTCGAGATGGATACAGCCTACTATGGGAAGATCAGCCAAGCTTTAGCATCGTCCAACAGGGAACATGACATCACAAAGGAGAAGCTGTTCAGAGCATCGAAGGTGATTGAAGATGAAAAGAGGAGGCAGATCATTGTCCGGGATCAGAGAGATGACAGAGTCAGGGGTCTCATTGCTGAGTGGGAGGCAAAGCTGCAGGTCAAGGAGTCAGAGAAGCTAAAGATCATTGCAGAGAGAGATCACTATATGGTTGAGAGAGACCACTACTTCAGGCAGATGAAGATTCATCAGAAGGAAGTGGGGAGACTACGACAGGAGAATACCGAGCTCAGGTTCGCCGCAGAGTTTGCGAGGATGGAAGATGAAATAGGGCCATCTGTGGGACCCTCATCTAGCTAGATCTTTCATTTGCGTTGAATTACCGTCAGGCTTGTTGACGGAATTCACTTGTCTGTATTTCTTTCCTATTCTGGAGGATTGTATTTGATTTTATCTGGTTGATGTATGACTATGGCAGTGTTTGTGCACTTTTTGGTTATGTAGTGATGGTTTCTATTCAGTGATTGGTTGTCAAGCTTTATTTGCTTTACCGTATGCACTTACACAAGCACACACATGGTTGGGGGGAATCATGCTAAATCACATATCTCCGATCTGCACGATGAAATCAAACACTGCTAATCAGAATGTTAATACCGGCTTATTATTTGTCTCGATGATGCCAGGGTCGAGAGACAAAGTGTCCTTCATATGGATAGACACTGCATACATGCATTAATCATGATAACTTGTGTTTTATTTTGCAGGTGACTATTACTAACGTGCTTGTTTGTAAACAGGAACCATTGCTCGCGCTCGAAGAACAGTACCTTTGCGCTCAACACGCCCTCACAGATATTATACCAGAAGGAATACTCCCAGACTCATGGAGCTTCCCAGTGCTGATATGCTTGAATTGAAGGAAAAGATGACCGAGCTGATCAATATAATGCAAGGTTTTGCCATTGGTCAGAAGGCTCTCGCAGATAAAGTTGAGAAACTCGAGCGGGTTTCTGCTCAGAACAGTGGGGTCAACCTGGATGGAGTCTCCAACCAGGGGCAGGGATCTCGTGATGGTGGAAAGAGGACAACAGTTGGTCTGGTGAATAATGCTGGTGCTGTTGGTCAACCTGGGCCTAGTCAGAATATGAAAGACAACTTTGTGCCTCCGTTTTATGGGTTTGACGAAGATCAGGAGGAAGATAGAGAGGCTGACCAGTTCTCTATGCGAAATGAGCCTTTTGTGCCTTACGACATGCCTCCTCAGAACAAGGAAATTCAGCTGCTGGCTGAGAAGATAAAAGTGCTTGAGAGCTATGCCACGCCTGGGGTGGTAAACATGTCCAACATGGGATTGGTGGAGGGAATTGTGATTCCTCAGAAATTCAAAGTGCCTGCGTTTGACAAATACAACGGTAGTTCCTGCCCGGAAACTCATCTCCAGGCATTTGTCCGCAAAATCTCAGCATACACCGCGGATCAAAAACTGTGGATGTACTTTTTCCAGGACAGCCTGTCTGGAGGCTCCTTGGAATGGTACACCAAGTTGAGATCGTCCGATATCAAAAGCTGGCAAGATTTGGGAGATGCTTTCTTTAAGCAATACCAATTTAATGCTGATATGGCTCCGAGTCGTACCCAGCTGCAGGGTATGTCTCAAAAGCATAACGAAGGATTCAAGGAGTATGCTCAGCGATGGAGAGAACTGGCTGCGAGGGTGCAACCTCCTCTGGTGGACAGGGAGATGTCGGATTTGTTTATGGGGACCCTGCAGGGGCCGTTTGCAGAACGAATGGTGGGGTGTCCTGTTACCAACTTCTCTGATATCGTGGTAGCTGGAGAAAGAATAGAGAGTTGGTTAAAGCTGGGCAAAATTCAGGGTGCGTCTTCTTCTTCTTCCGGTTCGAAGAAACCTTTTGGTAATGGTGGGCAGAGGAAGAAAGAGGGAGATACCAGTGCAGTGTACGCTCAACGCGGACCCAGTAGGGACCGTTACTTCCAGCACAATGCTGCGGTAACAATTCCTACTGAGTCTCAGCCAGCACAAACGCAACAGCAGCAACAGCAACAAAGACAACAACCCTTTCAGCAGAGGCAGCAAAGGGCTGGTTATCAGATCCGGGGCAGAGCACAGGATCGTCAGTTTGATAGGCCTCCAGTGAGTTATGCTTTCTTGTTTAAGAAGCTGCAGGATTTGGGCCTTGTGCAGACCAGAACTCTGGCACCTTTGAGACCTGATCAAAGGCCAGCCAGTTATGATGAGAATGCTAAATGTGAATTCCACTCGGGTGCGCCCGGGCACAACATTGAGAACTGTAAAGCTTTTAAGCACACAGTTCAAGACCTGGTGGATTCCAAAGCCATTAATTTTGCTCCATCTCCCAATGTCAATGCCAATCCCATGCCTGCGCATGGTCAAAGGGGGGTGAATGCAATTTCTGAGGAAAGTCGAGTTGGGCTATTTGATGTTGATCAGCTGAAGACGCCTTTGGCTGAGGTCAAGAGGCAGTTGTTAAGAAATGGGGTTTACCCGGGCTGCGGGTTTGAGTGTGCTGAGTGCACTATTTCTGCAAATGGTTGTGAGCTTCTGAGGAAGCATGTCCAGGGGCTGATGGACGATGGGGAGATTGTGATCGAGAAGTCTGAAGGGAAGAAGGAGGAGGTCTCCACCATAACCATTTTCTATGACCCGGTTGATTTGTCTAACCTGGTGGAGGAGGCTCCAGTTACCATCACGGTACCTGGGCCGATTCCATACGACAAAGAGGATGCCGTGCCATGGCATTATGGGGGAGAGGTATATTGTAATGGTGAGAGGTTGGAAGAACAATCTGCTAGTGAAACCACCGTGCTAAAGGTGGATAATGCCGGTCCCAGCGGTTTCACTCGCAGCGGTAGGCTGTTTGCTCCCGATGCTTTGAGGAGGGGGGAGGAAGAAAAAGATAAAAAAGAAAAGGCCGAGGCTTTAGCCAGGGCGAAGGGGAAGGCTGTGGCAGATAGTGGTAATACTCCTATGATGACACCGGCGCCTGCGGGGTCGGATAACAAATTTGATGATGAGGCTGAAGAGTTTCTGAGAATCATCAAAAAGTCGGAGTATAAATTGGTGGATCACTTGCAGCAAACACCTTCTAAGATCTCGATTCTTTCACTGCTGTTGAGTTCTGAGGGTCATAGGGAGGCTTTATTGAAAATTCTGAAGAAAGCCTATGTGCCTCAGGAAATCACAATCAACCAATTGGAGACGGTTGTATCCAACGTGCATGCTAGCCATGGGTTGGGCTTTACTGATATGGATTTGACCGTAGATGGAAGGAACCATAATCGGGCGCTACACATTGCGATGGAATGCAAGGGAGCCGTGCTTTCGCATGTGCTGGTTGATACCGGCTCCTCATTGAATGTGTTGCCAAAGAAGGCCTTGGCGAAGCTGAACTGTGATGGGCTGATTTTGACCCCGACTGATTTGATAGTGCGTGCTTTTGATGGGTCAAAACGGGCCGTGTTTGGAGAGGTGGAATTGCCAGTGAAGATTGGCCCAGAAGTGTTTAAGTCGACCTTCTATGTTATGGACATCCAGCCAGCTTACAGTTGCTTGTTGGGTCGCCCATGGATTCATGCTGCAGGAGCAGTTACATCGACTTTGCACCAGAAGCTGAAATATGTCTGGGGAGGCCAAGTCGTTACTGTTTGCGGAGAGGAGGACATCTTTGTCAGCCACCTGTCTTCGTTTAAGTATGTGGAGATGGATGGAGAAATATGGGAGACGCCTAGCCAGGCATTTGAAACCGTTAAGGTGGAGAATGCTCTGTTCGCTAAGCAGGAGGAAGAGAAACCATCCATCGCTTCATACAAGCAGGCTGCTGAGGTGGTCAAGAGCGGTGAGGCTCCTGGTTGGGGCAAAATGATGGAGGTCCCTGAGAAGAAGGACCGTTTTGGGGTTGGATATCAACCGAGCTGAGGCTCTGGGCCGAACAGAGGGGGTCGTACGTCTGTAACTTTCACGAGTGCCGGAATGCTGGATCCGGACCACATCTGCATGATGGGTGAAGATACTGACAGCGACTGTGACATGGACCGGTGGATAACGCCGTGCGAACCAGGGATGGAAATCCACAACTGGAAGGCCGAAGAAATCATCCGGGTCACTCTCCTCGAAGAGTAATATTTTTCTTGTTTTCTTTCTTATTTGCATGCAAACCATACGTGTTGCCCGACACGTAATGGTCCATTGTAAGGGCCTCCTCATGTTCATAAATTTGTAAGATTTTGCATCATTAATAAAAGGATGTTTTTTAGTCAAAAGCGGTGTTCCCTGTTTTTCATTTATTTTTGCAGTTTTAAAAATAAAAACAAATAAAAATGGCAATGTTTTCATTTTTCCTTTTTTTAAATTTCTCACACCGGTTCTAAAGCAATGCATGAATCAACATTCATGCAGATGCGATTCCTCTCCGGATCTCATTGATAACAATCCTGTTACACCCTTGTATGACTTCGACAATCCGATCTATCTTGCTGAAGAAGGAGACGAAGAAGATTGTGAACTGCCAGGGGAATTAGCCAGATTGTTAAAACAAGAGGAGAAGGTGATTCAGCCGCACGAGGAACAGATTGAGGTTGTGAACCTGGGTACCGACGAGGCTAAGAAAGAAGTGAAAATCGGGGCTGCTTTGGAGGAAAGTGTTAAGGGCAGATTGGTGGTGCTATTGAAAGAGTATGTCGATATCTTTGCCTGGTCTTATCAAGATATGCCAGGGTTGGATACCGATATCGTTGTGCACAAGCTACCGTTGAGAACAGATTGTCCTCCAGTGAAGCAGAAGTTGCGCAGAACTCGACCTGATATGGCGATGAAGATTAAAGAGGAAGTGCAGAAGCAGTGGGATGCTGGTTTCCTTGCTGTCACTAATTATCCGCCATGGGTTGCGAACATTGTGCCAGTCCCGAAGAAAGATGGGAAAGTAAGAATGTGTGTGGACTACCGAGATCTGAACAGAGCTAGTCCGAAGGATGATTTTCCATTGCCTCACATTGACGTGTTGGTAGATAATACAGCTCAGTTCTCGGTGTTTTCCTTCATGGATGGCTTTTCTGGCTATAATCAAATCAAAATGTCGCCAGATGATATGGAGAAAACAACGTTCATCACACCGTGGGGCACCTTTTGTTACAAGGTAATGCCATTCGGTCTCAAGAACGCCGGTGCTACTTATCAGAGGGCCATGGTGACTTTGTTTCATGATATGATTCATCATGAAATTGAATGCTATGTTGATGACATGATAGCAAAGTCCCAGACAGAAGAGGGGCATTTGGTAGATTTGGCCAAGTTGTTCGACCGGTTGAGACAGTTCAGACTGAGGTTGAATCCGAACAAGTGCACGTTCGGAGTGCGGTCCGGTAAATTGCTGGGGTTCATCGTAAGTGAAAAAGGAATCGAGGTTGATCCTGCAAAGGTAAAAGCAATAAAAGAAATGCCTGAACCGAGAACGGAGAAGGAGGTTCGTGGTTTCTTAGGTAGATTGAACTACATTTCACGGTTCATATCTCACTTAACAGCCACGTGTGAACCGATATTCAAATTGTTGAGAAAAGATCAAACGGTTAGGTGGAATGATGATTGCCAAGCGGCGTTTGAAAAAATAAAAGAGTATTTGCAGGAGCCTCCGATTCTGATGCCTCCAGTGGAGGGAAGACCATTAATTCTGTACCTGACAGTCCTCGAGGGGTCTATGGGGTGTGTATTGGGGCAGCATGACGAGTCTGGTCGAAAAGAGCATGCCATATACTACCTTAGCAAAAAGTTTACCGACTGTGAAACAAGATATTCACTGCTCGAGAAAACTTGCTGTGCCTTGGTCTGGGCTGCTCGCCGACTGAGGCAGTACATGTTGGTTCATACCACTTTATTGATTTCCAAGATGGATCCAATCAAGTACATTTTTGAGAAGCCAGCATTGACCGGACGGGTTGCGAGGTGGCAAATGATTTTGACAGAATATGATATTCAGTACACCTCTCAGAAGGCGATTAAGGGGAGTGTATTGTCTGATTACCTCGCCCAGCAACCCATTGATGATTATCAACCGATGAAGTTTGAATTCCCTGATGAGGACATCATGTTTCTCAAATCGAAAGATTGCGAGGAACCGATCCCGGAGGAGGGGCCTGACCCTGAATCCGAATGGATTCTGATGTTTGATGGGGCCGTTAACATGAATGGAAGCGGTGTTGGTGCTGTTTTGGTTACGCCGAAAGGATCTCATATTCCTTTTGCTGCCCGGCTGACATTTGAATGTACCAACAACGTAGCTGAATATGAAGCTTGCATATTGGGAATTGAAGAGGCGATTGATTTGAGAATCAAGAACCTTGTGATATATGGAGATTCAGCTCTGGTGATAAATCAGGTTAACGGAAAATGGTATACGCATCAATCTCATTTGGTTCCGTATCGAGATTATACGAGGAGGTTGTTGACGTTTTTCACCAAGGTGAAGTTGCATCATGTGCCCAGAGAGGAGAATCCTTTGGCAGATGCTTTGGCTACTCTGGCTGCCTTGATTAAGGTCCAGAGATGGAATCAGTTCCCCAATGTGGAAGTGGGTCGTCTGGATAGACCGGCTTATGTATTCGCTGTTGATACAGCACCTGATGATGAGAAGCCGTGGTATTATGATATCAAACGCTATCTTGAGACGCAAGAATATCCTGAGGGAACATCGAAGAAAGATCGGAAGACTCTGCGGAGGTTAGCCATGGTATTCTACCTGAATAAGGATGGGGTCTTGTATAAGAGGAATTTTGATTGGGTCTTGCTCAGATGTGTTGATGATGCAGAAGCAAGCCAATTGATGAAAGAGGTTCATGAGGGGTCGTTCGGTACCCATGCCAGTGGGAATGCTATGGTGAAGAAGCTGCTGAGAGCAGGTTATTACTGGATGACAATGGAGGCCCAATGTTTTAATTTTGTGCGGAAGTGTCATAAATGCCAGATTTATGCTGATAAGGTGCACGTGCCTCCAAATCCGTTGAGTTTAATGTCGTCCCCATGGCCGTTTGCTATGTGGGGCATTGATATGATTGGAAAGATTGAGCCTACAGCTTCGAATGGGCACAGATTCATATTAGTGGCTATTGATTACTTCACCAAGTGGGTTGAAGCAGCCTCTTATACGAACGTGACGAAGCAGGTCGTGGCTAGATTTCTCAAGAGAGACATCATTTGCAGATATGGGGTTCCCGAGAGGATCATTACTGATAATGGTTCTAATTTGAACAATAAGATGATGGCAGAGCTGTGCCGGGAATTCAAGATTGAGCATCACAATTCTTCTCCCTATCGTCCGAAGATGAACGGGGCGGTTGAGGCAGCCAACAAGAACATTAAGAAGATTGTGCAGAAAATGGTGGTAACCTACAAGGATTGGCATGAGATGTTGCCGTTTGCATTGCATGGGTATCGAACGTCGGTACGCACATCTACTGGGGCAACTCCTTTCTCATTGGTATATGGAATGGAGGCTGTGTTACCTGTTGAGGTTCAGATTCCCTCTTTGAGAGTCCTGATGGACGTGAAATTGCAAGAGGCTGAATGGGTAAGGACCCGGTACGAAGAGTTGAGCCTGATAGAGGAAAAGAGGCTAGCAGCCATCTGTCATGGGCAGTTGTATCAGCAAAGGATGAAGCGTGCTTTTGACAAGAAGGTGCGACCTCGGGTATATCACGTAGGTGATATGGTGCTGAAAAGGATCCTTCCTCCTCAAAACGATCGAAGGGGCAAATGGACGCCGAATTACGAAGGTCCATTCGTGGTCAAGAAGGTTTTCTCTGGAGGAGCCTTGTTGTTAACGACCATGGATGGTGAAGATTTTCCATCCCCTGTGAATGCGGACGCAGTTAAAAAATACTTCGTGTAAAGAGACCCGCTGGACGAAAAGAACAAAATAGTCCAGGCAAAAATGGGCATCCTGGCGAACCAAAAACAGAAAGAAAGGTTCGGGCAAAAATTAGGGATAAAAATGAAAAAATGTACACCCGGCAAGTCGAAAACCTGAGAAGGCGACTTGGGCAAAAAAGGGGTATCCCGGTGGACTGAAAACCCGAAAGGGCGGTCCAGGCAAAAGAGGGATTGAAACGAACAACTGCGTCTAGCATGATCGTTTGCGCTTTGGTTAAAGCATCATGGATAATACCCGGTAGGGATCAGTTGGAATCGTCTTGTTCAGAAGGCAGAAAGCATGGAGAGTCTGAGGACATATGGGGTGTAACCGAGTTGGAACTCGATGAGATCACGGGTTTCACATTGCCATTAGGATAGATTTTTCCTTTTGTGTGCAATTACCTCTTTTCAGGAATTGCTTCCCTTTGTATTGCTCATTTGAGCCACACTTTTTCAATCAATAAAATGCACATTCAGTCAAATAATTTTGTTTTTGCTTTTCATTACCGCTTTGATTGCAAAAACGTCCGATTATTTTTGATAAAGCATCTTGCATTTTAAGACATACAGGTTCCTTCCAATGCATGTTTATAAGATTGAAAGCTTGAAATCTTATTTGGAAGGTTGAGTGACCCAAGTGTTGAAATCTTGACACGCCTGGGGCACGGTTTTATCTAACGATCTGTTTTGCAGGAACTGTTAGATATTTTTCACTCACTTGCAGGTTGTGATGTGGAAGCTTGGTAACAAGATCCCCAGAGAGTTGGCTCAGGAATGAAAGAAATGGCGAAGACGTTGAGACGTACGACGATCCTTGATGTTAATCAAGAAGACTCTTCAAAGTCGGAAGACTTGAAAGTGTGTAATTCCCCGCAGAGTCCGCTCAGGGACGAATGCATGAAGAAAGGACGGAGAGACGACGAGACGTCCGACGACCCTTGATATCAATCAAGAAGACTCTTCAAAGTCGGAAAATTGAAATTTCTGTATAAATCCCAGGAGTACGTCTCTCGTCGAGCGCGGAGCGATTTGGGATACAAGATGATGGAGCAGAAAAGGTCCAGACGAGTCTGGGAATTCTCAAAAGTGGAAGGCTGATACGAGATTGGAAGGTGGATACCGTGGTTCGACGAGTCGACGGGTGTTCTGTACTTACTTTTCTCATGTCCCAGCTAGGTCCCCAAGCAGAGTCATAGGACTAGCTCCCCAGCAGATCCAAGGTCTGTGAATTCCCCAGCCGAGTTAAGATGGTTATACCCGGCAGGTTCAAAATGGTGTTTCCTCAGCAGTCAGGCCAGAAGATTGCTACTCCCCGAGTGGAGCGGGTTTCAATGAAAAATATCTCCAGCAGTGCTCATCCTACTGGTGGATTGAACAAGTTCCCGTAGTGGACGGGTTTGCATCCCCAGCTGAGCTGATTCTACCTATGGATTGCATGGGTATCCCCAGCGGAGTAGTATGCGTTTCCCTAGCCGGGTCAGGATGGTTATCCCCAGCAGGTGATAGAGTGATGTTTCCCCAGATGAGTCTGGAGATTGCTATTCCCCTAGCAGAGTCTCTGTGAGTGTTTCCCCAGTAAAGTCAACAGGTATCTGTGAGGGTTTTCCCGAAGCGGAGTCAGGATTGATATCCTCAGCAAGTCAAAGATTGGTGTATCCCCACAGAGGGTTGGCGGTGCTTATCCCCAGCAGTTCCTCGAGTGGATTGGGTGCAAAGGAGGCTCTTCCCCAGTAAGGGTTGCCTTATTCCCTGCAGCAGTACTATTCCCCAGCAGGGCGGAAGTCGGAGCGGTGATGAGTTCCTCGGCAGAGTGTCTCGTACTCCCCAGAAGTGTCCCTTGAGGGGGATGTTTTTGTTTTTATGCATTCATCATGAAAAAATAACATGGCATATTGCATAGAAAAATAAATAATTGCGTAGCATTTCCATGTTTATGGAGCATTACGCAGAAAAAATCAATCATGCATCATAGCAAGCATAAGCTAGTCTCAAGCCGTGGTTATCGTTTGAGAAGTGGTTCTTGCCAGACAGTGAAGGTGTTGCTCCGAGGAATTTAGCCTCATGATTTGATCAAAGGTATTTCCCCAGTAGTGCGATACTGGAGTAATTGTTTTCCGTCAAACAGAGATGGAAAGGTTATGCGATCAGCGCAATTCAAGCCGTGGTTACCGCTTGGAGTTTTGGTTTCGCTGGATGGTGAAGATGTTACTCTGAGGAGTTTAGCATCACGACGTCAGATCAACAATGTTCCCCAGTAGTGCGATATTGGAGGAGATGTTTCCGTCGGACAGAGATGGAGATAAAATCAGAGGACGATACGCGATCAGCGCGATTCCGGGGTTCAAATGGAGAAAAGGAAGTGCTGAGGCGTTTTCTGGGGTCCAAATGGAGATGGAGTTGAAGATTTTATCCGGGATGAGGTCCTCAGGATTATCTTCTGTTCATGTGTTACCTTAGACTATGGTCGAGGCCAAGGGAGGTCGTTATAGGTGTCTTCCGAGGAAGAGTTACACATGCTACCTTCTTTATGAAGGTTTACCCTCTGACATGTCGCCCTCAGAGTGGTTTGGTGTTATTTCCGATGTTGCCAGCGGAATTATCACGAGAGATTGGAGAAAAGGGTATGCTGAGGCATTTTCCTGGGGTTCAAATGGAGAAAAGAGGTGCTGAGGCATTTTCTGGGGTTCAAATGGAGAAAAGGAGATGTTGCGACATTTTCTGGAGAACGGGGTTCATATTGGCGATCGCAAGTTATCGTCAGGCGACTGGGGTTCAAATGGAGAAAAGGAGATGTTGCGACATTTTCTGGAGAACGGGGTTCATATTGGCGATCGCGAGTTATCGTCAGGCGACTGGGGTTCAAACTGGAGATGGGGTTCATTGTTTTGGCAAAAGGGAGTGCTGAGGCATTTTCTGGGGTTCAAATGCAGAGATCTGAGGATCGTTTGCGCAGAGAAAATTTCGGGGTTCAAGAAAAGAATAAAAAAGAAGAAAGATGATGATCCCGAGGGGATGTGTGGTGTTCAGACCATGGTTATCCCTGCGTTACCATTTATTTTGGTATCCAGGTCGACGTTTTTCGGTATTCAGGCCGACTGTTCTTCGTACCAGATGGATAGATTTTGTTCAGAGTTTGTTTCTTCGCCGATGCTGACAGGCGCTGTTAATTATATCCCATCAGAGTGCAAATTGTTCGTCTGTTCTTGGTATTCAATCACTCTTCATCCTGATCATCCGTAAGCCGAGGCTATTTCGTATCGACAGGTTCACAGTGGATTGAATAGGGGCAGCTGTAACACCTCAAAATTTGCCCTCCTCTCTTGGGACTAGCATTATCATTTTCGCATATCATTTTAGGGCATTAGGCATGTCATATTGCATAGCATGTGGTTACATAGTGCAAGCCATCTTCCCAAGTCTTGAGGAGGAGATGAGGAAGTCAGAAGGTGCAAGCCAGGGTTTCATTGACTGATCATTGGCCATCTGAGGATTGGGCAGTGAATTAGGGTTTTATGATTCTCAAAGGATATTGGTATTCATCTTGATTGCAATGATACATCATCATCATCATGGTTGGATGTCATCAGAAGATTGGAGGCAGATTCCTTGAGATTAGGGTTTTGACCACTGGTCAACCCTAATCAGTTGTATGGGGCCAATCAGGGTTTAATCAGGAGATGGGGTCTGTGATGATTATGAGGTTCATTTGGTGATTATATTGTGCTTATTGAGGCTAGGGTTTCACCCTTGAGCCATTTCAGTTGGAAGTTGGGGTTCAAATTGATCTATGCATTGCCAAATTCATCTATCAGATGAAAAGTCAACTGTGGTCAACTGTACATGATCTGGTGAATTTGGAGGTGAAAACGAGTTAGACACACTTCATACATGTTGGAACAAGTGTTGAATGACATCTCAAAGCTTAAAACTGAAGAAAATCAAGTCAGGACAAAAACTGCCAAAAATAGAAAATGACTTGTAATGGAAGTTTCCAAAAATGGAAAGTTTTTGACCTCAAAGCCACGTGTCCAAAAATGCTTCAAATGAAATTTTGTCCAACATGAAAGTTGTAGATCTTGCTCCCACCTTTCCAAAAAGTCCAAGAACATGAATTTCTCATTTGTGGTTGGCAAGTTATGGATTGATCTAAGCACAAAAAAGTTGAATTTCAAAGTGGCATAACTCTTGATTCACAAGGCCAATTCATGTGGTTCTTTTTTTGAGCAAACTCCATTTGACATGTACTATCATAATCCATCATCACATTTCATGAAAACTCATCACATAAAAAGTCCATTTTTCAAGTGATTTAATTTTAAAAAGTGGAGGGAAAAAGTGATTTTGAGAAATATTCATGGTTTACACATAATTTCACTTGCATTGGCTTACAAACATCATTTGAAACTTGCCCCAAAACATATTTTTTGAGTAAATTTGAAGGAAAATTCATGCACTATTCACCATGCATTTTCATGCATAGGGTGAAAACTCAATTTGCCAAAACACTCCCTAATTCATTCATTTCATTAACATTTGGCTTAAGTGTGATTAGAGAGTGATTAGTAGAGCATATATATACTCTAATCATAACAGAATTTGGGAGGTTAATCATTTTTTCACCATTTTTGGATCTTGAAACTTTTTCCCTCCAAATTTTCTCTCAATCAAAACTTGAAAATTCTCCACATAGCATAGCATTTTTCTTCCATATTCTGGTTTATTGAGTGTAGTGGATGCAGAATCAAGCATTGGATCATCAAATTCGAGCAAAATTTGTGTACATTTCAAGCAAACTCATGAAGATGGAAGTGGAAAATTAATCAAGATCTAGTTCGTTTCAAGCTTCAATTCACACATAAAGCTTCAAGTTATCATCTCAGGAGCTGATTTGGATCGTTTAAAGCCTTGGATCGTGCACATTTAGGGACTGCTCTTCAAGAGGTTCAGTTTTCGAATCTCTCAATTCTTAATTCCATTAACATGTTTAGATAGAGTTTTTCATGCTGATTAATCTGATATAAAATTCGTGTGAAATGGATAAAAAATGAATGAGTTATGCTTGCTTAAAGTTTGACATGTCAAAATGTTTTTGCTCGGATCTCTTAATCCATGG
This sequence comes from Lathyrus oleraceus, assembly GCF_024323335.1. Taxonomy (NCBI): domain Eukaryota; kingdom Viridiplantae; phylum Streptophyta; class Magnoliopsida; order Fabales; family Fabaceae; genus Lathyrus; species Lathyrus oleraceus. The sequence continues at coordinate 371,384,795 of NC_066579.1, forward strand.
ATTGTTAGGTTTAGATATTGATTGATCTGTAATCTACATTGAAAGAGCTTTCTGTTGATGTATGCATCTCAAAATTCTGGAAAATTTTCTGAACACAGCTCCGCCGTCTTCGCGAAGAAGATGGTGGAAACCACCGCTGGCCATACGCGTATCACTATGCGCCATACGCGTATCACTGTGCGTCATACGCGTATCACTATGCGCCATACGCGTATCACTGAGCCACCACTGGCCATACGCGTATCACTGTGCGCCATACGCGTATCACCTGCAGCATGTTTTCAAACTTAAAATCCATTTTATTTTTCCCTACAATTTCCATATGCATTGTTTTCCAAACTTCAAAAATTCATAAGTTATTCATTTTTTGTCCAAATTTGATGAGACTTTTTGCATTATTCTCCTTGTGATGTGTAGTTTTTTATGGTGATTTTTAATATTTTTTTTCACGTGTAGAAAAATAAATTGCCTAGGGTTTTCTCATGTATGTCCATTTTTGATACATTTTGGTAATTGATCCATGAAATGCTCATATCATAAAATAAATTTGTGCCAATTTTTTGTGATGATTCCTGACTGGTTGATGGTCATTTATATGTAAATTTTGTGGATTTTTGATACCTGGCCTTTGAGTTATGATTTTTGGAACATAGGTGTGACAATTTGTGTCACACCTCTTGATGTCAACTTGTGGAATTTAATTGATTGGCCTATACATGTTAGAATTGAATGAAATTTTGCATGGTGTTTGGTTGACATGTTAGGATGCTTGTTGAATTTTTGTGGGATTTTATGTTGTATTTTCTAATTGATCATGATTTTTCATTTCTGGTGATTGAATGTGCAAGTTCATATGACCTAGGTTGGTAGAATGATTGGGAAATGCTCATGTTGTACTGTATGGTCATGAAATTTGATATGCATGAACTAGACACATGTTAGGACCTCCCTGTTCTGGTCTCATCCATTTCTTTTTAGTTTCCAATGAGATATGAATTTTTGAAGTGGAAGCATGTGTCGATGTTGTGATTTGAAGCATGAAATTGTGACTGTTTTTGTTGATTTTCATTGACATGGTTCCATTTGCCCAATTAAGCTCAAATTTGACATGGTAGACCTTGATTGACCCCTGTTTAGGTGTATTTAATTTGAGATTTTTTTGATGTGTTTTGGCATGGATTTGAATGCAGTACTTCTGTTTGTATGTTTGATGCTTCATTTGAACCAATATGGATTGTTTTGTGCATGAATTGAACTTGATGGATGATATAAACATGAGACCAAGGATGTTTGCTCTTGTTTGATGTTAATTTGATGTTGGATGGTGGATACCTTGCTGTTTTAACTTTTTTCTTGCTTTGGGACCCTAGGCTTGGCCTAGTGGTCTAGTTGCTAATGTTTGCTTGGTTTTTCAGGATCAAAAGCATAATGTACATGGAGAATGATACAAGTTGATTTTAATTGATGTTGTGGATGTTTGTACACTAACATAACATTGTTTTGTAGGTGTTGGAGCTTGGGCTTAAGCCTTGGGCTTGTTTTGTGTTGTATTGTTTAAACTGTTTGATTGTTTGCTGTACAATTTGTCTGATTGAATACTAACTGAGTTTGATTGTTTCCAGGTACTTTAGTTGCTTAGTTCCTTGTGAACTTTTGCTTTGCTTTGCTTAAGCAACTTGCATTTGAGGTATAACCTTCTTACTTCATGTAGTCTGGAGACCCGGCTGTTACCGGGCCGGGCAAATTGTCTGAAGTCCTCCTTAAGAGGCAATGCTTGTGTATGTTTATTTTTAAGCCCAAGCAGGAAAAGTCCTTCAAAGAAGGCAATTGGTGGAAGTTAGGGACAAGCAGCCTGTCCCCCACTATTCAGTGAGTCTTCTCCTTGCTCCCATTACATGGTTGTAGCATTGAGATCAAAAGCCCAAGATCTGTTGTGTCAGAGTCATCGAGTATAAAAGGGTTCCCCTATTCTGGACCCATGCTCATTTGTCAGCTCTCCCTGGTTAGGGATAAGAGCTGTGAGGTCTCATCCTCACTTCATCCTTTCATCTGCTTCACCTTAGCCTCGTAATGGCAAGGTTAAGAGCAAACATAGCCTGTACAGACGATTGCTTAGGCAGTCAAACCTGATTGATTGAGCCCCTTGTTTGGCTATAGTGCGTGTTATGTGGATATCTGATTGACATGATTGTGTGAGATGCCTGTTCTCATTTGATGTATGTTGATTGGTATGCTTGTATGCTTGTGTGTTAGCTTCTTTCCTGGTTAGGAATAGTTTGCTTATGCAAGTAGGTTAGAAACCTGAACTTAGGGCGACTTTGCATGACAACATTAGGCTCGAGTCTCAGCTCCCTAGTGTCGTGTTTTTCCCCTCTGTTTCTGGTTAGGAGAGTTTCTCCCCTGTTAAGGGGAACTACATCGCCCTGATCCTCGTGCCAGACGAGGTATGTAGGCAGGTGGTCGTGCGAGACCACTCCGGGCAACCTTTTTCTTTTTTGCGTGTGTTTACTTGTTATCTGATTGTATGTTTGGGTTCGGATGCCGACGTAAGCCCAGGATTGGCAGTCGGGCTCCACGTTTGCCCTTTTGAGTGTGTTTTGGTTCGGATGCCGACGTAATTCCATCAAGTGGTTGTCGGGCTCCATGTTTGACACCTTTGTTTGTTTGATTGTTTGATTTGTTTGGCGTGCGTGAGCCGAACTACAGTGGCTCTGATTCTTGTTCCAGACAAGATATGTAGGCATAAGGTGCGATACCTTATCGAGCTCGTTTCTCTTAACCCCACCTGCGTTCCCTGTGTGTGTGTGTGATGTTTAGCAACCTTTTCTTTATTCTAGGACGTGGATCCCTAGGAGTACCTAGGACGTGAGGGGTGCTAATACCTTCCCCTTGCGTAACCGACTCCCGAACCTTTTCTCTCTGGTCGCGAGACCATGTCTTTCCAGGTTTCTCTGAGCGTTTCCTTTCCCTATCTTGGGATAAATAACGTTTAGTGGCGGCTCTGTGTGTTTTTATTTTTAGGCTCGCCGGTTGATTTTTCGCAGGATGCGACATTTCTATGAATTGATCATCAACCATCTGAGGGTTTGTACTTCAGTTAGGGTTTTCTTGGTTCTTCAAGGAGGTTGAGGATTGTCTTGTATGCAATGATATGTCACCATCATCATGGTTATGTCATCATCCAGGGTTTCATTGTGCTTTCTCAAGTTTCCTTTGGATTAGGGTTTTGACCTCTAGTCAACCCTAATCAATGACTTTCTCTCAACCAGGGTTTCTCAAGGAGATGATGCATTCTATTGAGATGAGGATCACATGGGTATCATAAGGAGCTTACATGGGCTAGGGTTTCATTTCTGAGCCATTTCCTCAAGTGGTGGAGGCTCAAGTTGATCAGAGCATTTCTAGGTCATTTGTGAACCAGAAAGTCAACTGTAAAGTCAACTGAGGGCTAGGAGGTTGGGAAATGAGTTTCAACATCTCAATCATGTTCAAAAGAGGTTCATTTGTCATTTCAAACATCTATCTTGAAAATTTTAAAGTCAGGGCAAAAGTTTCCAAAAATGAAAAGTGACCTGTAATTGAAAGTTTCCAAAAATGGCAAGTTTTTGGTCCATATTCAACTTGACTTTCCAACATCAAAGAAGCTTCAAATGGATTTTTGGTGAACATGAAAGTTGAAGATCTTTCTCTCCTCTTTTCAAAAAGTCCAAGATCATGTCCATCTGATGAATGGTTGAGAAGTTATGGCCAAAGGATCACAATATGTACATGAAACTTCAAAGTGCCATAACTTTTGATCCAAAGCTCCAAATTGAACCACTCTTTTTGCAAAATGCTCCTTGTGACCAAGAGATTCCAAATCCATCATTGCATTGCCTGAAAGAAGCTTACATGACCATTTGTTCATTCAAGTGCATTTTGGAGGGAAAATGCATAATTTGAATTTGGTGAATCACATGAGCCAAATACCAATCCTATCATGTTCATGAGCTGATTTTAAATGATTTTGAAACTTGCATGGGCACTGTTCACGTGCACTTTTGTCATGCATATGTGTATTTACCAATTTTGCCATGCACCTCATATCTTCCTAATTTCAATTAACCAAGGCTTAATCTTAATTGCAGCATGCTTAATGGAGAGTATATAAGCCAAATTGCTAATCACATTTCAGGGGATAACTGAATTTGGATCAAAAATCTTATTTCCCTCTCAAATTTCTCTCTCTTCAAATTTCAAATTTCTTCATCCAATTCCACAAAACTCTTGCATAATCGTGTTCAGCATGTATCATTGATGAGGAATCAAGGCTTGGATTGAAGAATTTGGTCAAGAATCGTGCATACACAAAGCTTGAAGATGAACATGGAAGCTTCAAATTAAGCTAGATCTGGTGGATTTCAATTGCTATTTCGTGCATAAAGCTTCAAATCAAGATTACTGGAGTGGATCTGGAAGTTATGGAGCCTTGAACACGCGTATTTGATCACTGCAAGTTCAAGTAAGCTGAAATTCGAATCTCTTGTTTTGCCTTTTTATTGCCATGAACTTGTAGAGTTTTTGATGCTGATGATGCTGATATGAATAGATCTTGAAATGGATGAGAATTGAGTGAGATATGTTGAATTAAATTTTGTATGCTCATAATGTTTCTCTTCGATCCGGTTGATTAGTTAGGAATTAGGTTAAATAAATATGATATTTGAAGTCCTCGTTGCGAGACGGTTCCAACCATACATAACATGTTAAATTTTGGAAAAAAATTTACTGTTGCTCCGCCTGGACGGCCGGAGAAGACGGTGGAAACCGCCGTCCTCCGCCGTCTGCAACTGTTGCATTGGCTAGGGTTTTGCGTTGCCAAAATGCAGCATTTCGCTGGTAAATGCGCTCATGAACCTCAAGCACCTGTGTTCGATCCCCTTGCTGTGCGTTTTTATTTTCCATTTAATTCTTCATTTGGAGTGAAACGTTGCGTTTCACTAGCGCTTCTTGGACCAAGAGCGCGCTGGTTCGATCCTAGCGCATGTGGTTTCTCATGATTTCCAATTGATTTAATTCTTGAGCGCTTCTTTGACCCTGCTTGCCTTGGTTCGATTCCTGCTAGATGTATGTTGATTTTTCATTTCAAATATTATTTCCACATGATTTTCATTTTTTTTCATTTTTTTCATTCAATTTCCAAAAATCATAAAAAAATAGAATACATGTCCAAATTAATCCAAACTTTTTTCCACATTCTTGTTTTGATGTCTATTATTTTGTGATGTTAATTTCCTGATTTTTGTATTTCTGGATTTTTGATTGTGCTTGATTGATTGAACATGATGCCAAAATGACATGTTGTGCTAATTGATTTGTGAAATGATCATGGTTTATCCAATTGCCTTGAAATTTGACATGCTTATTCATAATATGTGACTTGATCTTTTGGCTTTTGTTTGGCATTTTTACCATTTAATACCACTGTTTTGGACACATGAACATATGTTGTGACATTTTGTACCTTGTACTTGTGCATTTTCATTCATATGCCATTTTTTGCTTCTGGACTTAATTTTTGGTATGATGCTTGTCCATAACACGTTTAGCACACATAAAAAATTTCATGATCATTGAATGCTTTTCTGTTTTAATGTGGATTTTCTATGTTTGATGTCCAATTTTGTGCACATTGCTTGCCTTTGATTTATCTTGATCATATGATGGCCTTGCCTTTTGAATTGGCTTTGGTCCTTTTGAGGACTCTTTTCTTACTTGATTGAATGTGCTTCATGTGAAGTTTTGACTTCTGTTTTGGTCATTTGACTTGCCTTTGACCCTAGTCTTTGCACTAGTGGTTTGTACTCACCAATTGTGTTTGTGTTTCAGGTATTTAACACTAATGATTGGTGTGGCCTCATCATTTGAGATGCAAGTTGTTTTGATTACTAACCTTTGTTGTGTAGTAGGTTCATTGGTGTGATGAATTCACTTGAGTGCTTGCACTTATGACTTGCATTGTGTAGATATTGGATAGTTCCACTGTTGTTGATTGTTGATTTGTCTGAATGCAATATTAACTGTTTGACTTTTGTACAGGTACATTAGCCGCTTGCTAGCTAGCTTTTGCTTTGCTTTGGAGTGTGGTTGATACACCATAGAGGTTGTTTAGCCTTCTCACTCCATGTAGTCTGGAAGCCCAGTCGTTTTTTTTGGCAGGCATTTGGCTGAAGTCCTCCTTAAGAGGCAATGTTTGTGATTGTTTATATTTGTGCTAAAGACCTCTAAATGAGGCATGCTACTTGTTAAGTCCTCCTAAGTGAAGAGGCAATTGACAGATAGAAGGGATTAGCAATTAATCCCCTGTTATTCGTTGAGTCGTTCATTATGCTCGCACTACGTGTTGATGCTCTTGAACATAACCCAAGATCTTGTATAGTGTCAGTCAAGTGGAATAGGGTCCCTCTTTCTGGATCCCCACGCTTTCTTTGATTTGAGCTCACCCAGGCCGGGGTTAAGAGCATGAGGTCTAATCCTCATTACCACTTTTCATCTGCTCACCCTGACGGTCAATGTCAGTGGTTAAGAGCTTCAGCATACCCCTACAGTTTTGGCTTGTTTGTCGAGGTTGATATGACCCCTTGACTAAAGCCCAACCATTTCTCTGAGCCTCTTGTTTGTATATAGAGTGTGATGCTTGATCATTTGAGATTAGTGTTATTTGTTGTTTGAACTGGCTTGCTTCCTGTGTGAGTTAGGTTCTGATTAGATACCTCAACCTAGGGCTATTGTGGATTGCATGACAACTATTAGGCTCAAGTCAGTCTCCCTTTTAGTCTGTTATTTCCCTAGTCTCTGGTTAGGAGAGAGTTTCTCCCCTGTTAAGGGGAACTACGTCGCCCTGATTCTCATACCAGATGAGATACGTAGGCAGGAGATCGTGCGAGATCTCTCCGGGCAACCTTTTGCTTTTTTTTTTAGTGTGTTCACCTTTTTTGTTTTTCACCCTTTTTGTTTTTCAACCTTTTCTTTCTTTTGTGACAACTTTTAGGTTCGAGTTCCAGACTCCCTATTAGTTTGTGTGTTCAACCTTTTTCTTCTTTGAGTTTGTGTGACAGCTATTAAGCTCGAGTTCCAGACTCCTTATTAGCTTGTCAGTCTGATAGCCTTTTTCTTTGGTGCTCGCTGGTTAGCGATTGTTTGTGTGTTTGGAGTCGGATGTAAGCCCATCTATTGGCATTCTGTTTCCTGGTTTGCTTCTGTTTGGAGTCGGAAGTAAGTCCATCTATTGGCATTCCGTTTCCTTGTTTGTGTTTGCTTTGAGGAGTTAGATATAAGTCCATCTATTGGCATTCTATTTCCTTGTTTGTGTTTGCTTTGAGGAGTTAGATATAAGTCCATCTATTGGAATTCTGTTTCCTTGTTGAGTTTTTCTGTTGACGTCTCAGCGTCTCTTTTTTGTGTTTTGTTTCGGCGTGTGTTAGCCGAACTACGAGTGTTCTGATTCTTACTCTGGATAGAGAAGATACGTAGGCATAGGATGCGATGTCCTAGCGAGCATGTTTCCCATTTCCCCGAACTACGTTGACTCTGATGTTTGTTTCTGACAAACTACGTAGGCCCAGGATGCGACATCCTGCCGAGTCCGCTTCCTCCATCTTCTTTCACCTGTTTTCTTATTCCAGTGTGTGTGCATTCTTTGAGCAGTTTATTAGCAACCTTTTCCCATTCTTTTGAGCGTGGATCCCGTCGAGTACGACGGACGTGAGGGGTGCTAATACCTTCCCCTTGCGTAACCGACTCCTGTACCTTGCAATCTCTGGTCGTAAGACCATTCCTTTCCCATTTCTTAGGTTAGTCCTGTGTAAGAACAAAAATTGTTCTACAACAGATTCTTTGATTTTGATGATAACAAAGGATGAAACCAAAAATGGCACCCTAACGAAAAGTTTCTAAGTGTGCAGGGTTCTAAAGAAAGAAGAAATAAATCTGATGATGTCATCAGATGCACAACAAGATCAGATACAAATTATCAAGTATCAGAAGCATCTAAAGTGGAATCTCGTTTCAAGAAGCTCTGACTCTGGACAAAACTGCAAAGTATCAGAAGCATCTGAACATGAAGTAAAGTCTAGAAGCTCTGACTCTGAACAAATGCCTTCTGTAAACTCTGGAATTTATCAGCGCTATCTGAACTCTCAAGAAATAACATCAGAAGCAAAATTCTCCAGATACACGAAGACTCTAATCAGATTTGTTAATCATGATGAAGTAACGTTTAAGCCAAGTTAAAATTCTGCAAATGGATTTCCTCAATTAGAAAGAGACGTTAATCTCCTCTTCCAAGAGAAAAGATACTACTTGTGGTAAGTAGTCACTTCTAAAAGAAAAAGTCTCCTGCAGAAGCTATTTATGGAATGGCGTAATTACATCTCATTGTCCAGCAGTTTTAACTCTACTTCAACTCTATTTCAACACTACTTCACCTCCTATATAAATAGAGAAGAAATCAACATTCAGTAAGCAAGAAATCAACTAGCCAAAACTATACTGAATTATTTCACGCTCAAGAAAATCATCTTTGTTTTCAAAGAATTTCACTAAGCTTTTGCTTATCAAGTGAAAAATCTGTTCTTAAATTTGTAATACTTGCTTAACTAGAAGCACTCTAGATTACATATCTTGTATCTTTTATTTGTTTGATTTCCTCAAGTGACTCTTTGTAGTCTGTAGACTTGAGAGGACTAAGAGATTTTCTTCTCTCTTAGGGGTTGTTTGTAATCTTTCAAGATTAGTGGATTAAGTCCTTGTTGAAGGCGAAATCACCTTGGCCGGGTGGACTGGAGTAGCTTTGTGTTATAAGCGAACCAGTATAAAATCATTGTGTGATTTTTTTTTTTGGAAAAGCGCTTATTTTTCAAACAATTCAAACCCCCCCTTTCTTGTTTTTCTCACCTTCAATTGGTATCAGAGCTCCGGCTCTGTTATTGATTTTCAAATCAAACACTTAACCGTGTAGAGAGATCCAGTGCGAGAAAAACAAATGGCTCACTCAAATGAAAGAGATTCTTACAATGCTAAACCTCCTGTTTTTGATGGAGAAAAATTTGATTACTGGAAAGACAGAATCGAAAGTTTCTTTCTGGGTTATGATGCTGACCTCTGGGACATTGTCACAGATGGATACAAACCTCCAGTCTCAAATGGAGCTGAAGTTCCCAGAAGCAAAATGTCAGAAGATCAGAAACGTGAGTTCAAAAATCATCACAAGGCCAGAACAATACTTCTAAATGTTATATCATACAACGAATACGAAAAGATCACCAACAGAGAGACGGCTAAAGATATACTTGACTCTCTGAAGATGACCCATGAAGGAAACTCCCAAGTCAAGGAGACGAAGGCTCTGGCGCTGATCCAGAAATATGAAGCCTTCAAGATGGAAGATGACGAAGCTATAGAAGCTATGTTTTCCAGATTCCAAACTCTTATTGCAGGTCTTAAAGTGCTAGACAAAGGATACACGACTGCAGATCATGTTAAGAAGATTGTCAGAAGTCTGCCAAAGAAATGGAGACCAATGGTTACTGCTCTGAAGTTATCAAAGGATCTGAACAATATCAGCCTTGAAGAACTTGTTAGTTCTCTCAGAAGCCATGAGATAGAACTAGAGGAGGATGAGCCTCAGAAAAGGAACAAGTCAGTGGCGCTGAAGTCCAGACCTGAAAGACGGAAGTCAGACAGAACCAAAGCCCTTCAAGCAGAAACTGCAGACACTGATGACTCTGAATCTGAAGACTCTGATGATGAAGAAGAACTGTCCCTACTAACCAGAAGAGTTAAGCAACTCTGGAAAAGGAGGAACAACAACAACTTCAGAAGATCAAGACCCAGAGGGGATCGATCAGAGTCAACTTCAAAAGGTAAACCCAACAAAGATATTACCTGTTTTGAATGTAAAGAAACAGGTCATTACAGAAATGAATGCCCCAAGCTGAAGAAAGATAACTCTAAGAAAGAAAGCTTCAAGAAAAATACCTTCAGAACAAAGAAGGGATTAATGGCCACCTGGGACGATAGTGAATCCGAATCATCAGAATCTGACTCTGATGAACAGGCCAACGTAGCTCTTATGGCTACCACATCCAGCAGCTCAGATGAAGAATCTGAAGAGGTATTTTCTGAACTTTCTAGATCTGACTTAGAATCATGTTTATCAGAAACTCTTACCTCTCTTCAGAAATTAAAACAAAAAGTTAAAGACATTAAAGGTCTTCTTAAAGCAAAATCTGAAGTATGTAGTAGACTTGAGACAACAATTCTAGCACGAGATGATACTATCAGATCTCTAACGATAGAAAGAGATGGAGCCAAAACAAAAAGCTTAGAATTAGAAGAAACGTTGTCTCAAGCACCACAAACTTCAAATGAAATTATTTACAAATATGAAGAAGCCTTTCAACAATTTCTGAAGAATGGGATAGATAGGAGTATTATGGCATCCATGATTTATGGAGTAGGTCAGAATAATAAAAGGGGAATTGGGTATGATTCTGAGGAAAATAAAACCTCTACCAGTAACCAGCTTAAATCTCCGTTTTCATATCATTACACACACACACAAGAACAAAAATTTAAGAATGATAGAAGACCCAAAGTTATAAGAAACTCTGGGAAGACTAATCTAAAAGGACCCAAGAGATTCTGGGTACCGAAAGATAAGATTATCTATGTTGCAGATATCCTATGCAGCAAAGTTCAGACACCAGTCATGGTACCTGGACTCTGGATGCTCGCGACATATGACGGGAAGAAAGTCTATGTTCCAAAGCCTGGAACTTAAAGACGCTGGATTTGTAGGCTTCGGAGGAGATCAGAAAGGAAGGATCAGAGGCTCCGGAACTATTGGTAATGGTACTCTTCCCTCTATATCTGATGTTCTTTATGTAGAAGGATTAATGCATAACTTGTTATCCATAAGTCAATTAAGTGATAACGGTTATGATGTAATCTTTAATCAAAAAACGTGTAAAGCCATTAGTCAGAACGATGGCTCTGTCCTTTTCACAGGCAAGAGGAAAAACAACATTTATAAAATAAATCTTTCTGATTTAAAAGATCAAAATGTTAAATGTTTAATGTCAGTTCACGAAGAGCAATGGGTATGGCATAGACGCTTAGGCCACATTAGCATGAGAAAACTTTCTCAGCTAACTAAACTTGAGTTAGTCAGAGGCCTGCCTAAACTGAAGTTTTCTTCAGATGCTCTGTGTGAAGCTTGCCAGAAAGGAAAGTTTTCAAAAACATCTTTTAAAAAGAAAAATGTTGTTTCTACCTCTAAGCCTCTGGAGCTTCTTCACATTGACTTATTTGGTCCTGTGAAAACAGCATCAGTCAATGGAAAGAAGTATGGACTAGTAATCGTTGATGATTACAGCCGCTGGACATGGGTAAAATTCCTAAAGCACAAGAGTGAGTCTCACTCTGTATTCACCAGTTTCTGTTCTAAAGTGCAAAAAGAATTTGACTCTAAAATTGTTAGAGTCAGAAGTGATCATGGTGGAGAATTTGAAAATAAAGATTTTGAAGAATTATTTGACTCTAATGGAATATCCCATGATTTCTCCTGCCCTAGAACTCCACAACAAAATGGAGTTGTAGAGAGGAAGAATAGGACACTCCAGGAGATGGCCAGAACCATGATCAATGAAACAAATGTAGCAAAGCACTTTTGGGCAGAAGCTGTAAATACAGCGTGTTACATTCAGAATAGAATCTCTATTAGACCTATTCTGGAAAAGACTCCCTATGAACTGTGTAAGGGAAGAAAACCCAACATTTCTTATTTTCATCCTTTTGGATGCATTTGTTTTATATTAAATACTAAAGAACATCTGAACAAGTTTGATTCCAAAGCACAGAAAGGTATTATGTTAGGATACTCAGAACGCTCTAAAGGCTATAGAGTATACAACACAGAAACCAAAATTGTGGAGGAATCAATTCATGTTAGATTTGATGATAAGCTTGACCCTGAAAAGTCAAAGCTAGTTGAAAAGTTTGCAGATTTAGAGATCACTCTGGTAGAATCTGAGAAAACTCCAGAAGCAACTGTCACTCCAGACTCTGAAGAAATTAAATCTCCAGAAATTCCAAGGAAAGTTAAAAGTCGTATTAACGTATCTGAAGATTTGATTTTGGAAAACAAAGATGAACCTGTTAGAACCAGATCTACCTTCAGAACTTCTGAAGATATTCCTCTGGGACTAGTGTCTCTGATTGAGCCTATGTCCTGTGATGAAGCTCTTCAAGATAACGATTGGGTGGCAGCTATGCAAGAAGAGTTAGATCAATTCTCCAAGAATGATGTCTGGGATCTCGTTCCTAAACCCAGAGGCACTCATGTCATTGGAACCAGATGGGTTTTCAGAAACAAGCTGAACGAGAAAGGAGAAGTTGTCAGAAACAAAGCTCGACTGGTAGCTCAAGGTTATAGTCAACAAGAAGGTATTGATTATAATGAAACTTTTGCTCCAGTCGCAAGGTTAGAATCTATTCGTCTTCTTGTATCTTTTGCTATTAATCACTCTATCAAATTATACCAAATGGATGTCAAGAGTGCATTTCTAAATGGTTATATTTCAGAAGAAGTGTATGTAAATCAACCTCCAGGTTTTGAAAATTCAAACTTTCCAGAACATGTTTTCAAACTTAAGAAATCCTTATATGGACTTAAACAAGCTCCCAGAGCTTGGTATGAACGCTTAAGCAATTTTCTTCTGGAACAAAATTTTATCAGAGGGAAAGTTGATTCTACACTCTTCTGTAAAAACCTTAATAATGATCTCATGATATGCCAAATTTATGTTGATGATATTATTTTTGGTTCTGCTAATATCTCTGTTTGCCAAGAATTTTCTAAGTTAATGCAGGCAGAATTTGAAATGAGTCTAATGCAAGAACTAAAGTTCTTTCTGGGAATTCAAATTAATCAAACTCCAGAAGTCACGTACGTCCATCAAAGTAAATACATTAAAGACGTTCTGAAGAAGTTTGACATGACTGAATGCAACTCTGCAAAGACTCCCATGCACCCAACTTGCATTCTGGAGAAGGAAGAGGTAAGCAATAAGGTTTGTCAGAAGCTCTATCGAGGTATGATAGGCTCTCTTCTCTATCTGACTGCTACTCGTCCTGATATTCTCTTTAGCGTCTGTCTTTGTGCCAGATTCCAATCAGATCCTAGAGAATCTCATTTAACAGCTGTTAAGAGAATTCTTAAGTATCTGAAAGGAACTCCTAACCTGGGCCTGATGTATGAGAAAACATCAGAGTATAGGCTTTCTGGTTATTGTGATGCAGATTATGCAGGAGATAGAATAGAACGAAAAAGCACATCTGGAAATTGCCAGCTTCTGGGAAACAATCTAATCTCCTGGGCTAGCAAAAGACAGTCAACAATTGCTCTATCAACTGCAGAAGCAGAATATATCTCAGCATCACTGTGCACAACTCAGATGCTCTGGATGAAACATCAGCTAGAAGATCTTCAGATATTTGAGAGTAACATTCCTATCTTTTGTGATAATACTGCTGCTATTTGTTTAAGTAAGAATCCTATTCTACATTCCAGAGCCAAACACATTGAAATTAAACATCATTTTATTAGAGACTATGTTCAGAAAGGGATAGTAACGCTGAAGTTCATTGATACAGAACATCAATGGGCAGATATCTTTACTAAGCCTCTAGCTGAAGATAGATTTCTTTTCATCTTAGAAAATCTGAACATTAAAAATTGTCCTGAATGAAGTATGGCTCTGAAAAATATAAAATAAGATTCTGATAAAAACAAATATGATTCTGCCTCTGACTCTGATACTTCTACAAGTTAAGAAGATATCTGAATCAGAAATCTTCAGAAACCAATCTCTTGGTATTCCTGAAGATCAGATACATTAAACACGTGGAGCTCTGAGCGTCAAACCTTAGAACTTCTAGACAGCTGTCAAGAAATTCAAAAGGCAGACGTTTGAGTTTTTCCTCGAGCAGTGTGCAAACTGTGGGATTAGACATTCATTTATTAGCTGTAATCATTTTTCCCCCCAAGCGTGCTATTTTGAGTATTGTGTTTAACGCATTCTGAGGTGTCGTTTTGCATGCGTTTTTACTTAGGTATATAAACACTTTTCTCACATTTCACACACTTATCACTCTCACTCACTCTAAAACCCTAAACCCTTCTCTGCAAGTTCTCTGCAAGTTCTTCATCTTCTTCTTCAATCTTCTTCATGGATGCTCAACAGCAAGAAGTTTTTAACTTCTCCCAACAGATGGAATCCGTTTCTAATCCCCAAACCTCAAACACTCAAACACCCACTGTTACAGGCGTTACCATAACCCCTGTTTATCAAGAACCTCACATTTTGGAACGTGAACGCCACATTCATCTTGCAACCTCCTTTGAAAATTTGGATGTACTGTGTGAATCGCTGGTAGATTTTGAGAACTTGAGAAGAAACGGTGTTGATCTTACTGAAGATCTTCGCAAGCAAGGTTGGGAAAACTACTTCGACAGGCTTTATGGTCCCATTTACCCTCTTCTTGTCAAAGAATTTTGGAGACATGCTGATGCAGATGACCAGTTCATTGTCTCATTTGTTCTGGGAGTGAAGATAGTTATCACAGAAGCGTCCATTGCCTCCTTGCTGAACATGGAGAAAGCTGGAGGTAAAAGGATTTACAACATTCCTCCAAGGTCAAAGCGCATCACTGAAGTCATCAACCCTACAATCTTCAAACCTAATGTTGAAGGAAACCCCTCTAAGAACAAGGAGCTTCATCAGAACCTCTGAGTTTGGCTGAAGATTATTCTGGGAACAATCCATCATCATCCAGCCTCCAACTCTTCAGATTACATAAATGCAGATCAGAAATGCATTTTGTACTGCATCCAGAAAGGCGTGAAGATCAACCTCCCTGTTCTCCTCTTCAGATATCTGAGAGATTCAGTCAGAGAAACGAGGAATAATATGAAGCCCAGATCCTACATTCCTCTGGGAAGATTGCTCTCTGATGTCTTCATTGAGCATGGCTTGGTAGATGATCTGGAGAAGACCAGATGTATGGATGATCTGGCAATTGATGTGGGAAAGCCTCTGAATGCCAAAAACCTGAAGAGCATGGGAATCATCAAAGAGATTAGAGTCAAGCCCACTATGGATGTGTCCTGGGAATGTCTAAAAGATCAGAGGAAGATGCCTCATGGCCTGGTCAGATTCTTCAAGGATGAGCCCAGAGACGCTGTTGCCCTCTATCTTCATCGTATGCTGGAAGAAGGTGTTGATGTTTCTGATTTCCGCCTTGAAGACTGTCTGGACTCTGTAGAAGATCTTGTCAGATACAAGAGAGGTGTCTCTGAGAAACAGATAGCTGCTGAGGCAAGGAGAGCAAAGAAAGCCAGACTTGGAGAAACTTCTGGCAGCAAAGCTTCAGCACCTCTGAATGTCTCTTCCGGTAAGTCTGTTCCTCCTGTCTCTTCTGAATCTATAATGGCTTCCTCTAACCCTCTCTCCTCTCAACCAATTTTTACTACCTCTGAAATCCCACCCTCAATCACCAGAACCTCCCAACCAACACCAGTTCTAAACATAGCTAGAACTTTCATTCCTCCCTCTCAACCTATACAAACCCACCAAAGCACTTCTTCTTCCTCATCCTCTGAATATGAATCACCCCCTTACCTTTCCCCTTCTTCTGACCAAGAGTTATCTGATCAAGAGTCCTCTGACCAAGAACACTCTGACCCTAACTCCCCAACAATAGCTGAAATTTATGCTAAAAATTTCGCTCCACAACCCACAAGACAATCTGAAGTAACCTCACCCCTCCAAACTTCACTTCCACCACAACAAACAACAACCTTACCCACTGAAACTCAACCATCTGATCCCCACACCTCTTATATCACCCCACCAATCCTTCCCGCTGTCCCAGAACCAGAATCCGAACCCTTAGATGTAAACCCCCTCTATGCTTCATCCCCAGATTCTGAACTTCAAGCAGAATCTGAACCTCAACAAACTGAACCTCCCTCTCTAAATCTCAGCCCTCAAAACTCTCCACCTCATTCACCTGAACCTGAACTTACCATACCTACCCTTGAGGAGGCCATTATACAGGTTGCAGAAGCTTCAGTCCAGAAGGTCAAGTCTCTGGCTAAAAACTCTGAAGTTAGTGATGATCCTAAATCTGTTAGGACACACTGGAACAGAGTCATTAGTTGGATGACCTCTGAGTCTTATAGGCTGAAGAGTATCTCTAAACAAGTCAGAAATGGCTACATCAGAGATGCTGAGGAAAGGCTCCAAGAGAGATTGGCCAGAGAAGCTGAGGCCAGAAGATTAGAGGAGGAAAGATTGGCTAGGGAAGCTGAAGAAGAAGCTAGAATGTTAGAAAAAGAAAGACTGGCAAAGGAAGCAGAACTTCTAAGGATTAAGGAAGCTGAAGCCAAGGCTCAGGCGGATGCAGAAGCCCAAGCTGCTGCTGAAGCTGAAGCTCAGCAGGCTCTGACTCAGGGGGAGTCTTCCTCTGCGATCCCTATGATTCTTCATGCTCTGCAAGAGATCAAGCAAGATCAGAAAGAAATCAAGCAAGATCAGAATGAGCTCCGTGCCAGGATGGACAAGCAAGATACTTTGAATGAAAACATCCAGAATATGTTTGCCATGTTGCTTCAGAGACTTCCTCAACCTCCAAACCCTTAGGCACTTAGGATTTATTTTGTTTGCTTGCCTAGTGTTTTTGCTTCTGTCTTCTTTAGCTCTGATATTCTCTTGGATCTGATGTTTTTGAATGCCTTTGTGCCTTTGTGCTTCTGATTAATGAAATATTTTTCTCTTTATTATCTTGTTATTTTTTTTAT
Organism: Lathyrus oleraceus; assembly: GCF_024323335.1. Classification (NCBI taxonomy): domain Eukaryota; kingdom Viridiplantae; phylum Streptophyta; class Magnoliopsida; order Fabales; family Fabaceae; genus Lathyrus; species Lathyrus oleraceus. The sequence goes on from NC_066579.1 coordinate 371,401,698, forward strand.
ATCTACCTTTTTGATTCTGACAAAAAGGGGGAGAAATCATTAAATAGCTCTGATGAAAATTGTCTAAAACCTTAAGCACTATGCAACATTTGTAGATATAGCTCTGATAAAAATAGCTCTGATTAAATAGCTCTAACATTAAATTTAAGAAATTGCAGAAAGTTTCAGAAATCTCATTACTTGAAACGCTCTGGTAAGAACTTCTGAACTCCCTAGCACTAACTCAGGGGGAGCTTCTGTCTATCTGATCTTATTTTATTCATGTTTCATCTGCTATTTTAAGTTGTTTTGTCATCATCAAAAAGGGGGAGATTGTAAGAACAAAAATTGTTCTACAACAGATTCTTTGATTTTGATGATAACAAAGGATGAAACCAAAAATGGCACCCTAACGAAAAGTTTCTAAGTGTGCAGGGTTCTAAAGAAAGAAGAAATAAATCTGATGATGTCATCAGATGCACAACAAGATCAGATACAAATTATCAAGTATCAGAAGCATCTAAAGTGGAATCTCGTTTCAAGAAGCTCTGACTCTGGACAAAACTGCAAAGTATCAGAAGCATCTGAACATGAAGTAAAGTCTAGAAGCTCTGACTCTGAACAAATGCCTTCTGTAAACTCTGGAATTTATCAGCGCTATCTGAACTCTCAAGAAATAACATCAGAAGCAAAATTCTCCAGATACACGAAGACTCTAATCAGATTTGTTAATCATGATGAAGTAACGTTTAAGCCAAGTTAAAATTCTGCAAATGGATTTCCTCAATTAGAAAGAGACGTTAATCTCCTCTTCCAAGAGAAAAGATACTACTTGTGGTAAGTAGTCACTTCTAAAAGAAAAAGTCTCCTGCAGAAGCTATTTATGGAATGGCGTAATTACATCTCATTGTCCAGCAGTTTTAACTCTACTTCAACTCTATTTCAACACTACTTCACCTCCTATATAAATAGAGAAGAAATCAACATTCAGTAAGCAAGAAATCAACTAGCCAAAACTATACTGAATTATTTCACGCTCAAGAAAATCATCTTTGTTTTCAAAGAATTTCACTAAGCTTTTGCTTATCAAGTGAAAAATCTGTTCTTAAATTTGTAATACTTGCTTAACTAGAAGCACTCTAGATTACATATCTTGTATCTTTTATTTGTTTGATTTCCTCAAGTGACTCTTTGTAGTCTGTAGACTTGAGAGGACTAAGAGATTTTCTTCTCTCTTAGGGGTTGTTTGTAATCTTTCAAGATTAGTGGATTAAGTCCTTGTTGAAGGCGAAATCACCTTGGCCGGGTGGACTGGAGTAGCTTTGTGTTATAAGCGAACCAGTATAAAATCATTGTGTGATTTTTTTTTTTGGAAAAGCGCTTATTTTTCAAACAATTCAAACCCCCCCTTTCTTGTTTTTCTCACCTTCATCCTGCGCTCCCTTTCCATCATAGGATGAATAACGTCGGTGGCGGCTCTGTAAACTGTGTTTTTTTCCGCCGGTTGTTTTTCGCGTTGCGACATAAGCCCTAAAGGCCAATACTTTTGGTACTTATATCGAATTATTTATTAATAATAAAAGGCTTTTTCTTTATTATGTTTGTTTAATAAAGTCCCTAGAATAGCTAGTCCATTTAATGTATCAAGTGTGACTTGATCATGAGATCACATTAAACATAAGGACACTATTCTTAAAGTATCTGTAGTCGAGCTTTATTGTGAAGTGGGATAACACTAAAGCATTAAGACTATTATGTATATAGACTGATGATCATATCTCATGGATCATGGATAAGGAGTTATCAAGTCTTAAACATAGGTATGAATATTAGGAGTAATATTTATACCGGGTTGACCCGCTATGAGAATACTATATAGAAAGTTATGCAAAGTGTCATAAGTTATTCTCATGGTGATAGTGGTGTATACCACCCTTCGACCTGAAACCACTATGGACCCTAAATGTAGAGTCGAGTGCTTTATTGCTGATCAAACGCTGTCCGTAACTGGATAACCATAAAGACAATTGATGGGTACTCCACGAAGCATGCTGAGGGACATGAGTGACCTAGATGGAATTTTCCCATCCTGCATAACAGGATAAATGTCTATGGGCCCAATATTGAACTGGACAAGGATGACACGGTTTATGCCTTGTGTTCAATATAGACATAAGGGTAAAAGGGTAATTATGCACATAAGTATTATCACAGAAGGATTTGTCAAATCACATGACATTTTCGTGTCTTGGGTAGTAGTGATGTGTTGCTAGATACCGCTCACTGTTTATTATGTTAAATACATGATTTAATATAATTGACAACGCCGCGAAAACCTACAGGGTCACACACAAAGGACGGATTGATGAGAGATAGAGTAACTAACGAACACCGTAAGGTACGGTGCACTTAAGTGAATTATAGAACATCGTATGGTACGGTGTACTTAAGTAGAATACAAAATATGGTAAGGTACCATGGGCTTAAGTGATTTTGGGCATATTATAAGATATGGGCCAAAATACACTTAAGTGGGCTTTTAGCTTGAAGCCCACACAAGTGGTTCTATAAATAGAACCCTTGTGCAGAAGCATTCATTGCGGTTGCATTATTTTCGTTTTCTCTCTCTCTCTCTCTCTCTCTCTCTCTCTCTCTCTCTCTCTCTCTCTCTCTCTCTCCCTCTCTCTCTATCTCTCACTCACTCAAAGCCTTCATTCGTACCAGCTAGCACTGAGATTGAAGGAATCCGTTCGTATGGACTGAGTAGAGACGTTGTCATCGTTCAATGTTCGTGATCGCTCTGTGGATCTGCATCAAAGGTTTTGATCGTCACAAGAGATCTGCACCAAAGGTTTCAATCTTCACAAGAGGTAAATATTCTATCACTGATCATGACCATTCGTAAGGATCTCTAAAGGAGAAAATTTTAATTTCCGCTGCATTTTGGATCGCAAATTCTCCTTCAGTGGTATTAGAGCCACTTACGAAACCATGAATCGGATAGCTGTTTATTTTCTGTATTAATATGATTAAAAGACAAAATGAATCAATTAATTAAACGGGTAATTAAATTTGGCATCATGAGTGTACGAGTTGGATGATTGATGTTGACTATGCTTCGAAACCGACATTAGTATGGTGAAGCAGCGAAACATCGATCGTCCATAGGTTACGCAATTGAGACCGATCAACTTATATATGATATAAGTAATCCTAATGCAAAGTACGGTATATATGATATACTGTTTCTATTTCGTTCATTCAAACACTAAATGGTTGTTTTCCTTTGAGCGATCAATGGTCATTTGCTTCGGAATCCGACATTAGTATGGTGAAGCAATGACCTATTGATCAATCATATTGAATCAACAATCGAGGTGTGTTTGACGGTCTGGAATTGGTGCATTAGGGTTAGTGACGGTGCAAAGGTTGTGCCGTCAAGAAGTTGTGAATTAAGGGCTTGTTGGAACACGTCTGTTGACTGTTTCAAAGCGCTGGTTTTTGGTCGCGTGACGATCGTCATGGACTTGTGACGATCGTAACAAGCTGGACGTGACGGTCGTCACGTGCTTTGTGACGATCGTCACATTCACAGATCCAGAATTCTAGGCGTTTCTGTTTTTGGCCGCGTGACGTTCGTCATGGGCCTGTGACGGTCGTAACATGCTTATGACGTTTGTCACACTCACAGAGTCAGAATTCTCGGGGTTTCTGTTTTGTGACTGCGCAAGAGTTGTGTCGATGCAAAACGACGCCGATTTCAAATGAATTGTTCATTAAAATTTTCGGCCAAGGGCGCTGCCCCCTTCAACACCCGTTCCCGCTGTCCGGGCAGCGGACCCCCGGCTAACTCTGCGTAGTGTGATCGGTCGCCGAAATTTAATTTGGTTTTAATTAATTAAAGGAATTAAAAATTAATAATAATAATAATGTGTTTGTTATTATTGTCTTGTGGTGATCAGTTATGGCCTTAGTTGTCCTTTATTTTGTTTTGGGTTTTAAATACGACCTGCGTGTCGTGCCTCTCCTTTTAATCTCTTAATGTAACTTCTTTTCTCATCTCACTCTCTCGTATGTAAAACGAGTTTCTTCTGTAATATAATGTTATGAAGAAAGAAAAGAACTCAATATCAAAGGAGGACAAGGTTATGAAGAAAGAAAAGAATTCAATATCAAAGGAGGACAAGGTTATGAAGAAAGAGAAGAATTCAATGTCAAAGGAGGACAATATTATGAAGAAAGAGAAGAATTCAATATCAAAGGAGGACAACCTTGAAGATCTTGCTTGGAGAATCTTAGATCGTTATTAGGTTAGCTTAGGTTCTCTCATTGGCTTGGGAGAACAATTGCGTTAGGGGCCATAATTCTTTCATTATGTATGTTGATGCATGTGTATGTATGTTGATGCATGTGTATGTATGTTGATGCATGTGAGAGACGATTTATATGATAAATAAGCTGGTGAGATTAGAACAATTGCAATTCCCTCAAACTAAATATTAAGTTTATGCTTTCCAAGTTTTAGCACTCATCAAGACTAGTATCGGATAATCTAGGTTTCGCCTACGCGAGGTGCATGTTCTATATTAGTAAGGTGCGATGGGATAATTGTAATATCCAACTGCTAAGACAATGGGTCAAACTCAACAAATTATAATAATATTATATATGTTTAGAAGCAAGAGTTGGGAATGATCCATATGATGGATTGGAATAAGGAGTTATTCACCCAACTGAAATTTTCGAGAGTTGTATGAGATACAATTGGAAGGAGTTCCTACCTAAATAACCTAGTTTTGTGTAATCCGCCTACGCGGACTTAGAACGAAGTGAAATATGGATCTCGACCCACTAGAAAATCTTCCAACGGGATTTTCCGAATCAAATGATGAGGGTCATTTGTTTTGAGTAAAATAGTGGGAGCATATTTAATTAAAGGCCTAATTAAATATGTTAATGATACTTATATTTTCATTAATCTCAACAAACACCTCTAACAAACATTTTGCGATCAATCCTTAACAAAGATAAATTGTCTAGGACAAATTTCATGGATTGGCACCGAAATCTGAGGATTGTCCTCAAACATGATAAAAGGCTGTATGTCTTGGAGAAACCTGTTCCTGAAGAGGAACCTCCTAGTTATGCACCTAAGGCCGAAAGAGATGCTTAAAAGAAGCATATCGATGATGCCAATGAAACTGCTTGTCTCATGTTGGCTACCATGAACTCAGAATTGCAAAAGCAACATGAGAACATGACAACGTTCGATATGATCGAACACCTGAAGATGCTCTATCAAGAGCAAGCAAGGCATGAAAGGTTTGAAGTTTCAAAAGCCCTTTTTCAAGGCAAGTTAACTGAAGGAGCCCCTGTAGGTCCCCATGTGCTCAAGATGATTGGGTATGTGGAAAATCTTGAAAGGTTGGGTTTTCCCCTCGGAAAGGAACTTGTGACTGATGTGATCTTGCAATCGTTGCCAGATGGATTCAGTCAATTTGTCCTAAATTTCAATATGAATGATATGGACAAATCTCTTCCTGAACTGCTAGATATGTTAAGAACTGCTGAGCAGAATCTGAAGACAAAAGGGAAGTCCATTATGATGATCGGAAATGGAAAGAGACAGAACAAAAGGCCCACCAAGCAGGGTGATAAAGGGAAAGGCAAGGAAGTTGCCAAACCCAGACCCACTGTTGCTGCTTTGAAGCCTAGTGGAGGCATAACAAAGGCAGGCACCTACTTCCATTGCGGTAAGACTGGACACTGGAAGAGAAACTGCCCAAAGTACCTGGAAGATACGAAGAATGGAGTAGAGACTTCAACTTCAGGTATTTTTGTTATTAAAATAAATTTATCTACTTCTGCATCATGGGTATTAGATACTGGATGCGATTCTCACATTTGTACAAATGTGCAGGGGCTGAAAAGGAGTAGATATTTGGCAAAAGGTGAAGTTGACCTACGAGTTGGCAATGAAGCAAAGGTTGCTACTTTAGCCGTATGATCTTATGTATTGACTTTACCTAGTGGTTTAATAATTCAGTTAGAGAACTGTTATTATGTACCTGCAATTAGCAGGAATATTATTTCCATTTCTTGTTTGGATAAGTTTGGTTTTTCATTTATAATAAAGGATAATTGTTGCTCAATTTATTTGAATGATATATTCTATGCTACTGCACAAATGAGAAATGGACTATATGTCCTTGATCTCGAAATGCCTATTAATAACATTAATACTAAAAGGGTGAAACCTAACGAGTTAAAACCAACTAGGTAAGAATATTAAAAACTCTTCGATCAGATCGAGGTGGTGAGTATTTAAGCCTAGAGTTCGATGACCATCTGAAAGAGTGTGGGATCCTATCCCAACTTACTCCTCCTGGAACACCTCAATGGAATGGTGTATCTGAGAGAAGAAATCGAACCCTGTTGGACATGGTCCGATCCATGGTGAGTCACGCCAATCTTCCAAACTCCTTTTGGGGACATGCACCATTGACAGCAGCTTACACACTTAACCGTGTTCCATCCAAAAAGGTTGAGAAGACACCATATGAGATATGGAGTGGTAAGAAACCACATATGTCTTACATGAAGATTTGGCGTTGCGAAGTTTATGTGAAATGACAAGTTTCAACTAAGCTTGAGCCCAAATCTGACAAATGCTTATTTGTGGGGTATCCTAAAGAAACAAGAGGGTATTGCTTCTACAATCCTTCTAAGGGCAAAGTGTTTGTCGCTCGAACTGGAGTTTTCCTAGAAAAGGATTTATTTCCAAAGGAATCAGTGGGAGGAAAGTAGAGCTTGAAGAAATTCAAGAATCACAAAGCATTGATACACCTATGGAGGAATTAGAGCAGGAAACACAAGTAGTTGTGTAAGAGCAACCTGCTCAAGTAGAACAAGACCAGCGTAGGTCAGGTAGGATACGTCACCTACCTGAGAGATATGGATATCTCATAACTGATCAAGGTGATGTATCACTCATGGATCAAGAACTAAGATGAACCTTGTGTCTACAAGAAGGTTAGTGGGAGCATGATCGTTTTCCTGGTATTATATGTATATGACATATTACTCATTGGAAACGATGTCCCTGCACTGTAACAAGTAAAGTCTTGGTTGGGGAATTGCTTTTCTATGAAGGACCTAGGTGAAGCAGCCTATATATTAGGAATCAGAATCTATAGAGATAGATCACAAAACTGCTTGGCCTAAGTCAGAGTACATACATAGACAAAGTGCTGAGACGCTTTAATATGCATGATCGCAATCTGGTTATGTGTTTTGTTTAAACGGTGGCGCTGTGAGCTGGAAAAGTTCAAAGCAAGATACAGTTGCTGATTCTACAACCGAGGTCGAGTATATTGTTGCATCAAGTGCAGCAAAGGAAGCTGTTTGGATCAAAAGTTCATTAGTGAACTTGGCATAGTTCCTGGCATTGTGGATCCCATTGGTCTCTATTATGATAACAATGGTGCTATCGCACAAGCTAAGGAGTCTAGATCTCACCAACGATCCAAACACATACTTAGGCGTTATCACCTCATTCGAGAGATAACAGATAGAGGAGATGTGAAAAATATGCAGAGTACCTACACTTGACAATATTGCTGACCCACTGACAAAGCCTCTTGCGCAGCAGAAGCATGATGGCCATACTGGATCAATGGGCATTAGGGGTATGCCTGATTGGCTCTAGTGCTAGTGGGAGATTGTTGGTGTAAGCCCTATAGGCCAATACTTTTGGTACTTATATCGAATTATTTATTAATAATAAAAGGCTTTTTCTTTATTATGTTTGTTTAATAAAGTCCCTAGAATAGCTAGTCCGTTTAATGTATCAAGTGTGACTTGATCATGAGATCACATTAAACATAAGGACACTATTCTTAAAGTATCCTAGTCGATCTTTATTATGAAGCGGGATAACACTAAAGCATTAAGACTATTATGTATATAGACTGATGATCACATCTCATGGATCATGGCTAAGGAGTTATCAAGTCTTAAACATAGGTATGAATATTAGGAGTAATATTTATACCGGATTGACCCGCTATGAGAATACTATATAGAAAGTTATGCAAAGTGTCATAAGTTATTCTCATGGTGATAGTGATGTATACCACCCTTCGACCTGAAACCACTATGGACCCTAGATGTAGAGTCGAGTGCTTTATTGCTGATCAAACATTGTCCGTAACTGGATAACCATAAAGACAGTTGATGGGTACTCCACGAAGCATGCTGAGGGACATGAGTGACCTAGATGGAATTTGTCCATCCTGCATAACAGGATAAATGTCTATGGGCCCAATATTGAACTGGACAAGGATGACACGGTTTATGCCTTGTGTTCAATATAGACATAAGGGTAAAAGGGTAATTATGCACATAAGTATTATCACAGAAGGATTTGTCAGATCACATGAAATTTTCATGTCTTGGGTAGCAGTGATGTGTTGCTAGATACCGCTCACTGTTTATTATGTTAAATACATGATTTAATATAATTGTCAACACCGCGAAAACCTACAGGGTCACACACAAAGGACGGATTGATGAGAGATAGAGTAACTAAGGAACACCGTAAGGTACGGTGCACTTAAGTGAATTATAGAATATCGTATGATACGGTGTACTTAAGTAGAATACGAAATATGGTAAGGTACCATGGGCTTAAGTGATTTTGGGCATATTATAAGATATGGGCCAAAATACACTTAAGTGGGCTTTTAGCTTGAAGCCCACACAAGTGGTTCTATAAATAGAACCCTTATGTAGAAGCATTCATTGCGGTTGCATTATTTTCGTTTTCTCTCTCTCTCTCTCTCTCTCTCTCTCTCTCTCTCTCTCTCTCTCTCTCTCTCTCTCTCACACACACACACACACACACACACACACACACACACACACACACTCAAAGCCTTCATTCGTATCAGCTAGCACTGAGATTGAAGGAATTCGTTCGTGTGGACTGAGTAGAGACGTTGTCATCGTTCAACGCTCGTGATCGCTCCGTGGATCTGCATCAAAGGTTTTGATCGTCACAAGAGATCTGCACCAAAGGTTTCAATCGTCACAAGAGCTAAATATTCTATCACTGATCATGACCATTCGTAAGGATCTCTAAAGGAGAAAATTTTAATTTCCACTGCGTTTTCGATCGCAAATTCTCCTTCAGTTTGATCATTGTATGTACCTCTTGATCTTTAATTTTATTCAATTTCTTTTTGTTCATAATACTTTTTATGTGAGATACTCTTTTAATATGATTTTGGACACATAGGAAATACTGACAATTAGTTTATATGTTGGACCTAGGGAAATTGTTGCACTTACGCTGGTTGAATAGGGATAGGACACCACGAGTAGTGGCATATAAAATTAACATTGTATACATCGCCTAACCCTGCTTACGTTGACGGACTAGGAATAGAAAGCTCCTGGTAGTGGTTAGTGAGTTATTTCATGAGGGATTGTCTATAATGGTTTTGTTAATTCGTCGTGAGGTTATAATGATTAGATCATTCATAGAGAGTATTAAACATCAACAAGAGATGAATAGGGAATTCTACAATACAACATGACCGCTCTCGTGACATTGTATACACATTTATTAACTTTTCACATTGAAACTTGAAAACTACCTTTTTTTACTAGTTTTTATAAATTACACACATTTTGCCTTGCTTGGAGACAGTCCCTGTTAATTCGATCTTTTTATTATTTCGACAGTATCGATACACTTACCGAGAAGTCATCAAAGAGAAAATATTTTAGAGAGAGAAAGGAATGTGGAAAATCTCATATTTCTAGATGTGAAAAAGTGAAACGGAAGACCTCTATTTATAGGCTAACGGATGGTTCAAAAAAGGAAATGATCTATGGGCAAAATTAATTGTGCAAGTGATTGGATCCTCATTCCAATCGATTAGATAACCTAAATAATTCATTATTTGAACCAATTATTGAAGTATTTGATAGAGAGTTATTACCCTTCATTAAGAGACTATCGCAATCGATTATAGACTCAATTTTCTCTTATCTAATCGATTAGATATATGCTCTAATCGATTAGACAGTTCAAAAACCATGTCTTAATCATTGTGACAGTTTCCGACTCATTTGGTTATGCTCCTAATTATTTTTATGTTATTTTCTTTAATAAATAGAGGCTTTAAAAATATTTCTAGTGAGTGTGTGTAATTTAGCCATATTACTTTATGAAAATTACCTTGTGATTTATAAAATAGAGATCATTCATACACGATCAGGCGAGCTTTCACACTTTCTCTCTTTCACACTTTGAAGCTTCGAGTCTTTTTATCAAATATAAAAATAACATAAATACTTAACTTGAATATTCTTGGATATCTGGTTTGAGATATCTTAAAGTTAGACGCAATCATTAGAGTATATCAATGGTGATCAACCATAATTCTTCGACTTTATTCAAAGGAAGAGATTGTTCAAACTATCTTGTTCATCTTTGACCGCTTGAAACAATTTTAGCTATTGCTTGTCTATATGATTTGTTGTCGTCAAAGTCATATTTCATATTCACGAGTTATCATCATCAAAACAATGATAGGTCTAGACATGACTTGCTTAACTTTGATCACTTTCTGATTTAACTTGCAAACACATAGTTCAACAAACTCTAACAATGTTTCCATTGCTTGAGGGTAAATATTCTTAACTAGAGACTTATAATCTTTCCACACATTCTAATGCAGATTCTCACATTTCACAAATACATTTGGTAAATTTTGGGATTTTAATCCCTCGACGAATCTCAGTTTATAAAACTACACCAGATAATATAGAAACAAAATAAGCCATGTTCTCATAGCTTACGATGAATCCATGTATATGTCTATTAAGCTCTCGTTCAACTACATTCTCTACATTTTTCCTTACCCACTGTTTGACATAATCCATATTCTGATGGCTATTATATTAGTTTGAAGAGTTATTATTTCTTCTTTGAGGAGGGTTAGTTATTTTACCGATGTGTAACCACATTCAAACTCTATGATTTGAAATAAATGATTTTTAAATTGTTTTTTTTTTTGTGTGTGAAATTTTATTGACTTAAATATAATTTATCCAACAAATAGACTTAAAATTAGTCTATGATTTGATTCACATTCTAAGGGGTTTCCAAATTAATACACTTATCATTCGAATCTTTAGATATGGATAACTCAAGGACAATTTAAGCCTCAATTCAAAAAGTAATTCAAAAAATTACTACTAAAAAGACCTAGAAAATTTTGTAAATTGACTATATTATAAATAATAACGTTACATTACAAAAATCATTGGTTCGAGTCACATACTTCATCCACTGAGCCTCTAACTTGATAATGAATGTTGACATGTTTATAAAAAATAATCACTCACTACGCCAAAAACTGGAATAGACAGCGCACCTTAGAGGACGCTTTATTACAAAAGCGCCCTCTAAAGTGAAGCGAAAAATAAGGAGCAATAGACAGCGCACTTTAGAGGGCGCTTTTGTAACAAAGCGCCCTCTAAGGTGAAGCGAAAAAATAAGGAGGAGATAGAGGGACAACAATACATGGCGCTTTTTAGAAAGAGCCCTCTAAGGTTACCCTTAGAGGGCGCTTTTAATAAAGCGCTGTTATAAGTCCATGTGCATTTCCAGCTTATAGAGCGCTTCTGGAAAGCCTTAGAGAGCGCTTTCATAAGCGCCCTCTTAGGCCCCCTTTAGAGGGCGCTTTGTTTCCACAAGCGCCCTCTAAGGTGAAACGAAAAAATAAGGAGGAGATAGAGGGACAACAATACATGGCCCTTTATAGAAAGCGCCCTCTAAGGTTACCCTTAGAGGGCGCTTTTAATAAAGCGCTGTTATAAGTCCACGTGCATTTCCAGCTTATAAAGCGCTTCTGGAAAGCCTTAGAGAGCGCTTTCATAAGTGCCCTCTTAGGCCCCCTTTAGAGGGTGCTTTTTTTCCACAAGCGCCCTCTAATGTCCCCTTTAGTAAACATTAAAATTATAACATACTGCGCGTTTTGTTATTTCACTATCTGTTATTAGCGTTCTTTTTCACGTTAGGGTTCTGAGGCGTTTTCCTTCCACCTCTGTTAGATCTACATGCGCGTTTCCTCCTTCTACCAATCAAAGGTACACGCTTTTCCCAATTACTGTTTTATGTTATTGCTTTGTTTTAGCTTTGCCCAATTTCTGTTTTACCTTATTACTGCGCGTTTCCTCCTTCTACGTTTGTTTCGACCATGATAGCGGATGCACTAGGAAATTGACGGTTGGTTTTTAGTGACCATGATTGCGGATGCAATGGGTTATACGACCTATGAACATCTGATTTTGTGTCAACACCAGTATCATTAGAAACCTAGGTCCGAATGTGTTTGAACTCTTCTGAAATTGTTTTTTATTTATTCTAATTAGTAATGGATAATACATGGATGTCTTCCAATCGATTGTCGAGAGAGTACGAGAATGGGGTATCAGAATTCGTTAAGTTTGCCGTTGCGCACGCCGAAGACCCCAGTAGAATGATATGTCCTTGCTTGGGTTGTTGTTATGGGAAACGGGTTGACGCAGTTCAGTTGACATCACATCTAATGAGGCATGGAATTGATCGAAGTTATACATGTTGGAATTTGCATGGTGAGAAAAGTAACGAGAATGTTGAACCGGGGGATAGTACGACCTATGCCTCAAACTATAGTGGCGCAGATACATACGATTGTGATCGAGTTGAAGAGATTGCAGAAGCACTTGAAGGAGATCTTAAGGATTGTCCCGAAATGTTTGAGAGGTTGGTAAGTGATGCAGAGAAACCTTTGTATGATGGTTGCACTAAATTCACAAGATTGTCTGCGGTATTAAAGTTGTACAACTTAAAGGCGGGCAATGGGTGGTCGGATAAAAGTTTCACAGAGTTATTAGCCCTTTTGAAAGATATGCTTCCTGAGGATAATGTTCTTCCCAATCGAACATATGAGACCAAAAAGATGTTGTGCTCTATTGGCATGAGCTATGATAAGACACATGCATGTCCAAACGATTGCGTTTTGTTTCGAAATGAGTATGCATCGTTAAATGAGTGTCCTAAATGCGGTGTCTCGCGATATAAGAACAAGTTGTCTCCAGCAAAGGTCTTGTGGTATTTTCCTGTTATTCCGAGATTTAGACGCATGTTTCGTAGTGAAACCGATTCAAGACACTTGACCTGGCATGCAGATGAAAGAATTATAGATGGAAAGTATCGACATCCAGCAGATTCACCATAGTGGTTGAAAATTGATAATGATTATCCTGAATTTGGAGAAGAATCAAGAAACCTTCGCTTGGCATTATCTACTGATGGAATGAACCCACACGGTATCCAGAGTATCTCACACAGTACATGGCCTGTGATTATTATGATTTATAACCTACCTCCATGGCTATGTATGAAGCGTAAGTACATGATGTTGTCTATGTTGATTTCTGGACCTAAACAACCAGGGAATGACATAGACGTGTACTTGAAGCCCTTAATCGAAGATTTAAAGATTTTGTGGGAGACCGGTGTGGAGGTTTATGATGGATATAGGAAAGAAAGTTTCAACTTGAGGGCGATGTTGTTTGGCACAATTAATGATTTTCCAGCATACGGAAATCTATCAGGGTATAGCATAAAAGGTCAATGTGCGTGTCCTGTTTGTGAAGATAAAACAGATTGGAAGCGCTTGGAGTTTGGTCAGAAGAATGTCTTTCTCGGTCATCGGAGATTCTTAAATTCAAATCATCACTACCGTGGATGGAGAAAGGCGTTCAATGGAGAGACAGAACAAGGCAGAGCTCCACCTATATTGACGGGTGATCAAATTTTTGAAAAGGTGAAAGATTTGGATACTCAGTTTGGCAAGCCTTTTGCCCACACACTTGTCAAAAGTGGGTGGAAGAAGAGGTCAGTTTTTTTTGAATTGCCGTATTGGAAGTCCTTGTATGTGAGACATTTTCTTGATGTTATGCATATTGAAAAAAATGTATTTGAAAGTGTTATTGGCACGTTACTCAATATACAAGGAAAGTCTAAGGATGGCCTTAAGGCAAGAAAGGACTTGATAGCGATGGGAATAAGAACTGAATTAGGACCCTTGAAGAAAGGAAAACGAACATATCTACCGCCTGCTGCTTATACTCTATCTAGAAAGGAGAAAAAAACATTGTGTAAGTTTCTAAGTGAAGTTAAAGTTCCAGAAGGGTACTCTTCAGATATTAGAAGACTTGTGTCTATGAAAGACCTCAAGTTAAAGAGTTTAAAGACCCATGATTGCCATGTTATAATGGAACATTTTCTCCCAATAGGTATACGTTCTATTCTTCCAGAAAAAGTAAGAAGCTCTATAACTAAGTTGTGTTCTTTCTTCAAGTCAATTTGCAGTAAGGTGATCAATCCTGCGATCTTACCAATGTTGCAAAAAGAAATCGTTATTACTTTGTGTGAGCTTGAAATGTTTTTTCCTCCATCATTTTTTGACATAATGGTACATCTAGTTGTTCATCTTGTGAAAGAGACACAATTGTGTGGACCAGCTTATATGAGATGGATGTACCCTGTTGAACGTTATATGAAAATATTAAAAGGGTACGTGAAGAACCGAAGTCGACCAGAAGGTTGTATGGTTGAAAGATACATTGTTGAAGAAGCGATTGAGTTTTGTACTGGATATTTTTCTAATGTTCAGTCAATCGGACTCCCCAAGTCTCAGCTTGTCGAAAAGAAAGAAGGAAAAAATCTAATTGGAAATAAAATCGTGGCAGTATCAAGGGTCGAACGGGATCAAGTGCATTTGTATGTTCTGCACAATGAGAATGAGGTTGAGCCGTATGTTGAAATTCACAAGGATGTTCTCCGAGGTTGAAATCCCAATAGAAATGAAAATTGGATAGTACGAGAGCACAATCGATGTTTTATACCTTGGTTTAAGGATCATATTTATTCAAAGTATTATTCAGATCCCGCTTCAATAACAGAAAGGTTGAGATGCTTAGCATATGGTCCAAGTTTCCATGTTTTTTCTTATAGCGCATACGCGATTAATGGATACACATTTTATACCAAAGAACAAGATGATAAAAGTACTATGCAGAATAGTGGTGTCACCGTGGTAGCTGAAGCAATGCACATATCAAGTGTGAAGGACTTAAACCCCAAATTTGCAAATCTGTCGTATTTTGGTGTTATCGAGCGCATTTGGGTGTTTGATTATGAGAAGTTTCAGATTCCTATATTTGGTTGCAAGTGGGTTGAAAATAATAACGGCATTCGAATGGATAAGTCAGGATTTTTGCAAGTGGATCTTAATAGGGTGGGATACAAAGATGAGTCTTTTATTCTAGCCTCTCAAGCTAGACAAGTGTTCTATGTCAATGATCCGAAAAGTACGAAATGGTCTATAGTTCTTTTTTCCAACAAAGTAATTGATGAAAACACTGGAGATCAAGGTGATATTGATGTTGAGATTGAATCGTTTACCAGAAATGATCAAGATGAGAATATTATATCAAATGATTCATATATTAGAAATGATCATAATGAGGGTATTTGGATCAATCCAACCGTCCGTGTTGTTAAGAGACATGTAGAACATATTCCAACCAAGAAAAGAAAGAGAACTTAGTGAAAAAGGTACAGGTCAAATGATTTTAATTGTTTTCTTTATTACAGGTAAAATGACTTTTATGATTTTAATTGTTTTTACATTTGTCATCTGATTTTAATTGTTTTCTTTTTTACAGGTAAAATGATGGTGCTGGATATTTGTTTAGATGGAGATGCTCTATTGTCGTCAAGCCTCATTCGCGTAGATGATGATGCTGGATATTTGAAAGTATCCCTCTACGACAATGGAACATGTCCATCTAAACATATATCAATTCTATCTTCAAAAGATAAGGGTTCAATGTTGGCAAGTTACATTGGTTTCCTTGTTCGACAACATATTCCGATTACATGTGATAATTGGAGAAGTCCGGACTTGAAGGTTGGCAAAGAAAAAATATGGTCGGAGATACAGGTACTTACCATATATTGTTATATGTTTTTTGTTGCATCAACTTTGCAGCCCTGTATTGTAGGCAGAATTTAGGACTTCTCAAAGTTGATTTCTTGTTACTTTGTCGTTCATAAAATACACCACTAAATTCTCTGCGTTTAATTTTTAATTTTTTTTCATCAGGCTTGTGTCTCAATAGAGGATGGGTATCTACCTAAAGTTACTTTTGTAGTGGTCCAAAAGAGACATCACACCCGTCTCTTTCCTGTCAACCCCAAAGAGACAGATAGAAGTGGAAATATTATGCCAGGTTTTTTCAATATATTTCTCAACGCAGCTGGTATATATTATCATTTGAATTTATCACTTTTTGCTGATTTTGTTGTTCTAAATTGTCAAAGGAACCGTGGTAGACACCAGCATTTGTCACCCTAGGGAATTTGATTTTTACCTTAACAGCCATGCAGGAATTCAGGTAATATTAGCTATGTCATTTAACTTTATGCCATTGTTTACTATTTGTTGCTCAATCGCCTTTTGACAGTTCTGTGTTATTTGCATTTGGACGTGTTCTTTTTGCAGGGGACTACTTATGCTGCCATCTGTTGTTTTGGTTGAGCCTTATTTTGTATGGATGTGCGATAGAACTACAAGACAGCTTTTGGATATACAGAACATGTTTGCCACCATGGGTGGATGGGCGTTTTTGTTTAGTATTGGTTAGAACTACTAGACAGCTTTTGGATACAGTGGTCACTGGGTGTTGGTTGCTATGTTTTATTCTCTTAATTGTAGTACTTTGAGAATATGTTGTTGTATATTGTTGATCAAAGAATCATATATTAATGTTGTATATATGGAGGATTAATGTTGTATATAAATGGATTCATGTTGTATATATCAATGGATTAATGGTGTATAACATTGGATTAAAGGATGAAATCAATATGAATTTTACACTTTTGCAGCATGCGAACAGGTTACCAATTAAATATATATCCACTGTTTTTCAAACAAATTTTTTTAAAATAACTAACACTTTAGAGGGCGCTTTGTCCAGAAAGCGCCCTCTAAACACTTTACATTGACAACTTTAGAGGGCGCTTTTTCCTGAAAGCGCCCTCTAAACACTTTACATTGACAACTTTAGAGGGCGCTTTTTCCTGAAAGTGCCCTCTAAACACTTTACAATGACAACTTTAGAGGGCGCTTCTTCCTGAAAGCGCCCTCTAAACACTTTACATTGACAACTTTAGAGGGCGCTTTTTCCAGAAAGCGCCCTCTAAACACTTTACACTGACAACTTTAGAGGGCGCTTTTTCCAGAAAGCGCCCTCTAAGGTGTCCCTTTATGGACCACTCCAGAGGGCGCTTTTTTCTTAAAGCGCACTATAATGTGGCCACTTTAGACAGCGCTTTCTCCAGGAGAACAAAGCGCTGTCTTTACCTATGCCAGCGCCAGATTAGAGGGCGCTTAAAAGCGCTGTTATAGGCCAAAATAAGCGCCCTCTTTTCCCTTATTTGGCGTAGTGACTCTTCTATGAGATTTAATCAATTTATTTACACTAGATAATTTTGTTTGCATATCTAACACATGAATACGATTAAGAAAAAATCACTTTAACTAGCTAAAACTGTTATAAGTTTAAAAACAGTTGGTGTCACTTCGAACATATTTTTGTCATATAATTATTTATCTATAATATTTTGAATGCGTCTTCTCTTATGTTTATTTTCAAAAATGTCTCTATACTATTCCTTAATCTTCCATATACTCTTTCTCGAAACTCTTTCCGAATTTTAAGTTTAACATTAAGGATATTACCTTTTCCTCCCTAAATGGTGCTCCCGCAGCACTCTTATGAAAAACTAAAAATGTTCATAAAAGTTGGAAATATACTTTTGGACGCACCTCAAATACACTAAATTTATGCGTAACTGAGTCACAAGGATGCAGTTTTAGTTTCACATTCCTACTGATCTTGATCGTGTGAAGTTGAATGGGGAAGATGTTCTGATTATAATGTATAACATACAATGGATGCAGTGTTTCTTCTATGTGTTAAGTGAGGAAATTGATGCACCATTGATGAACATGAGTGTGCATGGAATAGAAGATGAACATGGATTATGAATATCAAGCTTTGATTAATTTCTCTATGATAATTCTCATTGCATTGTGATTATGGCTAATGCATATTTATATAAGGGTAAAGTTAGTTATATTCTAACTAACTTCATGCAAGCTCAAACAACCTTGTCATGCATCCTAACTACCATAACATGCACATTCACTATACTCCTTATATTTACATTCTAATACTCCCCCTCAAACTCATGATCGTTTAACACAAACAACCTTGAGTTTGTCACAAAAATTATCGAACAAAGCGAAGGAAAGAGGTTTCATGAAAATATCTGCAACCTGGGCCAAAGCTGGTACATGTTGTATGTGAAGTTTGTCTGCCATAACACGTTCACGAACGAAGTGAATATCAAGCTCAATGTGCTTTGTTTGTGCATGTACTATAGTATTATGAGACAACATGACAACACTCATGTTTTTACATAAGAGAGTTGGAGTTAGATGGGGAATTGTAAGCTCTCGAATTAATGATTTAATATATGAGATTTCAGAGGTGGCATGAGTTATTGCGTGATATTTTGCTTATGCACTCGACCCGGAAACAAGGGACTGCTTCTTGGATCTCAAAGCCACAAGATTGGGACCAAGAAAGACACATGGTCCTAACGTGGACCTACGGTCATCAGGATCAATAGCCCAATCTGAATCACTATATGCACGAAGTGAGAATATTGGGGGATTGGCGGATGACTTTAAAATGAGTCAATGATGTCATGTGCCACTTAGATAGCATAGGATCCTTTTTATGACACTCTAGTGTGATTCAAGTGGAACATCCATGTATTGGTCAACCTTGTTCACTGAGAATGCAATGTCTGGCCTTGTTAAGGTGACATATTGGAGTGCACCAATAGTGGACCTATAAAGGAATTGATCTAGCATGATGTCATCCACATGCTTGTTGAGTTTGCACGTACTGAACATGGGTGTGTTAACACATTTTGTTTCTGACATATTCACCTTGCACAATAGATATTTACTATACTTCATTTGGGTGAGGATAATGGCTCCAGTTGATGGATGATGGACCTCAATGCCCAGAAACAATTGTGGTGTGCCAAGCTTCTTGAGAGAAAATGTAGTATGCGGTTTTTCGATGAGTTTGTGTAGTAGTAAAGGTGGGGATCTTGTAATTAAGATATCATCCACATATACCAAAGCATACATGGTGACACTGTGATGATGGTAGATGAAGAGTGAGTGATCACATTGGCTTGAGACAAAGCCAAACTGAATCAGAGATTGATATAGTTTTTCATACTAGGCAGGTGGAGCCTGCTTCAGTCCATAAATCTCCTTCTTGAGTTTACATACTAAGGTGTTGTCCATATCAAGAAACCCTTATGGCTACTACATGTATACCTCCTCTTTTAAGTCACCATTCAAGAAAGCATTATTCACATCCATTTGTTGTATTTCCCATTTGCACGAGATGGCCAGTGTGAGGATGATCCTAATTGTGATGGGTTTGACCGTAGGGATGTAAGTTTGTTGATGCTTCCATATGCATTCTCCTTTACCTTGAATACCCATTTACACCCAATTGGCTTCCAATCTGATGGTAGGGATGTAAGTTCCCATGTGCCATTCTGCGTGAGTGAATCATACTCAACTTTCATGGCTAGAAACCACTGAGGATCAGCTAGAGCTTGTTTACTGGATGATGGTTCAGTGTGCACCACAAGAACTTTGGGTTTGGATCTGCCACTTTTGGATCGAGTGAGCATGGCATGATTATTTATAGTAAGTGGAGCTTGTGGTAGATATGTTTGTGTGTGAATGGAGGGTGGTCTCGTGTCTGAGCTAGAGACATGCTGGTTAATATGACTAGTTTTTAAGGACTCAAGGACAGGTGTGACAGTCATATCAACTGATTATGGATGATTAGTCATGGAGTTATGAGCCTGTATCTGAGGTGTGCCGGATGGTGGTGAGTCATGAACCAGAGGAGAGTTTGTGTCAGATACATGAGATGTACTTATATGTGTTTCTTGGAGAGGAGAATTAGAGGACATATATGTAGTGTGTGGCAAGATAGGATGTTGCACAATAGGATGTGACTAGCCATATGTACAAAGCCTCATAACTTGTGAGGTATTAGATGACTTATGACTGATAGCAGGTTGAGAAATGCTTGATGTGTAAGAAAACTCTGTTTCATTAAACATCACATTTTGGAGATGAAGATTCTGCCATCCATATTCAAACATTTGTGACCTTTGTGAGTGGGGGACACACCAAGATAGAGGCATTTTGAACTTTTGAACTCCAATTTATGCTTGTTGTATGGTCTCAAGTGTGGATAGAAAGCACATCCAAAAACTTTGATTGCTTCATAATCTGGTCGTTTATTGAACAAGACCTAAAATGGTGTTTTGAATTTAGGTAAGGCACTTGACGGAATTATGTTAATCAAATAAACAATTATGGTGAAGTTATGATCCCACAACTTCATTGGCATGGAAGCATGTGCAAGTAGAGTTAGCCCCATTTCAACAACTTGTCTGTGTTTTATTTCCACTATGCCATTTTGATGGGATGTATGTGGACATGTGAATCTGTGCATGATGCCTTTCTCATTGAGAAGTTTGGTAAAAGGTCTATACTCTCCCCCAAAATCTGACTACATGACTTTAATCTTAGCAGTGAATTATGTAGATACATAGCTTTGTAACATTTTAAATGCAGTCAAAGCATCACTTTTGTGATTTAGAAGATAAATCCAAGTGTACCTGGAAAAAGCATCAACAAATGCAATATAATAGGAGTATCCACTGCTTGAGAGTGCAAGAGAGGGACCCCATAAATCAATGTGGACCAGATTAAACATAGTAGTATATCTAGTATTTGACAAGGGAGCATATTGTTTGTGAGACTTGCCAAGGGAGCATGAATGACAAAATTAAAAGGTTTCTTTACTACTAAGAGAAACATTATGCATTTGCAGTACTTTGTGCATAGCTTTAGGGTGAGCATGTCCTAACCTAGCATGCCATATATCAGCTTTATTGGTGTTAGGACTTACTGCTCTAGCGCTACTTCCTAGTTGATCAACTGATACAGCATTATTAACAACTGAATTTAAATTTTATTACTTGAGCTTCAAGTTGGCCTTGGAAGGTGCTACATTTAGCTTATTGAAACAATATAAACCACTTTCTTCTAAGAATCCCTTTAGCAGCACATGATTAGACTCATAAGATTTCACAAAGCATGTGTTATGATGGAATTCAAAGTATACCTGATTATATTTGGCAAACTTTGAAATAGATATAAGGTTCCTAGTAATATGTGGTACATGAAGTATATCAGTAAGATTTAAAAGAGGATTAGACTTATAAGATGACTAGACCTTAGAATCTCCTATTGTTTTAACTTCAAGAATGTTACCATTGTCAACTACTATTTTGTTTGGTCTAACACATGATTTAATATAATGCAAGTTTAATAAATCAGATGTAATATGATGAGAAGCACTTGAATCAGCAAACAATGCCTGAGATTCCAACTCTTGAGGATATGCAGTTGATCCTGATGAGCTACATAGGCATTGGCTTGAGTAAGAGCATATGCTGTAGTCTTGTTGTTAGCTTGAACATTGTTTGTGTTGTGAGATGAAGCTCCTTGAGATTGTGGCTTGTGTGTTGTTCCTTTGAAACTGAAGCCTTCAAGTGCAGTAACAACCTTGTAGATGCGTGAATAAGATGAATACAGTGTCACTGACATCGTGAAGTTGTTGAGAGGTGAATGTAGTGGTGCGTTATGTGTGCAGTGGAAGACTAGGTCCCTTAGGTGATTGATACCATGTTAAGTGAGGAAATTGATGCACCATTGATGAACCTGGTTGTGCATGGAATAGAAGATGAACATGGATTTTGAATATCAAGTTTTTCTTGATTTCTCTATGATAATTCTCATTTACCAATAGTCATAAGTGGATTCTCTTGAATAATTTCTCTAAAGATGCATATCCACCTGAGGTATGAAACTTTTTTTGTTGTGATTCTAATGTATAATGTACAATGGATGCAGTGTTTCTTCTGTGTATAATTTATCAAACTTTTTCATAAATATTTATTTTGATAAGTATTTAAGAATCATCCTCAAGGTGCTATAGTAATGGATTATGCTTATATGATACACAATAAAATTGGCTATAAGATTCAAATATTTAATTTTATAAAATAATTTTTTATATGATTCTAATGTATAATGTACAATTGATTATGCTTATATGATACACACTGAAATTGTCAATAAGATGGTAGCTGCAAAGGTATCACCATTTTCATACTGATGGAATCAAGTGTCGGTCAGTAAAAGACAGGTACAGAGTAAAACCATTTTCATATAATTGTGTTATTTTTATATACTAATTTTATTATTATTATTATACACTAATTTTATTATTGAATAGTGTTTTAAATGTTGCTCAAAGATAATGCAAGTATTCAAATATTTTTATAAATAATCAAAAAACAAAAATAATAGTTATATACGGGAAAAATGCATTTTTGATTAAAATATTTTTATATAAGAAAAAAAATACTATTTTTATAAATGGAACAACTTTACTATAATCCAAATATTGAATAGTAGAAATTTATCGATCATATTTTTTAAATATGTGAAAAAGATTAAAGGAACTTATTAAAAAAGATTGAGTGTATATTTTAAAATTATTTTCTCTCTTATAAAATCATTGTCTTATTTGTAAAAAAAAAACTAAAACGACTTATTTATCTAATACAAGTTTTAATAATTTTTATTTTTAATCATATTATTCATAATATTATTGTTTATATTTCATATTCTACGTTTATTATTATTTCAACTTAAATTTACTATTATTTTTAAGTTTTTTTCTTTTTTTAACTTTTAATTTTTATGACAGTTTGCAAACAAATACACGTCCAAAATCATATCTCATCCAAAATGTACCCCGTGTGTAGGCACGAGTTTGTTACTAGTTTATCTTGAATATTTTGAATGTGTCTTCTCTTAGGTCTATTTGAAAAAATGTCTCTACACACTTCCTTAATCTTCCATATACTCTTGTTCGAAACTCTTTCCGAATTTTAAGTTTAACATTAAGGACATTACTTTTTCCACCCTAAATGGTGCTCTCGCACTCTTCGGAAAAATAAAAAATGTTCACTAAATTTGGAAGTATACTTCTGGACGCACCTCAAATTTCACCAAATTTATACGTATATGAGTCACACTCTTATTTTTAAAATAAATAAAAAACTAATCTAAAAATATATTTTAAGGATAAATTCGAAAATATACTTCCATATTCCACCAATCCTTTCACTTGACAATTTCTTCTTTATACTACTATTGTTTCTTTTATTTTTACATTCCACCAATCTTTCCACTTGAGTAAAAAATGTGTAATATAGAAGTATACTTCTGCATTTGTTTTAGAAATTTCTTTCAAGGAGGTGCTGAGTTTCTGCTTGGTGTCAACATGAGTGGTTGATGGTTTACAGGACGCCATGCCAGCATGTTCAATGATCTCTGAAGGATAAGGTGCTTTGACTGAGAAATATGCCATCAGGATGACGAGGTACTGCAATACCCAGAAAGTAACTTAGAGGGCCTAAATTCTTCATTGCAAACTCAGATGCTAAGAGTGACATAATTGATTGGCGGAGGACCTGAGTAGAGGTGATGAGGGTGATGTCGTCTCCATACAGCAGAATGTAGGTCATGTCTAAACCTTGTCGATATATGAAGAGGGAGTGGTCTGATGTGCTATGGCGAAAGTCAATGGTGGCGACATAGTTAGCAAAACGTTGGTACCATGCCATAGGCGCTTGCTTGAGACCATACAATGACTTCTTCAACCAACATACATAATCTGGATGATAGAGGTCGCGGAAACCCAATGGTTGATGCATGTAAACAGTCTCATGAATATCACCATGTAAAAAGGAATTCTGGACATCCAGTTGATGAATGGGCCAGGATTTGGAGAGAGCAATGGTAAGCACTATTTGAATGGTAGCGGCTTTCACCACGGGGCTAAAAGTATTATCACAATCCACACCTACAACCTGTGACCTTCCATCACCTACAAGACGAGCCCTATAACGCTCAAAGGAGCCATTAAAAATTTTCTTATGCCTAAAAATCCACATACGTCGAATAAGATTAGCATCACAAGGACGAGGAACTAAATCCCACGTCTTATTTCGAATAAGAGCATCAAATTCAGATTGCATTGTGGATTTCCAATTCAGGTCTGATAGGGCTAGTTTGGGGTTTTTAGGTATCGGAGAGATGGTGTGGTCAGAGTGAGACATTGATAAGTTAAATATCGTGTGGGGTTTGACAATTCCTTTCATGCTTCGGGTGGTGATGGTTCGTGTAGGTGGAGGTGGATGCGGTTGAATTGGTGGTGGTGATGGAGAGTTTATTGTAATGGGTGTGTTGATCGAAGAGGTAGGAGATTATGATTGTTGGTTTATTGAGGGTAGTGGTTGGTCAATTGGGATTGTGGGTGTTGGTTGGTTATGTGCAACAGGTGGTGGAATTTGATTTTGCCACTGATGTATAAGGTAGGGGTGAAAATCATCATCTAGGAATTGATAAGAGTGAGGTGAAGGGGAGTGTATCTTGGTGAAAGGAAATTGAGTTTCATCAAAGATAACATGCCTCGAAATTATTAATTTTCTATTAGACAAATCAAAACACTTGTAACCTCTATGATTCGGCGGATAACCCAAGAAGACACACGGAGTAGAGCGGGGTTGTAACTTATGAATGGTAGATGACAGGAATAATGGATAACATAGACAACCAAAGACTCTGCGATGTGTGTAGGTGGGATCACGATGATACATGAGTTATGTTGGTGACTGATTATGAAGTGTTTTACAGAGAATAATATTTAACAGGTAAGTTTCCATGTGGAGAGCATGATGCCAAAACGAGGGGGGAACAAAAGAATGAGCTAGCATAGTGTGTGTCATATTATTAGTGGTTCTTATCTTGCGTTCCGCTTTCCCATTTTGTGAGGATGTGTGGGAACAAGAGAAGCGAAAAACTAGACCATGATCAGTGCAATATTTTTTGAAAAAGCTCATTATTATATTCACCGCCATTGTCACATTGAAATGTTTTGACTTTTTGCAAAAATTGAGTTTGAATGAGTTGAGTAAGTGACTTGAACGTTTCAAACACATGAGATTTTCTGCTAATAGAAAAAGTCCACAAGAAGTTTGTAAAATCATCTAAAAATAAGACATAATATTTATGACCAGCATGACTTAAAATTGGAGACGTCCATAAATCACTATGTAAAATGTCAAAAGGCATCAAAGTTGTAGTTTGAGAATAAAAAATTGGCAATTTAACCAGTTTGCCTAAAACATAATAGTCACAAACGACCGAAGAATTAGAAGGTTCACAATATATGAACTTATTTTTGTGAAGGGAATTCAAAACAGACACGCCAGGATAACCAAGATGACTATGCTAAAGACTGGATGTGAGACCGCCAAAACTAGGAGGAGTGGTAACTGGATAAAGATCTCCAAGACTGTCACATCTGAGAAGGGTGATCCGCGTCTGAAAATTAGAGACAGTAAAACCAAAAGGGTCAAAGTAAACATAAACATTGTTGTCAGTGGTGAGTCGTCTCATAGAAATTAAATTTTTAATAATTTTTTGGGCACGCATGGTTAAGGTGAAGTGGTTGGTGAGATGTGGTTATTTGTGTGTGTTCGGTATCGTGAATTGGAATTCTATAGCCACTACAAATAATGACCTTCTGATTTGAATTACTTACTGAAAAATAAGACGAGAGATTACCTTGTGATGCGGCTATGTGAGATGTTGCGCTCGTGTCCATGTATCACTGATTGTCAGAAGTGTGGAGTGACATGGTGTGCATTGTGGTCTCAATGTCTGTCGGTATATGAGATGAGGTAGAGGTTGCATACACCTGAGTATGCTGTCCTAGAATGCATGGCTGCTTAGGAGGACCGGCAAGGCGTGTCCACTAAGAGGTGGGATTGAAGGAGAAGGGCGATCCAAAACGCAACGGAATTTAAAATTTCTCCTTTAGTGATCCTTACGAATGGGCATGATCAGTGATAGAATTGTTACCTCTTGTGGCGATTGTAATCTTTGATGCAGATCTACGGAGCGATCACGAACGTTGAACGATGACAACGCCTCTACTCAGTCCACACGAACGAATTCCTTCAATCTCAGTGCTAGCTGCTATGAATGAAAGCTTTGAGTGAGTGAGAGAGAAATGAAATTGCAACTGCACAAATGCTTCTACACAAGGGTTCTATTTATAAAACCACTTGTGTGGGCTGCAAGCTAAATAGCCCACTCAAGTGTATGTGGCACATATCTTATAATATGCCAAAATCACTTAAGCGCGTGGTACCTTACCATATTTCGTATTCTACTTAAGTACGCCGTACCTTACGATGTTCTACAATTCACTTAATGGCACCTTACATTACGGTATTCCTTAGTTACTTTATCTCTCATCAATCTGTCCTTTTGTGTGTGACCCTGTAGGTTTTTGCGGCATTGGCAATTATATTAAATCACATATTTAACATAATAAACAGTGAGTGGTATCTAGCAACATATCACTGCTACCCAAGACACGAAAATGTCATGTGATCTGACAAATCCTTTTGTGATAATACTTATATGTACAATTACCCTTTTGCCCTTATGTCTATATTGAACACAAGGCATAGATCGTGTCATCCTTGTCCAGTTCAATATTGGGCCCATTGACATTTATCCTGTTACGCAGAATGGGCAAATTCCATCTAGGTCACTCATGTCCCTAAGCACGCTTCGTGGAGTACCCATCAACTATCTTTATGATCATCCAGTTACGGACAATGTTTGATCAGCAATAAGGCACTTGACTCTACATCTAGGGTCCATAGTGGTTTCAGGTCGAAGGGTGGTATACACCATTATCACCATGAGAATAACTTATGACACTTTGCATAACATTCTATATAGTATTCTCATAGCGGGTCAATCTAGTATAAACATTACTCTTAATATTCATACCTATGTTTAAGACTTGATAACTCCTTATCCATGATCCATGAGATGTGATCATCAGTCTATATACATAATAGTCTTAATGCTTTAATGTTATCCCACTTCACAATAAAGCTCGACTATGGATACTTTAAGAATAATGTCCTTATGTTTAATGTGATCTCATGATTAAGTCACACTTGATACATTAAACGGACTATTTATTCTAAGGACTTTAGTAGACAAACATAATAAAAAAAGCCTTTTATTATTAATAAATAATTCGATACAAGTACCAAAAGTATTGGCCTCTAGGGCTTACACCAACAGGGATACGTACACGGTGGCATAGTCCATGGTGGTGGAGTCCAACCCCATGGTTTCCAGGTTGGGTATTACTGTTGTTGTTGCCAAGAAGGAGCAGACCAAGGTGGGGGAGCACTGGGAGTTCCATATTGAGGTGCGTTGTGGTTACCACGTCCCCCTCCGCGACCCTGGTTGCCAAGGGAGCGAGAACGGTTGCCGAGGCAGCGGTTGCCACGCTGAGATGTGTCTTCAGTAGGTTTCTGTTGAGTGATATGCATAGCAACATGAGAGCCTGTGTTTTCCATCTTATCCATACCGACTTCTTCCAAAGTGAGCATGGAACGAGCCTGATAGAATGTCGGAAGAGGGTTGCTCTGGCGAATCAAAGTAGCAACGCTGCGGTAAGCTTCTGGGAGACCAGAGATCAGCTGAAGGACCAGATGATGATTGTTGACAGGGGAGCTGACATTTCTCAACTGATTAGAAAGCATCTTAAGACGTTGATAGTAAGCAGAGACATTGCGAAAATCCTCCATACGAGTGTTAGAAAACTCTTGCTCAAGAGTGACAACTCGAGCATTTTGGTTGTCCTGAAAAATATCTTCCAAGCGATTCCATGCTTCCATTGCAGTGGAGTTGGGTTCCAGAATAGTGGTCAGCAAATCGGTAGAAATAGTGGAATAAATCTACTGAAGAACGGTGGCATCAAGAGTGGATCATTGTTCATGGTTAGCGTCGGTAACAACTGATGGCTCTTTTCTGATAGATGGAACGATGTGATGTAGGACTCGATGTGAGCGAGCATGGATGCGGAAAAGCTCGAACCAGGTACCATATTGATCTTTTTCCATCTCAAGAATAATAGGAATGTGGTTCATAATATTGGAGACGGCAAGAGCGGGATGAAACTCCGATTTAGAACCTCGAGACGTGGTATTCTTGGGCTGGCCAGAATCACCAGTATCGGCAGATTTGTGGGTATCGGTGTCACTGTGTTCTGAATGGTCTGAATCAGACATGGCGGAAGGCAAGAGAATTGGGTGATTCTCGTGTTCGGCGGCGGTGGTACAGAGGACGGTAGTCCTGTTGCGGCGACAGACTTCAAGGAGGGAGAAGAAGCATGCGGCGACGGACTGTAATGAGGGAGAAGAAGAAACGCGTTTCTGTGTTTGCTTTTTTTTTAGAGAGAGGGATCGATTATGATTGATATCATGTAAGATAATGAAAATCGTGTCCTTTTCATTGATCAGAATAGAATATATATACATCAATGTGTAACATTTGGTCAACTATCTAATTATGATACAACATAATTATAAGAAATTAATTATGACTAATTATAACAAAATATTCTATTCTATCAGGAAATTATGTTGTATCAGGAAATTATATGAAATTGGAGAAATCAAGTTATTGATCAAAATATTGAATGATAACGAGAACAATTTTACTATTGATTCAAATACTTTTATAAATAATCAAAAAACAAAAATAATAGTTATATACGGAAAAAATACATTGTTGATTAAAATATTTTTATATACGAAAAAAAATGTTATTGTTATAAATGGGAACAACTTTACTACTGATCTAAATATTGAATGATAGAAATTTATCGACCATGTTTTTCAAATGTGTGAAAAAGATTAAGGGAACTTATTAAAAAAGATTGAGTGTATTGTTTTCTCTCTTATAAAATCATTGTCTTATTTGTATAAAAACTAAAACGACTGATTTATCTAATACAAATTTTAATAATTTTTATTTTTATCATATTATTCATAATATTATTATTTACATTTCATATTCTACATTTATTACTATTTCAACTTAAATTTACTATTATTCTTTAAAAAAAAATAACTTTTAATTTTTATGACAGTTTGCAAACAAATATGCGTCCAAAATCATATCTCATCCAAAAACCCGTATGTATGCACAAGTTTGTTATTAGTTTATCTTGAACATTTTGAATGTGTCTTCTCTTGGGTCTATTTGAAAAAATGTCTCTACACAATTCCTTAATCTTCCATGTACTCTTGCTCAAAACTCTTTTCTAATTTTAAGTTTAACATTAAGGACATTACTTTTTCCACCTTAAACGGTGTTCCAGCACTTTTATGAAAAACTAAAAATATTCATAAAATTTGAAAGTATATTTCTGAACGCACTTCAAATACATCAAATATATGCGTAAGTGAGTCACACTCTTATTTTATAAATAAATAAAAAATTAATCTAAAAATACACTTTCTGTATAAATTTGAAAGTATACTCTCATATTCCACCGATCCTTTCACTTGACAATTTCTACTTTATCCTACTATTGTTTCTTTTATTTTTATATTCCACCAATTTTTTCACTTGAGTGAAAAGATTTGTGTAATACAGAAGTATACTTCTGAATTTATTTTAGAAATTTCTTTCAAGAATATATTTCTTTAGTAAAATAAAGATGTGATTCATTTATCCATAAATTTAATAGATTTGAAGTGCCTTTGAAATTAAAGACAAAGTAAAATTGAAAATCCGAAGACCTTATTAGAGAATGTTAAACTCTTCCTATGATCCATCGAAGCAGTGGTTTAAAAGGTGGCCCACAGACCTTAGCATCGATAGAGAGTGGAATAATGGTTGGAGACACAAACTCCTTCACGACCCTCGTACATCTCTCTCACAAGTCCTTTTCTCAAGTTGTACATGATTGACAATTATGGAAGTATTAAATTCTGTGATGCAAACTTCAATTTAGGTATCGTGCATTTCTAACCTCCAAGTCCATATTGTTTAATGCAAGTTTGGACTTTGGACCCATACATCGTGTTTCTTTTTTATTCTATTTTTTAATTCTATTTTTAGTAGATTAAGGGTAGGAAGCAATCTCATGTTGATAGATGTCTCTTAGACTTTGCTTGCAAAAAACGTTAATAACAAAAGTTTGTTTTTCTCAACAAAGTTAAACTCCAACTTTTCAAAATGAAGAAAACATTATCTTCATTAGCCGAAGAAATTTCGTTGATAATCATGTTTTTTTTTTCTTTTTGTTTGGACTTGTGTACAACCATGTTTTGACATTAATTGATAAGAAGCTACATATATTCCACAATTTTTATAAAAAAATAAAATAAATAGAAACGGTAGTAGTACTCCATTGTTAGAAAATTTATCATCTTACAAGGTGGTAATCCTTTTTATCTTAGAAAATTTCAGCACAAATCCTTAAAGGTAAAAATATGTATGTCTATCAAAATCAATCTCAAAAAAATATATGATTGAATTAACTACAATTTTGTTGAAAATTGTTTGAAGGAGTATAAATTTTCGATAAAGATTATTCAGATGATCCACTATCGTATTTCACACATACGCATACGCGCGCGCACACACACATATATAGAGACAGAGAGACCCAATAAGATATATATACAAAATACATTGATTAAGGTACAAGTAACAAACAAAAAATAGAAAAATCCAAAGTTGTAATCGGTTACGTCCTAGCAATAACTGATTATTGAACGAACCTATATTTGGATTAATCGGTTACTCAACTATTGGTTTGTTTTATCCAAAGGGGCACAAGTGGCTACAACCCCGCAGTAATCGGTTACAAGCATGTGAATTACTTTTTTCACTTAATACACCACCTTAATTCATGTGCTCCAAGTCTTCCATGCCCAAATGTTTCTTCAATCTTTTGAATATTTCAATCGACCCTCCTTTGGCCAGCAAATCGGGTATTTGGTTTTCACTTCTACACTACTCGAACTTCAATCTTCCTTCACTAACAAGTTCTCATAAATAGTGAAACCTCTTCTAAAAATGTTTGTTTTTGCCATGTGTAATGGAATTCTTAGCAAGATTTATAGAGAAAGTGTTATCAACCATGAGCATTACAACCTCACCCTCTTCACTACACAACTCATTTAACATTCATAAACCATACGGCTTGACAAGCACACAACGAAGTTGCAATAAACTCGGCCTCACAAGAAGAGAATGTCACTACTGGTTTCTTCTTCAAACGCCATGAGATTGGTGTTTCACGGTACATAAAGATGTATCCACTTGTAGATTTGATATCATCTTTATCACTACACCAATTGAAATCGGTATATATGAGTAAATTGCACTTTCTACCATTATCCGTTGCAGGAAACAAAATTTCGTAGCTAATAGAACCTTTGACGTATCTTAGAATCCTCTTGATTGTTGCCAAGTGACACACATTCGGTCTCTCCATGAATCTACTCACAATTTCGACACTAAACACCAAATCTGGTATCGTATTACACAAGTACCATAACGATCTAACCAGCCTCCGATATTGAGTTGGATTAACATCCTGCTCATGTTCACTTTTCGACAACTGCAACATTGGTTCACTAGGAGTAATGGAAATGTTACAATGTTACATTTAAGAATTTTTTTTCAAAATCTCAAAAGCATACCTTCTTTGATGTATGAGCAGTCCATTTTTTGGACTTATGAAACTCAATGCCAATGAAGTATGTCATGTGGCCAATGTAACAACCCAAATTCGATCAAATTATTTAATTGAATTATTTAGAATTTATTTGATTAGTTGGTATCTTAATTAAAGTGAAATTATGTGATCATGGGGTGTAATGGTATTGGTAGGGTGTGGTGAGAAATAGATGATTGGTAGAATGATTAGAAAATAACTAGAATATGGATATTTTAATTAAATAATGAAATTTAGTTATCTTATTTATTTAATTAGGATAATGAAATTTTTTAATAATTAGTCTATAATTATTTTATTTTATTGGTTGGAATAAAATAGAAGAGTAGAAATAGAAGGGAGAAAGGGAGAATATTATTAGTATTATTTTTATTAAAATAAAACTAGAGCCAAGAGGGGCATGGTGGTAAGTAAAAAGATAAGTGAGGGTAACGGGGGAAGTCTCTAATTGAGGGAGATTAGGTTAATGATAAAAGAGGGTAGTAAGAGAGTTTGAATAGTTTTACGTAAAATAAAATTTTACGGTGAGAATAAGCAAGGGCTAGGGCTAAACGAAAACTCCATTGTTAGAGCTTGAAGTTTGCATCTTGCTGGAAAATCTAAGGTAAGGGTGAGAAAGGGCTATCAATTTAGGTGTATTGCATGATGGGTAGTTATTAGAAGTCCTTAATCTCATTAGGCTTCTAGTTTTTATTTTAATAAATTGTTATATGATGAAATTCTGGAAATTGATTGGTTGATCTTGTGTTTGTATGAGTTGTTATGATTGAATCGATGTTTGAATGATCATGAATATGTCTGTGTGAAGTTCTGCCATTAATGAATGTGTGAAAGCTTGAGTTTTATTCATGATAATGATGAAACTTGTTGTTGAATTTGATGATGAAATTGCTATGAATTATGGTGAAATAAGTGATGTGTATGTTATGATTGTGCTAACTTGATTCATTATTAAAAATCATGTCTAGGTTTGCTAAATTAGTTAAATTAATTGGAATAATGTATGAAGGTTTTGGAATGAGAGGGATGAAGATCGTGGGAGAAAATTTGGGATTTTTGGAAGAAAAAATGCAGTGTCAATCGATTGACATTCCCATTCAATTGATTTATGCATTCAAGAAGTGAGAAAAAATAAGTAGTACAA
Source organism: Lathyrus oleraceus (assembly GCF_024323335.1). Classification (NCBI taxonomy): domain Eukaryota; kingdom Viridiplantae; phylum Streptophyta; class Magnoliopsida; order Fabales; family Fabaceae; genus Lathyrus; species Lathyrus oleraceus. The sequence goes on from NC_066579.1 coordinate 371,434,843, forward strand.
TCGATTAAAGGGGGATTATAATCAACTGACATGCCTGGAAAAGTGAAATTTTGTGAAGTCAATAGCTAGACATGTTTCCTGACAATCAATTGGCCTAAGCCAAATTTCTAAAATTTTGTTTGAAGCATTGTCCGACAATTTTGGTTGTAACTTTCGTCCCGTAAGTCCAAATGAGATGAAGTTTGAAGCATTAGAAAGTTAACGCACATAGCTACCTTATGGTAGTGCTTGGTGAATTGTTTGAATAATAATCATATGTCTTATATGGCAATGTTTGTGTTAACATGTATGATCGATTAGTGAATCGTTATGTTTATATAATGATGTGTTGTTATTTTGGTGAAGTAACATGAATGCCTATGAAGTTACATTTGTTGAGTTGTTGTTTGTTGTTGTTTATTGATGTCTTAACATTGATTAATTATTGTGTATGATGAATGATATGGTGCATAAATGGTGAGATGTGCATGATGATCCTTTTGTGAAGCTTTTGGTGGTAATACATGTTGTTGAGAGTCATGCATCATGGTGTAGGGACTTCGTTCCAATTTTAGTATGCTTTGGTCCTATGGTGGGGATCCTGAACGAGTAATCAGTTCTATATGGGAACTGGTGAAGCATTACCTATGATCATGGTAACGATTTAATCTGTTTTGGTCCTATGGTGGAGATCGGGAGCGAGATGAAACTGAGTGTTCTGAATGGTACCACATGCATTTGAGCCAATTGTGGAGTACATTTGCATATATGATTGCATATATCGTTGATTGTTAATTATGTTATTGATTGATTGTGAATATGTACATGTTATTATGAAGGGTGTGTCGCGCCGCGGAAAATTCAGAGTTGCCACCAGAATTTATTTATTCCAAAGGAAAGGGAAAATAACGATAAAACCCCAAATCAAGATAATGGTATCGCAACCAAGAGCGAATTCAGAAGTCGATTATGCAATGGGAAGGTATTAGCACCCCTCACATCCATGGTACTCCATGGGAACCACTTACTCGTATCAAATGTGTATGGATGTTGTTTATCGGTATGTTGCTTGCTATCGGGATGAGATGAAAGAATAAGATGGGGAGAGAATAAGTTTTAAGTTATTGTGTTCGCCAAGGATTTGGGCCCTTGTGCCTATGTATCCTCATACGTGCAATAAGGAAATCAGAGCTTCATAGTTTGACTCACAAACGGAACATTTGCTTTGTTATTTTTACTTAACAACATTGGCGCTCGCGTGCTACTGTTCACTTGCTTGTATACTCTGTCATGGGAGCGAGAATTATTTACGTGTTTGCGGTAAAGTGGATGCGCTTGGATCACACTCTAGCAGTTAAACATTACTTGCTCACACATGGAGGCTTAAGCATCACTCACGGTAGGACGGAACTAACATGTCCTTATTGAAAGGTTTTGAAGAGTGCACTAAGGCAAAAGATGATTTGATTTATTGGGGTTGATTTTATATGCGGAGACAGACATCAGACCCTTAGCTAGATACAGCCAACACTCCAAGAACTTGGGAGTTAAGAGGACAATGTTATCCTAACCGCTATTTTTCATCCAAAAAAAGAGATTCGAATTGTGAAAAGGGTTTGACAAGTCTAATCATTGGAATTTATAGGGAGACAAGTATCTGACCCTTGACTAAGTACGACCAACAATCAGAGTACTTGGGAGTTGAGAGGAAAATGGAGTTCTAACTGCCATTTTTCTCCCTCAGAGCACCTAGATCTAACTTGTTTGGATCATTAGATGTTTTAAGGGGGAAAGTCAAGTGTCGGATCCTCAAGCTAGGTACGGCCGACAACCCAAGTACTTGAATATTGTGTACAAGCACGTACACCCCATTTTTGCATTCCGGTTTGTTATGAAAATGGTTTTGAAAAAGGAACTTGACGTTGGATCAAGTGTTTGAGTTTATTATGAAAAGAGTGTGTGAAGAATGGATGAGAGAGATAGAATAAAGTTGAGAAGAGAATGGATAAGAGATGTGAATCCTGGATCATGGCATGAATGGGAAATACTTGATGTTGGATCAAGTATTCACGTTGCAATGGTGTAAGTTTTATTTGGAAAACAACTTGATGTTGGATCAAGTACCTTTTGTTTCTTTTGAAATGCTCTATTTATCGTTTTGTTTTTTATCTTCGTTATTAGCATGCATGGTGAATTAACTAAAGGGAATAAACCTAAGTTATTACATGATCATGGGGTGGGGGACATTTGACCCGCAATGGGGGGATGTAAGAAATCACAACATGAATGGAAATGGAAATAAAATCTAGACAAGATTGCAAACTATGTACCATGCCTAAAGCATACAAGTTGCACGATACTTCAAACAATACAAGGCTATTGGATAGGTTAGAAGCATGGCTAGTTAAGAGTGAGCTTGAATCTCAAAGTCACATGTGGAAATACAAAGCAACAAAGGGGTTAGCATGAGATCAAGTCAAATGAATGAGAATGATGTAATAATATGTAAGCATGTTCAAAGATTTAAATCAATTCAAATGGTAATGGATTAATTGATGAAAAGTAATCAAAGATCTATCATGTGATCATGACAAATGAAATCAAGGCACACAAGACATTCATCATCTAAATTAAAATGGGATTTTCAATTTATCAAACACCGATTGCCAAGGAAAAATCAAGAAATTGGTTTCTCCCTTCGTCGAAGAACCAAGAACACAGTTAAATCCACGTGGAAACCCAACATCGAAACGTAATCGAGACATACATTGAATTCGCAATGCTCTTTTTCTTACGCGTGGAATGAAAATACATTGAAAACCTCAGGGTTTTTTTGACATTGTTATCGGATGTTTCAGTGGTGGTTATCATTTTTCCATTCTTCAATCCAAGCTCTACTTTTATGCCCACGACAACCAAGTCAGAGAAGCTTCTCGATACACTACTCACACTCCTTTCATAGAACACATGCTTTACTATATCCATGAACCAATCTACTAACTCCTTCTCAACAAGGGGTGGTTCAACTTGCGAGGCCACTTTCCTCCAACATTGTGCATATTCCTTAAAAGACTCATTATCTTTCTGGGACATGCTGAGCAATTGCCTCCTATCCGGGGCCGTATCCATGTTATACTTATAATGTTGGATGAAAGCATCAGATAAGTCTTAGAAATAGTGAATTCTACTTTGATTAAGGCTTAAGTACCACTTAGAGGGAGCACCATTCAAGCTGTATTAAAAGCAATGTATCATAAGTTTTTCGTCCTCAACGTGTGCATCCATTTTCCAATAGTATATAATAAGGTGACTTTTAAGGCATGAGTGGCCCTCGTACCTATCGAAATCTAGGGTCTTGAATTTCGCGGGGATCACAAGACCAGACACTAAGCACATCTCCCTAGTAGCAGCACCAAAGACTTTGTCACCTTCCATAGCCTTTAACCTTTTCTCAAGAATATGAAAATTCTCCTTCATTCCTCTTATGTCTTCATGCCTTTTATCATCTTCGTCAGAAAAATTCGGAGCATGTCGTTGATCTTCAAAATAAGGTTGCACATGTGCATGGACAATGGGTGGTGCAAATGTGTGGACCACGTGATGAGCTTCATTGATAGTTGGTAGAGGAATTGTTTGTTGAGTGGATTGTACAACGCCAGGGCGCCTTCAACTGGAGGTGTAAAGTCGGGAGGTAAACCGAAGACTGGCCAAGCAGTAGGCACTGTCCTTGTAGGTTGGGGTTCAATCGTAGGACCGGTGACTTCTGAAATGACCGTCGTTTGGGTGTCCAACTTAGCCTTAATGACTTGTAGTATCTCCATGACTTGACCCATGTTTCCTCGTAGGTCCTCAAGTTCTGAGCTTACTCTCTCCAATTCTTGCTCTTGATCTGCCATTCTTTGACAAGCATTGGCTCTTATTGTAGTGGTGTTGGGGACTCAGTGTGGAACTAGAAGAAGATACAAAATGAGTTTTGTTTGAAGAATGACATGGATGCATGTATGGGCGTATATGGATGCATTTTATACAAAACTCTTAGTTGTCTTTGTTATTTATTTCAGCAATATCAGAACATATTGTTTGCAATATCTTGAATAAGAATAAAAGCATAATAATTGAGGCCCAAAATGACAACTTTCATTCATTTAAATTCAAATTCTAATACAAAGTGATTTTAATTCAAGTACAAATGATTCAAATTCAAATACAAAAGATTCAAATACAAGCAATTCAAATTCAAGTACAAGTAAACTTAAGCTCTATCTCAGCCTTTTTGATGGTAGCAAGTTTTGTGGTGAGCTCCTTAACCATTTTCTTGTAAAACTCGACAAAATTGAAAACTTGGGGAGGTGTGTTCTCTGGACACATACACCAATCAACTTCTTAGAGTTTTTCTGGGAGTTCTAACATGTTGAGGTTAGAAAATCTAGCCAATTTGAGAAACTTACCATTCCATTCAACATAGAGGTCTTGGTGTTTCTTGATGATGCAATGATCTTCATTTAAGGCTGCTCTAGCCTCTCTATACAACCTCCTCTAACACACACAATCATTCTTTAAGATCAAGTAGGCTACATCACCTTCTTGGATCTCTAAAACTGCAAACCTCTTATTAGCTTCTTCCAACTGGTACTCGATGCGATGGCAGTTTCTTTCGGCTTATTCTTTCTGAAGGATCTTGCGAGACAACTTATCTTTGCACTTCTTATGAGTCCTCTTCAGTTCACGGATCTGTGCTTCAAAGTCAAGCTTAATTTCCTTCTTTTCCATAAGAGACCTATCCAACATCCTTCCTAACTCATAAATTCTATATCAAGCTTTCTTGAGCTCTTCCTTTCTAGTCTAGATCACTAATGTGGAACCTATAAGGATATGATCAAGATCATCCTTCTGGTCTTCCAATAACCTGGATCTCTTGTTACTATCTTCAAGTTCATGAGCTTTCCCCTTACATTCATACTTTAAATTTTGATTTTCCAAGACAACTCGGTTCATCTTAATCTGTAATTCAGTATTCTCCAATTTGAGCTCTTTAACCTTAGCATTGAGTTTCTCCATGTCCTCAGGAAGTATAGGTTTTGGCTCAGGTATCTTAGGGAAAGCTAAAGCATCAAAGATAAATGGCAAATGGATTACTTCAACTTTCTCCTTCACCCATCAAGTGTAAGATTCTTTGACAAGAGTGTTCCATTTTCCGAACTCTTTACCCTTTCTAACAATCTTCAACCAAGCCTTTTGGATCGTTCTTACATTAGGAGTACTTGCTTAGATGTCAAAGAGCACAAATGGATGCAAGTGTTTTGCTTCAGGAGGACCATCCATGGAGTAGTCGTGCTGCATTTGAGATAACATAGGGTTATAATTGATGCAACCCTTAATTTCTAACAACGACACATTAGGAAATTCCCCACAGCTGACAATGATGTATGGGGTTTCTCATTCTCTGACATACCATCTGATGGAACTTGCAGTGAGAGAAGATAGTCTTTGAGGATATTTAAGCTCTTTCGCAATAAAAAGGGCCTTTTTCAGGCATATGTTGCATGAACCAAGTCTAAAGCAAAGGAGCACAGTATAACAAAGTTCCACCCCTCTTTTCATGTTGAGTGTGAAGGGCATGGTAAATGTCAGCTAAGAGAAATGGTACAGTATTGCTGGAGAGAAAGACTTCTACGACTACATGATCCACAAACTTTTCAATGTTTGGGAAGAGCATAATTCCATGGATAAATAGAGCCAACAGAGCATATAAAGCCTTCCAATTTCCTTCTTTCTTGAACTTCATAGCTAATTCTTCCAAGAACCTCGTGGCAAAACCTTTAAAATCCCATTTCTCGACCCAATTGGCTAGAACAGTTGGGACATTGCTACTTAGGACTAAGGCTAACTTCTTTGGGCCTACTTCCTCATCAATATTTGGAAATGGATTGAAATATTTCAACTTTAGACCCACAATTCTCTCAACTTCTTCCAAAGTAAAAGCTAGTTGCAAATCAGCAAATGTGAAACAACGTGGAGGCGGATCATAATATTGTGCCAAATAGCTGATAATCCCATAGTCAACTTTCTTAGTCAGAAGGCTCAAAATTTTCCCATAGTCTTTTCTGAAATCATCACGCTTATTGAGAGACAAACCAGAGATCAATCCTTGTAGTCTGTCAAGCTTAGGTTCCTTGTACTTGAGTGAGAAAGTGTTTCTTCTTAGAGTTGTCATTTTCAAATTCTCAATTCCTGAAACAAACATGAGATAACTAAGAGTTTGCTTTTTGTGATGTTGATGCAATGTATATGGATGAATGTGTTTTTTTTATAAGTTCATAGGCTCGAGGTATGGATAAATTTGATTGCTTCGTATGGAACAGGGTTCTCACCAGGTATGGTCTAGGGTTTCAAAAAAGTCCCTAGAGTTATGGATCCATTAGACTGTTTGCTTCATGTGGCAACTTACTTGTCGGGCATCAACTTTATCCAAATAATCTACTCTAAGTGAGGTTCTCGTGTCGACCCAACGAGGAATTTATCTCACGGACCCACACTATGCAACCATTTTTCCCAATTGGCCAAAGGATTAAGGTTCTACAAATGGTCCTTAGAGTCATGGATCCTAATGAAAATATCGAAGCTTACGGCAACTTACTTGTCGGGAGACAACATCCTCCCAAGGATCTACTCTAAGTAAGGTTCTCATACTAACCCGGCGAGAAATTCATCTCGCGGACCCGCACTACTCAACCTCGTCCTATCTTATGTTTTTACCCGAGACTTAGGTAAAAAGTATTTCCCACAAGGTTTGCAATCAGAGTGTCAAAGTACCAAAGCATAATGGAACCAATATAATAGATTATATCAATATGATAATAAAGATAACAAAAGCAATAAAGAAAAGCCACACAAGTAAACAAGCAAAGGCACACGAACAACCTAACTAGGCTTGACTCACTTAGGGAATTCGCATTCCCCGGTAGAGTCCCCATCTACCGCACCTTGTAAAATGAGAACACGACTTAGCGAAGCGCAATCGCACGCTCGCATGATGGACTGAACAGAGTCGTCACCGAACTTTATTTATTCCTAAAAAGGAAAGCGGAAATATCGATAAAACCCAAGAAAGAACGACAATGATTATGGTCACCGCAACCAATATCAGGGTTCGGGAGTCGATTATACAAGGGGAAGGTATTAGAACCCCTCACGTCCGTTATACTCAAAGGGAACCATTAGGTTAGTTATGCGTGTTAGTGTTAGATTTAAATGTTATGAGGGAAAAATAATAAGATCAAAAGAAAATAGAAGATGTTTTTTGGATTTTTTGCAACGAAGGGGACTAAGCCTAAGTTTTTTATTAATGGGCCTGAGAAGATTTCACAATCTTGTTCCTATGTATCTCAATAGAGAACTCAAGGCACACATAGTTCTGGGTATAAAATGTTTGTTCGTGGGTCGATTTTAGAAAAAGCTACATTGTATTAATCGACGAAGAACATTGTTTTACCCAAAACAGGTGAGGAGCGAACGTTTGCATCACATCGAATAGATTTACAAATTAACATTCGGGAAAATGTCACTTATCTCAACTAAATAGTTGTGGATGAAGCATTGCTTTGCATCAACTTAAGACAAAATTTCTTTCGTTTTTGAAAAGGTTTTTCTGATCAATCACACAACGACGAAAAAAGAGTTTGATTAGTTGAATGCATTTTTGGGCTTGAAAGACGAGTATTTATGACTTGCAAGCTCTTACAACTTGGGTATAATACTCGGGACTACGTCTGGATCTTTCACCCAGGTAACCTTTTTCTTTCAATTTTATTAAGAAAAGAAGTCTGAATATTTATAAGTGTTTTGGAGGGAAGACGAACACTTATGGCTTGCAAGCTCTTACAACTTGGGCCTAACATTCGGGATTACGAGTGGACCTTTCACCCAGGTAATCTTTTTCTTTCGATTTTAGTTAAGAAAATAAATTTGAATATTAGTGCAAAAGTTTGAAATTAAATTAAAATGATCAAAGTATAGAAGTTTGAAATCATTGAAAATTGAATAAAAAAACTCGATGTAAGAAGACCCCAAAAATAAGTCGAGTAAAATAAATAAATAAGGTTAATTACAACACACTTAAAAATTAAAACGAAATGAATAAAAAATCAAAAAGTATTTAAAATATGGGATTAGATAAAGGGTACAAAGTGGTTAAAATAAATCATAAAAAGTTATAAAAAGAAAATCAATAAAATGGCAATTATAAAAAATAAAAACAAGTGAACTTAACACTTGATAACACTAGAGATCAAACTCATGGCCGGGTGGGAAGCAGCGAATGCCTCAACCACCCAGGCATGGTTGACTAGTTGGGAGATAAACACATTCACTAATACAAGTACAAAAGTTATTCAAATTTTTAAAAATAAAAAAAAGAGTTGGGCCCAAATGGGCAGACAACTGGGCTTGGAGCGGGTCAGAATGATTCGAACCAGTTTTCTTAACAAAGGGGAGAGGGAAAACCCTAAAAGACAAAATATTTGGTCGGTTCCCTATATGCAGAAACACAACCTCCTCACCCTTCTCCTTCGAAATCGACCTTAACCAAAACCTATGCCAAAAACATTCATGAACAAACATAGCCCTCTTCTATAATCATAACCCAATGAATCCTAAGTTAACATCTCAGAGAAGAAAAACAATAACGACGATACGTCATAAAAAAAGAACGTCAATGACGAGGAAAAGATACAGATAAACAAGCGAATCAAAACATGGAGCAAAGCAAATAAACAAATCCAATCGCAGTAACAAAAGGCCTTTGTCTGGACAATCCCAAGCCCTCACTGATCTCATGATGTTGGTAAGTTACAGAATATAGAGCAAACAGAAAGAAAAAAAACTGAGTGAAAGCAATGAAGTCAAACAAAAAGTCAGCAGCGCAAAGGGAAAATGGGTTCTATGTACACGAAAAAAACAGAGTCCACATGTATCGGTAACTTTCCTCATTTCTCCTTATCGTTGCTTTTCCTTTCTCTTCTTCTATTTTTTTGCTCGTTTTGGTGTGTGTGGGATAGTCGTATGTGATTTTATTGAGGTATATTTTCTGGTCGATGGCTGGAAAAAAAATTGTGTGTGTGGAGTATGTCTATTGCTATGAAATTGTAGCTCCTAGGTTGATGAAGGAGAGTTTTTGATAGATTTCTTTCTTCTTTTCTGTTATTGATTTCTCAATGCTTCTTTTGAAAGTGGTGGTCTTTCGGTGTTGGCTAGGATGTTACTGGGTTTTTTTTTGTTCCTTGTGTGCTTGAATAGTGTGTCTCCTTAGTTTTTTAATCCCCTTTATATTGAGTGCACTAGGGTTCTGTTTGTGTTTGATGTGTTGTTGTTTGTGGTTACATTCATGGTAATGAAAATAATAGGCTTTTATGATGCCCAAAAATGGTGTTGCCAAAACAGTGATTCTGCTCTGTACCTGATGTCCCTCTTTTAACATTTTTCTTGTATGATCACTTAAAAATAACAGAAAAAATCGGCTACCATAAAGTGTATATGTTACAACAACAAATTATTTTTCCCTCTTTTTTTCAAATTGAATTTCTAATTCTCCTTTCATAGTTTGTAACTGAACTAGTTCTTATTTTGTTAGGTTCATTATGAAGGAAATGGCTTGAAGATGGAGGCATAAGACTAGGAGAATGAGGATGGTCTTGGAAAAACTTGGATTTTAAAGTGAATGAAGATGCTTGAAGATTGATTTTTTTTTTAGAATTTCTTAAATTAAGAAACAAGATTTGTAAAAACCAAATAGTGTAATATTTTTTCATGTAAATTGGTCAATTTGAAAAGAAAATAAAATCTAATGAAAATTATGCAAATAAATATCATTAAAATGAAATTAAAAAATGGAATGATTTATGAATATGAATGATTATGAATAAATGTCCTATTTTTTTATGTGAATTGGTCAATTGAAAATAGAAAAAATTCTAATGAAAATTATGCAAATAAATATCATTAAAATGAAATTAAAAAATGGAATGATATATGAATATGAATGAAGGTCCTATTTTTTTTATGTGAATTGGTAAATTGAAATAGAAAAAATTCTAATGAAAATTATGCAAATAAATGTCATTAAAATGAAATTAAAAAATAGAATGGTTTTTGAATATGAATAATTATGAATGAAGGTCCTATTTTTTTTATGAATTGATAAATTGAAATAGAAAAAATTGTAATGAAAATTATGCAAGTAAATGTCATTAAAATAAAATAAAAAAATTGAATAATTTATGAATATGAATGATTATGAATGAATGTCCTTTTTTTTTATGTTAATCGGTAAATTGAAACAGAAAAAATTCTAATGAAAATTATGTAAATAAATATCATTAAAATGAAATTAAAAAAATGAAATGATTTATGAAGATTAATGATTATGAATGAAGGTCCTATTTTTTTTTATGTGAATTGGTAAATTGAAATAGAAAAAATTCTAATGAAAATTATGCAAATAAATGTCATTAAAATGAAATTAATAAAATGGGATGATTTGTGAATATGAATGATTATGAATGAAGGTCCTATTTTTTTTATGTGAATTGGTAAATTGAAATAGAAAATATTCTAATGAAAATTATGCAAATAAATGTCATTAAAATGAAATTAAAAAATGAAATAATTTATGAATATAAATGATTATGAATGAAAATCCTATTAGCTTAGGGGTATGAATGTATGCCTTGAAAAACAATTTGGTCTATACTTGTAATTACTTATGGATTCCTTAATTAAAATGTGATCCAAACCTAACTCATAATATTGACTTTCCAAACATCTAAATATCAAACTTTAACATATATCTAAATTTAGGAATATGTGGAAGTCACCTATTAAGAGACTTGTAACATGTAACCAAATTTATTTATGTAGTATGACAAATTGTAGCTTCATGAATTTGAATGCAACTTCCACCCCTTTGTAAATTCCAAACTAAATAGTTCATTTTTAAAAAAAAACTTTTATCACCTTTTTTTTTCTTCAAAACTTAAATCAATCATGAACTAAAACTAAATTCTAAAAGAAATCGAACCTTTTTATGATCTTTCTTAAAAATAAAAAACATGACTGAAACTAAAAAACTATATTTATTTATTTAAATCCACATTCGAAACAAAAGTCAAACATTAAGACTTTACTTGTTAAAAAGGAATTGTGATGACAAATGATCATGGATGGTAAATTAAAATGGAATGTGACTTACAACTATTCTAAATTGAGTGAAATTGTGTATGAATGAAAGATGTATGTATGATAAGAATGTATGCACTGGTCTTAACAAAACGACACAAGCAAAGTTAATTTCTCCTTGATTAATGAATTATGACATATGCATGGAAATGGGATCTTAACCAAATGAAATTATCATGGGACATATTGCAACTGAAATACTTAATAAATATATATCAATGAGTGGATGCAAATTGATAAATACAAATGCTTGAAATGTAAATGAATGCCTTTAGGCGAGGCAAATTTTAGGGTATGACACAAAACATCTTTGCCTTTACTTTATTAACATTCATTTCCTTCATTCTCTGCTCATTACAAAACACTATGAATTATACTTTTAACACACCACCTAATTCAATATATTTAGACTATCTACATTCATCGTGATCGTTAACCTTTTGAATAATTCAATATGAATATCTTTGGGCATGATGTCAGCTATTTAATTCTCACTTCTGCAATGCTCCAAGAACAACCTTCCATTGCTTACTTCCTCTCTAAGATAGTGAAACCTCATTTTAATATGCTTATTCATTCCATATGCAATTGGGTTCTTGAACAAATTGATAACATACATGTTTTCAATTATCATAATAATAGCTCAATGATCCTTGCCTTCAATCTCATATATTAGATTCACCATCAATGTTGTTTGACAGACATAAAGGGAAGATGTTATATATTCATCTTCACATGATGGCAATGCAATTACTGGTTCCTTTCTTGAGTTCCAAGAAACTGGTGCAATGCCTAACATGAACACATAACCAACTGTAGACTTTCTATCCTCATCATCACCATATCAACTTGATTCAGTTCATAAGTTTTCACTTATTTTCTTCATATGCTACTGGGAACAATATTCTAAAGTCTAGCGTGCCTTTAAGATCCCTCATTATCCTCTTTGTGGCTGAAAGATGTGACAACTTTGGCTTCTGCATAAATTTACTCACCATGCTTACATTGTATGTTAGGTCAGGCCTTGTGTGACAAATTTATCTCAATGATCCAATAAGTCTTCTATATTGTGTTGGGTCAACATCATTTTCATTTGAATCATTTGTCAACTACAGTTTTGGTTCAGCTGGTGTTGAAGCAAGGTTACATTCCTCCATTTCAAATCTCTTGAGTATCTCACTAGCATATTTTTTTTGGTGTATCATCAACCCTCTACCACACTTGTAAAACTAAACTTCAAGGATGTATGAGATGTTGCCAAGATCATACATCTCAAGATCCCTGCTCAAGTCAACTTTTAAATCTCCAATCTCTTTCTTGTAGATATATTTGATTAACAGATCAACATAGAGACAAAGCATTAGCAATTAACATTTGCTCCTTATGACATATAAACCATGCTCAGTTGTACATTTTACAAGTTCCTTTTCTATTAGAAAGCTACAAATCTTCTTATTTCAAGCTCTTGGGGCTTATTTAAGCCCATACAATTCCTTACTCAACTTGTACACTTTGCTCTTTTGGACTTTCTTCTTAAAACCAAAAGGTTGCGACACATATACCTCTCCAGAAATGTACATTTCACATACATCTAACATATTGACCAGTTATTCATATTTGTTAGGTCAACAACCAACCTGATTGTTTCAATCTTGGAAAGTGGTGTCAAAACCTCATCAAAATCAATGTCGTCTCTTTGAAGAAATATTTTGGCCATAAGTCTTGCTTTGTGACTGGTCACTTATCTTTTGGGATTCATATTCACCTTGTACATCCATTTTACATCAATTATTTTCTTTCATAATGGTAATTTAATTAATGATTAAGTTTTGTTGATCTTTATGGATTTCAGCTTCTCCAGCATAGAATTCATCCACTTTGGATCCTTTAGTTCTTCATTCACATTTACAGGCCCAATGTCTACATATAATGCATAATGTATCATTTCACTTTAATCATTGACCATATCATCTAATGTGATTACACAATCTTGCAACTTTGTTGGCATTTTATAGTCTTTTTGAGGTTTGTTGGTGCTTGCTTGAATCTGCTGCCATGTGATTGAATCCCCTTATCAACTTTACAACTTGGTTTATTACACATGATCCTCACTGAATTCTTCTTGGCATTATTACTCAAGACACATTCTTTCAGTTCATAAATGATCACAAATCTGTTTATCATAATTTGCATGTTCATAGGATCAAACAACTTGTAGCCACCAGTTGAATGATAGCCAATTAAGACCACTTGGATTGATTTTTCATCAAGCTTTCTTCTCTGATCAGGCACATGCATGTATGCAATAAACCCAAAGAACTTCAAGTGGATTAGACTTGGCTTGACACCAGACTAAAATTCTTCTTGGGCAATTCCTTCTAACCACTTGGTTGGACATCTATTCAAGATGTATGTTACAGTGGACACAACCTTGCCCCATAGCTCATTTGGTAGGTATTTTCCCTTCAACACACTCATTACCATGTTCATTATGGTTATTGTAACACCTTAAAATTTGCCCTCCTCTTCTTGGGACTAGTTTAGCATTGCATTTCATTTTTTAGGACATTAAGCATTGCATCTTGCATATCATTTGAAAATAAGAAAAGATCTTCCTCCAAAGTCTTCTCAGAGATGGAGATGTTACATGATTCAAGCCTGAGGGTCTATGTGAATTGATGATCAGCCATCTGAGGGTTGGCACTTCAATTAGGGTTTTCCTGGTCCTTCAAAGGTTATGAGTATTATCTTGTGTTCAAGGATATGTCACCATCATCTTGGTTTTGTCATCACCAGGGGTTTCATTGTTCATGCTCAGGTTCCTCTGGATTAGGGTTTTGACCTCTGGTCAACCCTAATCAATGGCATTCTTCCAGCCAGGGTTTCCCAAGGAGATGAGGCATTCTATTTAGATGAGGATCATATGAGTATCATATTGAGCTTATATGAGCTAGGGTTTCATTTCTGAGCCATTTCCCTAAGTAGTTGAGGCTCAAGCTGATCAGGGCATGTCAAGGTCATCTGAGGACCTATAAAGTCAACTGTGTAAGAGCTGAGGGCTTTGAGGTGGGGAAATGAGTTGAGACACCTCATTCATGTTCAAAATAAGTTCATTTGTCATTAAAAACACCTATCTTGAAGAATTTGAAGTCAAAGCAAAAGTTTCCAAAAATGGAAAGTGACATGTAATTTCAAGTTTCCAAAAATGGCAAGTTTTTGGTCCACATTCAACTTGACTTTCCAACATCAAAGGAGCTTCAAATGGATTTTGGGTGAACATGAAGGTTGAAGATCTTTCTCTCCTCTTTTCAAAAAGTCCAAGATCATGTTCATCTGATGGATGGTTGAGAAGTTATAGCCAAATGATCACAAAGTGTACATGGAAGTTCAACATAGCATAACTTTTGATCCAAGACTCCAAATTGGTCCACTCTTTTTGCAAAACGCTTGTCTTGACCAATATTTTCCAAATCCATCATTGCATTGCATGAAATAACATCACATGATCATTTGTCCATACATGAGTATTTTGGAGGGAAAAGGCCTAATTTAAATTTGGTGCATCATACATGCTTAATTCCAATCTAATTATGTTCATGAACTGATTTCAAATGGTTTTACACACTCACATGGTACTATTCACGTCCATTTTTCCATGCATAAGGTGCACTTACCAATTTTGCATCACACCTTTTTTCTCATTAATTTTCCATTAGCCAAGCTTAATTTGGATTAGCAGGGTAATTAACATGTCATATATAAGGCTAATCATAACAGAATTGCTCAGTTTAACACATTCTAGATCTAGAAATTGGTTTTCCCTCCAAAAATTCTCTCAATTGAAATTGCAAATTTCTTCACATAACACATCAATTTTCTTGCATATTCGTGTTCATTGAGCATCATTTAGTAGGAATCAAGGCTTGGATTGGTGAATTTGGTCAAGAATCGTGCAAATCCAAAGCTTGAAGATGAAGATGGATCTTGAAGATTGAGCTCGATTGAGGTGGTTTCAGCTGTTGTTTTTCACATCAAGCTTCATAACAAAGTTGAGGAAGAAGATCTGGACATTGTGGAGCCTGGAAAACGCGTATCAACCAACTGTCATCTTGAACAAGGTTGGAATTTGAATCTCTTGCTTTGCCTTTTTATGCACATGATTAGGTAGAGTTTTCAATGTTGATGATCATGATGTGTTTAGACTTTAATTTGGTGAAGTATTGAATGAGATATGTCGAGTTGAAATTTTGTTGTGCATTATGTTTCTGTTCGATTTGCCTTAGTCATGGAGAATTAGGTTTAGATGATGTTAGATCCGTGTTCTACGTGTTGAGACGGTTCCAACGGTATAGGATATGCGAAATTCTGGAAAAAAAATATGAATGTTCGTTGTTGCTCGCCGGAAAACCATCGGGGAAGATGACCGGAAGCACTGTTTTGGTCATCTGGTTCAGGCGCTAGGGTTTTGAATAGGAAGCGCTATTAACCTTGCCGTCCTCAGTTCGAGTCCACGCGAATGCTATTTTATTTTTCCATCTGTTTTCCATCGTTTAGCCAAACGCAGCGTTTCAAGGTTGAAGCGCTTGCAATCATATGTTCCCCTGTTCGATCCCGTGTGTGAGCGTTTGGAATTTCCACTTATTTTCCCTTGCCATGCCTTAAGCTCTGCATTTTGATGCTAAGCGCTTGCAACCTCACGTTCGTTGGTTCGATTCCCACTTATGGCATCTATGTTAGTTGTTTTGCTTGAGCGCTTCTTGTGACTCACCGTTCCTCTGTTCGATTCCCAGGCTTGGCATTTGTTAATTGATTTTCACTGAATGCGCCTTGTAGCCTTGAGACCTGGGTTCGATTCCTGTTGATGTTGTTTCTAATTTTCATTTGCAAATATTATTTCCACATGATTTTCATTTTATTCATTTTATTTTCTTCAACTTGCAAAAATCATAAAAAATAGTAGGATTGTCCAAATTAATCCAAACTTTTTTTCACTTTCTTGTTTCAATGTCTATTATTTTTTGATGAGAATTTCCTGATTTGTGCATTTCTGGAATTTTAATTGTGATTTTGTGTTTGAATATGATGCCATGATGACATGTTGTGACCAATTGCTTGTGAAATGCTCATACTTTCTCCAATTGCCTTGAAATTTAACATGCTTGATCCTAACATGTTGCCTGATTTTTGAGAATTGGTTTGGCATTTTTATCATTTTCCATTTCTGTTTTGGACACATGAATACATGGTGTGACAATGTGTGTCACACATTTGGATGTTGCTCTTGTGCATTTTCATTGACATGCCATTTGATATCTTCTGGTCCTAATTTTTTTCATGAGGCTTGTGTTTAACATGTTGTGTGCACATGAAAAATTTCATGATCATTGGATGTGTTTCTGATTTAATGTGCATTTTCTCATTTGTATGTCCAATTGTATGCACATTGATTGCCTTTGCCTTATCTTGATTAATTGATGGCTTTGCCTTATGATTTGGCTTTGGTCCTTTTTAGGACATGTTCTATTTTGATTGAATATGCTTCATGTGAAATATTAGCTTCTGTTTTGGTCATTTACCTTGCCTTTGACCCTAGTCTTTGTACTAGTGGTTTGTACTCACCAATTGTGTTTGTGTTTCAGGTATTTAGCACTAATGATTGGTGTGGCCTCATCATTTGAGATGCCATTTGCTTGGTTTACTAACCTTTGTTGTGTTGTAGGTCCCTTGATGTGATGAACTCACTTGAGTGATTGCACTTGAAACTTACCTTGTGTATAACTGTTGGATGTTCCTCTGGTGTCTGTTTGATTTGCCTGAATGTGAATACTGATTGTTTGGCTTTTGTACAGGTACATTAGCCGCTTTTAGCTCATTGCTTGAGCTTTGCTTTGCTTGTGGTTGGTATACCACCTAGGTAAGCACTCTCTAACTCCATGTAGTCTGGAAGCCCTGTCGTTTCTTTTGGCAGGCATTTGGCTGAAGTCCTCCTTAAGAGGCAATGACTGTGTTTGTTTACTTTTGTGCTAAAGACCTCCTTGTCGAGGCATGGTTACTTAAGTCCTCCTAAGTGAAGAGGCAATTGACAGATAGAAGAGATTAGTAATCAATCCCCTGTTAATCGTTGAGTCGTTCATTATGCTCGCACTACGTGTTGATGCTCTTGAACCTAACCCAAGATCCTTGTTTATAGAGTCAGTCAAGTGGAGTAGGGTCCCTCATTCTGGATCCCCACGTTTTCATGATTCAAGCTCACCCAGGCCAGGGTTAAGAGCATGAGGTCTAATTCTTATTACCTTTCATCAGCTTCACCCTAACTCTCAATGTTAGTGGTTAAGAGCTTCAGCATACCCCTACAGTTGGCTTGTTTGTCGAGGTTGATATGACCCCTCTTGACTAAAGCCCGACTTGTTTGTCGAGGTTGATATGACCCCTTGACTAAAGCCCAACCGTGTCTAAGCCTCTTGTTTGTATATAGAGTGTGATGATTGCTTGTGTGTTTACTTTTGGCATGTTTATTGGCTGTTCGTTTTGACTTGCTGCCTGTGCGAGTTAGGTTCTGTTTAGATACCTCAACCTAGGGCTATTGTGGATTGCATGACAACTATTAGGCTCGAGTCAGTCTCCCTTTTAGTTTGTTGTTTCCCTGGTCTCTGGTTAGGAGGAAGTTTCTCCCCTGTTAAGGGGAACTACGTCGCCCTGATTCTCATACCAAATGAGATACGTAGGCAGGAGATCGTGCGAGATCTCTCTGGGCGCCCTTTTCTCTTTTTGTTGTGTTGTGTGCGTGCAACCTGTTTGTTTCTTTGGAAGTCTCAGCGTCTCTTTGTGTTTATGTGGTGACTTTTAGGTTCGAGTTCCAGACTCCCTATTAGTTTGTTGTCTCCTTTCCCCTGTTAAGGGGAACTACATCGCCCTGATTCTCATACCAGATGAGATACGTAGGCAGGAGATCGTGCGAGATCTCTCCGGGCAACCTTTTTCTTTTTTGTGTGTATTTTGTGTGACAACTATTAGGCTCGAGTTCCAAACTTCCTATTAGCTTGTTGATCTGATACCCTTTGGCTTCGGTGTTCGCTGGTTAGCGTGTGCTTGTTTGGAGTCGGATGTAAGTCCAGGTTTGGCATTCTGTTTCCTTGTTTGTGTTGTTTGTTTGGAGTCGGATGTAAGTCCAGGTTTGGCATTCTGTTTCCTTGTTGGTGTTGTTTGTTTGGAGTCGGATATAAGTCCATTGATTGGCATTCCGTTTCCTGTTGTGTGTTTCTTTTGACGTCTCAGCGTCTCTTTTCAGTGTTTTATTTTGGCGTGCGTTAGCCGAGCTACGAGTGCTCTGATTCTTCCTCTAGTTAGAGAAGATACGTATGCACATGATGCGATGTCCTAGCGAGCACGTTCCCCATTTCCCCGAACTACGTCGACTCTGATGTTTGTTTCTGACAAACTACGTAGGCCCAGGATGCGACATCCTGCCGAGTCCGCTTTCCCCGTCTTCTTCAGCCTGTTTTTATTATTCCAGTGTGTGCATTCTTTGAGCAGTTTATCAGCAACCTTTTTCTATTCTTTTGAGCGTGGATCCCGTCGAGTACGACGGACGTGAGGGGTGCTAATACCTTCCCCTTGCGTAACCGACTCCTGTACCTTGCAAATCTCTGGTCGTAAGACCGTTCCTTTCCCTTTTTCAGGTTTACTTCGAGCGTTTCCTTTCCCTCCTTTGGGATAAATAACGCACGGTGGCGGCTCTGTGTCTTTTCCCGCTGGTTGTTTTTCGCGTTGCGACAATTATGTTCTTTTTCTATGCAGTTCCATTTTGTTGAGGTGTATATGGTGACACCACCTCATGCATAATCCCTTCTCTTTCACATAGTGCATCAAAATCATTTGATACATATTCTTCTCCACCACCAATCCCCAAATTCCTGATCTTGTGACCACCTTGCCACTTCACCGTGGATTTGAATTTAGTGAACACTTCAATCACCTCATTTTTATTTTTGATCTAGTATGTCCACACTTTTATGTTGTAGTCATCTATGAATGTAACAAAATAATTTTTACCTCCAATTGAATCCACATGAATAGGCCCACACACATCTGAGTATATGAGTTAAATAAAGGCTTTAGAATTGCTTCCTGCATCTTTGCTGAAGTTATTCTTATGTTGTTTGGCCTATACACATTCCTCACACACTTTATTAGGAATATGGATTTCTGTAGACCTGAAACCATGTTTATCTTCTTCAGGTGTCGATGTCCCTAAATTTGAGATGACCAAGCTAGTAATGCCATAGCCAATCATCTCTGCTAGCTACAATTGTTAGGCATTTGTGTTCCATCACATAAAGTTCAATCTTAAAGGTTCTATTAGAGACATATGTGCATTTAAGATTAATCTTCTACTTGAGTCATGCACTTTCATCATCTTGTCTTCTATCATCACTTTGTAGTTCTTCTCAATCAGTTGGTTGATGCTAAATAGATTTCTTTTCATACTTGGAATGTATATCACATTTGAAATTAATGATTGCTTGCAATTTTTCCTCATGATCAAGACATCATTGATGTCTTTAGCTGCTTAAATGTTGACATTCGCAAACTTTACTTTGTTCTTCATGGATGAAATAATATTAACAAATCAGTCTTTCCTACCAGTCATGTGTGAGGAACATCCTGAGTCGAAGTACTATTGGTCTCTATGTTTTTCTTCCTCCTTTGTTGTCACTATCAATAACACATCTTCACCATCTTATTTTGCAAGTTTTGCATCACTTTCTTGGTTGTTCCTCATGTCTGCACTATACTCTTTACCATAATTACCATATTTATGGCAGTTGTAACACCGAACACGGGTTTTGTCAAGTTTCTTTCTTCTTCCTCCTCCTTTATTTGTAGCATTACCTTTGTGACTACCTTGACTAATAACTTGCTTTTGACTTGATAAGCTCCCTTCTTGCTGGTAACTTTTGTCATTTGAATTGTTGTAGCCTCCTCTTACTTTATTTCCATTCCATTTTCCTTTGCCCTTTTTATCTCTTATTGATTGTGCCTGCAATGCCATATCACTTTTATTCTTGCTTGCATATCTCTCAATCATTCTTTACTTATGGGATTCAAGTGTCTCTTGTAGTCTTCATTTGTTAGGCTTGACAAGTCCATTGATTATTCTATGGCTATTACAATATGATCAAATTTTGGAAGCAAAGATCTCAAGATCTTTGCAACTATCGACCTAGATGACATTACTTCACCATACATTTTGATATGATTCACCAAACTAGTCACCCTATTGAAGAAGTCCCCTATACTTTCATTTTTTTTCCATCTGAAGTAATTCACACAATCTTTTATAAGTTTGTAACATCACCTCCTTCACCTTTTCAACACCACCAAATGACTTTTCTAAGATATCTCAAGCCTCATTCGACGAATCAACATCTCCAACATTTTCAAGATTATCCAAATCAACACATTGTTGAATTATAACGAGGGCTTTATAATCCTCCTTCTTTAATTATTTGTGAGTAGTCTTTTGTTCATCATTGGCACAATCACTGATTGGTGTCACTCAATTCTTTACAAGATCCCACAAATCTTGATAGTAGAAAACCACTTTCATCTGCTTACACCAATTATCACAATTCTTTCCGTTCAAAATGGGAAGATTTGGAGAAAAGTGTCCATTCGAATGATATGTCATTGCTCGATATTTCTCAAGAATTGTAGTCAGTGCTCTAGATACCAAATGTTTGAACAAACATTTCAAAAACAAGATCAATCTTCACTCGATTGATGTAGTCACCTTCACCAACACTCTTCACCCGAGTGATGCACACACACACAAGGTTTTAATGTTCAAACCTATTATCCACACTATAGAAATTGAGAAGAAGAATAAAGATTGAAAAAAGAAATAGTGTATAGAGAAACAAAAAAGTATTAGCAATTAACTAATTTTTACAATGTTAAAACCTATACATCTTGAGATTACTTGCGAGTCAAATTCCATTATATTAACAATTTTTTTACATCTAACTTGTTTTCTAAATAACACAAAACACTATGAATTATACTTTTCTAAGAGTCTCAGTATTAAAATAAAACTCATATATTTGAAAGTATGTTTTTAAATGATATAAGTTGTCTAGAGTAAATTATTTATATGCACTATATTTATTGTAAATCTCAAAATTCGAATTCGATTCTACTACTAATAAATACAGTATAAATTATAAGATTTTTCTTTTTGTTGAGGGTTTTTCTAATTCCATATTTCTAATAGTGAGAAAGTTGAGGCTACTTTTTCATCCATTAAAGTTACTAGCAATAGCAAGCAAGGCGGGCCACGCATAATAGGCTTTAAGACAATTTACACAAAATAATAGTATTAGCCGGTGACCGACCTTTTCCAATTTCCCTCTTTTTGGCATCAAACCCTTCTAATGAACAGGCCACATTGCTCTCACACTGCCAATCCTCAACTCTTTCCCGGACCGACCCTTTTCCCTTTCTGTCATTTCTCTAAAACTCACATGTATTTCACTATCAACAAAAAAACAGAAACTTCTAGCCTAGGAAATAAAAATAACACTACATTGAGACGATGGATAAACCAAACAAATTCTTTCAGCATATATTTGAATATTATGAAACGAAATAGTACACGGAACAAAAGTGAAATTATTTTTATTTATGAAAATTTTATAACCGAAACTACACAAATTGTTTATTCTGTTTATATCAAAGAAAAAAAATATATAAAAGTGATATAATAAAATAAAATTCACGATATTTTATTCGAATTTAATCATTCAAATAATATAATATTATTCTATTCTATCTTCTTCGATTCCATAAATTCAAACAAAATCTTAATTATTTAATATGATTCGAATTGGTAAGAAAAATATTAAATCAAATCAGTTATTTTTAATTGTTTTATGATAAATTTAATTTTATATAATATTTTTTATAATAATTGTCAAATATGGAAAATTTGTCAATAATAAATAATCAAAATTTTCTTTTATTTTCTATCGATTAATTAACATTCAAATAGATATTTATAAGAAAAGAAAAGTACGGTGACTCAACCTCCGATACAGTATTTCATTTAAACTACTAATATAAATAAATCATTAAATTATAGCCATGCTAGCAAATTAATCAAAATAGTCTATTAATTTTTATATATGATTGATTATTAAATATTAATTTAATGGTCAATACATACATAAATAAATAATAATAAAGAGGTGAATAGGATGACTTGAATTTGAATCCAATATTCCACATAAAATATATTTGTGATCAAATTATCAAAGTTGTAACAACAACTAGCACTGGTCTATTAAAATTTTGTTACAAAACTAAATACTCTTTTGGGCGGTTCACAAAATTTAGGATGAAAGATTTATAACCAAAGCAAGAAAGCATATGCGAGAAACAAAAGTTTCTTTATTCTCTTCTAGAGTAGATAACTCTATCTTTGGAGAATTATCAATTGTCTAAATCAATCAGACGTCCGACCATGATCCACGTTACACTCCCCGCTTTCAGTTTAAATCGCTCCCATCATATAAGATAGAAAGGGTGTCATCCTTATGTATTTAAATTCATTCCAACTCTCACATCA
Source organism: Lathyrus oleraceus (assembly GCF_024323335.1). Classification (NCBI taxonomy): domain Eukaryota; kingdom Viridiplantae; phylum Streptophyta; class Magnoliopsida; order Fabales; family Fabaceae; genus Lathyrus; species Lathyrus oleraceus. The sequence continues at coordinate 371,457,680 of NC_066579.1, forward strand.
CTTTTTATTTCTCGCAACTTATGCGTTGGAGTGCTAACCTTGCAGGTCAGCTCCTATCCACCACACTAGAAACACAAGACCACCGTAATGAAGCATTACTACGCCGTTCTCCGAACAACTTTGTTTTCTCAACGAAACAGTGGCGCCGTCTGTGGAAAACAAAATTTGATTCTCACTTATTTCCACGTTCAGATCTCATTTAACCCAAAGATCCAAATCTACTTTCCTAAAAGGCCAAAATCTCTATTTCTTGATCTTTTTCCTTGAAGTTTCTTGATTTTTTAACCCTTAATAAATTCATCATTAGATTCATCAATAATGCTGACATCCAAAGCCACTCAATCCGCCATTCAATAACAATCAGTCGTTGTTGAAACTTAAGTTGTTAAGACTTTTAATCATCCTCATCCTCAAGCAGAGGAAGTTCTAGTCCTAGTAGCATCTCCTTTCAATCCTTCACAACAAAATCCCTCTTCATCGAGATTCGGTCAAGAAGCAATTTAAGCTCTTCCTTTCTTTGGGTTTACGAAACAACTCCATCAAGGCAAACCATCACATTGACTTCCATTACTTCCTGTGGTACTGTTTACCATGAAAATTGGTAAACAACCTCTGGTCTCCAAAAATGATTTACTTTACAGGATCAACCAGTGAATCCTAGGACATGTGCTCTTGTTAAATTATATTTGAAAGTCTATGAACACTTTGACAATGCCCATGATTTGAGAATGTTTAAAGTTTAAAAGTAAAATGCAGATTTTGTAAAGGAATTGCAATAAAGAACTTCAAAGTAAATTGCAATAAGAAGAAATAATAGATAAACTGCAAATAACTTCAATTGAAATGAGAAAATGGTGATTCATACGTACATTCTCAACGAACTCGTTTCTCAAACACACTTAGATACTTAGAGTAATTTGTGAGTATTTGTACAATGATTGAACACACTAAGACCCCTATTTATACTAAGTCGAAAATAACCGCTATCAACGGTCTTTTCTCTAAAAAAAATGACACGTTTCGCTTCACCGTATCTTTACACTCGTCATTTTAGATAAACAGATAAGGACAAAAGACCGTTATCATCCTTATTCAAAATTCAAAAATTTTCTTCGAACACAACCTCAGTATTACTTCTGTCGAAGTTGCATTCTAAACTCAAAAGTATTTTTAAGTCTTAAAACTAGCATTTCCCTCTTATACAAAAGACCTCTTCGACTAAGATCTCCTAAAATACGTCCTGTCAAAGTCGAAACATAAAAAATATTTCTTTTGCCCACCATACTTAATTTAACCTTGGCGTTGAAATCTCAGCTAACAAATCCCCCCCCCCTCTCCAAAAATGTTGTTTTCGACTAAAAAGAGAGAAAGGCATTTTTTGAAAGTCTCTTTTGATGCTATAGACTTTCCATCTACTATGGTGTAATGATCATCATGACACATTTTCTCAAACATCTTCCCAAAAGCATGCGAGAATATTTTGCAATCATCACGCTCCTAGCTCCTAAGAGATCGTGGGCTAACTCAACTGCCATCGTTCCATCGCTTGTTCTCCGACTGGCACGTGTCCCACTTTCTTGTCAACCATTAACGTTTGAAGTGAACCGCTTCCACTTCACTATCTATAAATAAATAATATAACCTTTCTTCAACTTTTTCCATTATGAAAACTTCCCCTAACAAAGAAAAAGTTCCTCATAAACTCTTCATCTTTCACAAAACAAAACCCAGTTTTTCTTCAATCCTACTACATCAATGGCGTCTTCTATCAAAGTTGCTAAAGATTCAATAAAGGCCACCAAAGAGTCCAAGAAATCATTTGGTCTCGCTCCAGTTCACAAAGTATTAGGTCCAAACATTGTGGGTAACCAACAGTACATACCCGAGCCTCCATTTGCCGAAGAAAAGAGAAGAATCTACCAATCACATGTATTGATTCCTATTTCTGTTTCTGGTAAGACGCATGCTATGTTAGGACCCCTATCATATACAAATGTTAATCCTGATAGTCTTAGAGATTTTTTCCTAGCATACCATCGTTACAAACCCATAGCTAATGGGAAAAAACCTAGGGCTAGTAATGAAATTGAAACTGCTGAAAATCCACACCCTGATAACCAAAGCACACCTTCGATAGAAAAACCCATTGACATAAACTATATGAACAATGATTTTAGGGTATTCCGATTGTGTCCTTTATTCAAGGATCCCTCAGATTATCTAGGCTGGTTAAAAAATATAGAAAACAAGAAATCCCAAGCCTGGAAAAACATGGGTATCTTCAACATGATTCAATTGTCGAAGGTTGGACCTGGGTATTTCTAGTCCATGTTAGTTTCTTCAGAACAACCATAAAAAAAGACTATGGAATAACTCGAAAGCGACAATTCCAGCCCTGGGGCTGAAGGTCCTAAGGTAAAAAAAAATTACCTTCATTTCTCAAGTTATTAATTACTTCTCTTGGCTTTCGACTCATCCATGTTTGATTTTTTTTTCAGGGGGTCGCAGATGGCACAAAGTAACCAAACATCAAATAAAATATCCCAATAAGCAGTAGTGATCCTTCCTATCACCCCACCAGCACTCCCTCTTATCATCCAACATCTCCCAAATATTAGACAAAAGAGTCTACATATGAAGTGGACAAGCCTATTGAAGAAATGCAAAAGGATCATACCAGTGATTCTGAACATGAGGATGAGTAAGAGAAAAATACCCATATTTAGGGGAAGTGGATGAGAAGATGCAGAATGCTGATGACGTTATCGAAGACATATCTTAAGATGACTCTCCAACCATTGCAAACCCATGCACTGATGGCCCAGACGACGAAGAAGAAGAGGATCATTATATTTCCAACCTTCACACGAAGCCTATTGAGGATGAAGATGAGGAACAAGATAATGAACAAGGGAAAGAGCAAACTAATGACATGCCCATGACCAAACCAACTTCTGATGCCGCCAAAAAGGCCATCGCAACTTCGACCAGAACCATTGCTGCCCTCTCTCCCGAAGAGCTATAAGCGCTGAAGCAAAGCAAACTAGTGGAATATCTGAAGGCCATTATTAGTGCAAGGGGTAGCTCGACTAAGAAAAGTCTCAGTACTTCGACAATGTTAGGTGGCCAATCTACAAGCAAATATGGCGACGAATTACTCCTCAAAATCAAAGAAAAAGCCTTTGACATTGATCTGCTCCAACTCTTGGAGAATGACATTACTGCTTGCTTTGGGATCAAAGATCTCTTGAAACAAGTTGACATCTTGAACGCTTCCCTAGAATTTGCAGATGTCATGATGGATATGGGGTTGTTGATTGATCAAGTTGTTGCGGAACCTAATCGTATAATGGGAACTTCGAACAAAATCCACAACAAATCAAAGACCTAAGCAGCGGAATGGGACGCCGCCACTGAATCTACTGTAAAAGTTGCAGAATTAGAGAAGGGCTCTAAGAAAAACCAAAAAGAGGTTGAAACCTGCGACAGAAATATCGAATCTTGGGAACAACAAATAAAGGAATTGCAAGCCAATATTTCCAAGGCCAAGGAGCGCAATGATGAACTCCAAAGGCTTGATCAAGACGACCTGGCCAAGGAAATTCAATTTGGCATGCATCATGTCGAAAGGGCTCAGAAACTGGGAAGGGAAATTGATAGCCTCACTTCAAAAAAAATATGTTTATGAATGGCGCTTGAGACTTCAGAAGTCGAAGTACCACAAGATGAAGGCTTCTCTTCCCTTTTAGTTTCGTTGTAATTGTTGAACATTTGACATTGAAAGAAGGGGGATTTTTTATGTAATGACTTTAAGCCCTTTGTGGCATTTGTATAATGACTTTGCCATCTTGGCATTATCCATTTCGACTTTCCATTTTGGCTTCAATTGTTGTGTATAACTTATTATGTCCTTATTTTTACTTCCTGAAGCACGGACCTATATTTTTTCAAATATTTCTCGTTTACTCTTAGGACTCTTCATTCTTCATTTAATTCTTCGATCTCATATGCGCCATTAGAAAATACTTAAATAATTTGAAAAAGGCCTTCCCACTTAAGGGACCATTTACCCAAGGCTCTATCATTTCGGTCCATGGGTAGGATTACTTTCCAAACTAAGTCTTTAGGCAAAAATGTTTTAAGTTTAACCTTTTTATTGTAAGATTTCTCCACTCTATTTTTATGCCTCTTTAATAACTCTAAGGCTTTTAACCTTTCTTCGTCTAAGTTAACTAACTCGTCCAACATCATGTTCCAATAGGACTCATATGGAATCTCATTTTTCCTTTAGACTCTAGTTGATTGAAGATAAAGTTCGATTGGTAATACTGCATCGTGACCATATGCCAGATGAAAAGGCGTAGTATTTGTAGCCTCTTTAGGGGAGGTTCGACATGCCCATAAAACTTGGTCTAATGTCTTATGCCAATTCCTTAGCTTATTCCCCAAGTGTTTCTTAATCAATCCAATAAATACCTTATTTGCTGCTTCGACTTGACCATTTGCCTGAGCATAATAAGGTGTGGATGTCAATAGCTTGAACCCCATTTCTTTAGAAAACTCCTGAACCTTTCAATTAGTGAAAACGGATCCCTGATCAATTATAATAGTTTATGGGATTCCAAACCTATAAATGATATGCCTTTGGATGAATTCGATCACTGCTTCTTGATCAACATTCACCAAAGGTATGGCCTCGATCCACTTAGTGAAATAATCTATACCTAGTAGAGTGTATCTTTGACTCTTAGATGATGCTGGTCGAATTTCTCTAACCAGATCCAACACCCAACCTCTAAAAGGCCAAGGCTTCATAATGGAGTGTAGTTCGCTTACAGGGACATGTTGTATGTCTGCATGTGTCTAGCATTCTTGGCATCCTTTAGCGAATTCAATACAATCCTTAAGCATGGTAGGTTAATACATCCCTTGTCGAAACAACAACCATTTCATCTTGTGGCCTACCGGATGTGTTTCACATGCCCCACTATGGACACTAGAGAGATTTAAATATGCCTTAGATTCGCTAAGGTATTTAAGTAAGACTCATTAAGGCGTCTTTTTAAATAGTTTGTTCCCCATAAGAGTATAACTTAAAGCGTGGTACCTGACTTTTCGTTCAGCAGATGTTGTTGGATTTTGTAAGTATTCTACAATTGGATTTCTTCAATCTTCGTCTGCCAAACTTTCTATGGCTAGTATCTCAAAATTATCTTCGTCAGCATATCCTAACTTTGTTTTTTCCAAGTCTGTTGGGGATAATCTAGTTGACACAACTCTTCCCCTGACTTCGATTGCATCTTGCAATTTTTCTTTTGAAATCTTATATCCAGAAGCAATTTGGGCCAAGTCATTTGCCTCTTGGTTCTCAAGTCGAGGTATGTGTCGAATGCTTATCATTTTGAACCTTCGTAATAGTTTATTAGCTATTATAAAACACATTATAATATTTTCTTTAACACACTTATACTCCTTTATGATTTTTTTTATAACTAACTCTGAGTCACCCATTATTTCGACTCGAGTTGCCTCCAATTCCAACAATATCTCAAGTCCGGCTATCAAAGCCTCATATTCGACCTCATTGTTTGAACAAAGGCCTTCGACCTTGTACTTAATTTTGTTGGAATTTTGTTAGGCGAGATAATCAATACTCCCACGCACGTTCCATCTTTATGACTATAACCATCGAAGTATAATTTCCAGGGTTCAAGCTCCAGATAACTTAGGGAGTTATCGACTATAGAATGATCGACTATAAATTATGCTACCACTTGTCATTTAACAGCCTTTAAAGGCATGTAGGTTAAATAATACTCAGTTAAGGCCAATGCCCATTTACCGATTCGACTATGTAAAATTGGTTTCGATAACATATGTTTAATAATGTCAAAGTGAGGCGAAACATAGACATCAACTGACTTTATATAATGCTTCAACTTTGTACATGAGAAATATAGACATAGACATAACTTTTTGATTATACTATATCTAGTTTCTGCATCATTTAAAACTATACTAAGGTAGTAAATGTCTCTTTCAACGCCATTTTCATTCTCTTAAGCCAACATGCTCCTTAAAGTCATATAAGATGCATATACGTACAATCTCATACTTCTATTCCTACAAGGAGGCGCTAGAATTGAAGGATGAATAAGGTGTCTTTGATCTGGTCGAAAGCCTCTTGTTGCACTTGCCCCCATTCTAAACATTCCTTCATGAATCAAAGTAAAGGCCAAAAAGCTTGAGTCTGACCACTTAAGTTTGAGATGAACCTCCTTAGGAAGTTGATCTTTCCTAGCAGCGACCGCATTTCCTTCTTCGTCGATGGTGCTTTCGCTTCCATGATGGCCTTGGTCTTGTTCTAGTTAAATTTGATTCCTTTCTTATTAACCACAAAGCCTAGAAAATCCTCAACCTGCACACAAAAAGCACATTTAAGAGGATTCATCTTTAGACCATGTTTCCTCATTCTTTCGAATGATTGTCGAAGATTGTCCATATGACTTTTTCCTGAAACAGACTTAACCACAATGTCATCAATATAAATTTGCATGAAAGTTTCAATAAAGTCATGAAATAAAGTTCATTTCTCTTTGATAAGTTTCCCCTGCATTTTATAGGCCAAAAGGCCTCACCACCCATTCGTGGGTGCCTAAGGCTCTGGGACATCGAAATGTCGTTTTTGGCACATCTTCTTCATCAATGAAAAACTCGTTATACCTAGAATATCCATCGAGCATACTAATATATTCATGCCTTGCAGCGGAATCAATAAGCATTTTTGCCATGGGCATTGGATATTCATCCTTTGGGGTTGCAGCATTCAAATCTCTTAATTCAATGCAAACCCTTAAAGTGCCATTTTTCTTAATGACTGGTACAATATTCACAATCCATTCGACATACCTGGTTATACGAATGAATTTGCATTTGAGAACCTTTCGACCTCTTCCTTGATTTTTGACAGAACTTCAGGTGCGAAACGCCTCAGAGTCTGCTTGATTGGGTTCTTCCCAGGATTTATAGGCAACTTTAGTTCGACTAATTCCCTGCTTAAACTTGACATCTCGTCATAATCCCAGGCGAAGTAGTCGTTGAAGTCTTCCAACAGTTGGATTAGTTCGACCTTGAGTTTTGGGCTAATGTTAACACTCATGTACGTTGGTATTTTGGTTGCCCCATCTCCCAGGTCAATAATTTCTAAAGGATCTTGCGTTAGCATCTTTATGTCATTTGCCAACGGATCCTTTTCGAAACCCAAAGGCTCGTCATCATAAATGGCGTCGAGCCTTTAGCCTTGCAATTCATCTTGAACCTTATCAGGTGGTTCTGGCTCGAAGTCCTTATCAGGACCTTCTAAGTGTGCTTCATTCCTTTTGGCTTCGACAACCATGTATTTGACTTCAGCCTCTAAGGTCACTTTTAATTTCCCTTGGCTATATAAGCCAAAATCTTTTCTAATGTCTTTGACTCAGACATCGTCATCAAATTCACTTCCCCAACCAATTGGTTGGATTCCTTATGTTCCTCCAAATCCTAAATCTTCCTCACCTACTACCTCCATATCCCATTGTAAATAATGGTTTGGGTGTAGGTACAAGGAACAAAATGTGTTTTCAGTTGGCGTAAAGTCGAATCCTGCAGGATTGCAAAGGGCAATGTGTGCCAGGTGTTTGTCGAAGTGCCTTCTATCTACCTGGTTGACTTTCTCCATGTAATAACTTTGGTTCGCCTCTATATTCTCCATTATTCCATCGTTTCGCCAGATTGAAATCTGCTGATGTAGTGAAGAAGGGATTGCGCCAATACCATGGATCCATTCTCGACCCAAAAGTAGATTATAGTTGGCTTTTGACGCTATGACCATAAACATAGTTGGCCTTGTGATGGTGCCGACTGTGAGGTCCACTTGGATTACCCCCATTGTATTACCAACCTTTCCCTCATAGTTCTATAAAACCATATTATGGGGTTTAGTGTCAGTATCATCTTTCCCTATTCTTTTCAACATGTAATGCAACATAAAATTCACAATCGCTCCACCATCCACTAAGATCTTATTCACTCTTACGTTTTCCACTTTGCCCCTAATAAATAAAGGTTTTAAGTGGTTCTTCATTCCTTCGTCGGGCCTCTCAAAAAAGGCGTTTTGCCTCTTCCACGCATCTATTGTTCATTATGTAGTAGCAAACTGACATATGCCTGGCCATTTCCAAATCAGTTGCATCCTCAAGTTCCTCTATCTCCATAACTTGGTCGTATTCCCTGGGCAATACAGACACCACGTTACACGTGATATCCAATGACGACTCTGAATCTGTGTCAAAATTATCTGCCAACATATCATCTTCTTATATTGCTTGGTCAGACTTCTCTCAAGATTCCTCCTTTTGAGAGGAAAAGAGCTTCCTTTCGACAGGCTTATTCTCTTCGTTCATGTCATGTTTGAGGGGTACGTTACTACTTGATTCAACCTTTGCCATTTCTCCAGTCTCTCGCTCATCCTTTCTTCTTCTCTGTTGTCTCCTCCATCGAGACCTTGACATAGGGTTTTTCCCTTTGTAGTTTTTGGAGTGATATGCTAACTCTTTTGAGGTTTGGAATTCCTTGCGGTATTCCAGTGAGGAACCTCTCTCTACTTCAAAGTTGTTCCACTTCTTATGACCTTGCTCCCCTCTTTCGACAGGCTTCACCCACTTACCTTTAGGGGCATCAACCATAGGCTTGTAGGTGTCTGGTTTGTAGCTATGGGGTCCTGATTTTCCTTGCTCTTGCTTCCTGGGTATTCCCCTTCTGTCAAAGGCAAATTGGTTATGGGTGTCTCTCAAGTTTCTCCTGTTTTTGGCTAGTCGAACCCCCTCGACTTCTCTGCTTCCTTCCTATCGAAGACTGAGTTGCACCTTGGGCATAACATCACCTTAGACTTCTTCCTCTGGTACCGGTGGAGGAATTCGACCAAGCTTTCATCTTGATTTGGATATGCTACTTTGACATACTCCTCTTGCCCGAGGCTTTGTTCGTCAACCTCCATTGCAGTCTCTTGGGTCACTTCAACCATGTTAACTGCTAAGATGGCGCCTTCAGTGATGTAACTTGACTCTCAGGCCTTCAATGGCCTCAATTATGTTATTAATCTGTATCAAACCTTCAGTAGTTTCATTTGTTGTGATCATTTGACTGGAACCCTCGGTGATTCCCTTGTTGAATCCTTCAGTGACTCCCTGAATGGAACCCTCAGTGGTTCCATTGTCGAAGCCTTCAGTGACTCCCTGAATGGAACCCTTAGTGGTTCCCTTGTCGAAGCCTTCATTGACTCCTTGTTTGAAGCCTTTAGTAGCTTCGCCCATTACATCTTTCTTGGCACAACCCTCATACACTTCCACCACATAAACAAAAGATGGTTCAGTCAAGTGGGTATCTGCCACCTGGAGAGGATCTGAGTCGATCCTCATTTGAGACTTTGACTTGTCTCCGAACTTGAGCCTACCGTCTCTGATAGCCTTCTGCACAAGATCCATGAAGATAAAATATTGCGAAGTTTTATGGCCCACAATATCATGATACTTACAAAAACCTCTCTTTTTTCTTTGTTCTATAGGAGGTATTTTAGCACTATGAGGCACTATCATATGGTCATCTTTAACTAATAAATCAAAAATCTCGTCACACTTGGTGACGTCAAAGGTGTATGTTTTCTTAGGGAAAGCCTCACTCTTTTATGGTTTGACTGGGTTTTTTCCATTCGACGACGCTAGGACTTTGCAGGAATAAGGTGGTCCTTGCATTAGTTCAGCGATGTCAATTTCGTATTCGTCGAAATTTAAAGGACCATTATACATTGTTGGATCATCTTCATCTGGTTCAACATAGGCTACCCTTTCCCTCCTGTTATTCTTATTTGCCCTAGATTTTTCATCCTTCAGTCGTTCTACCTGTCGAACTCTGTCAGCTAACTGGGCCATGTCCCTTAGATATTGGATATCCAGTTTCTTCCTAATGGAATAATCAAGGCCTCCAGCGGCCATTTCGACCAATTCATGTCCAGGCACTTGTGTAAAACATATGGCCTTAAGTAAACATAATCTATTCAAATAATCATCTATTGGTTTAGAGAATTTTCGTTTAACACTGGACAATTCCTTCAAACTGATCTTCGATTTCCCCATGTAGAATTGTTCATGGAACAATCTTTCCAGTCGAGTCCAATCATGGATTGAATTTGCTGGCAACGTGGTGAACCACGTAAAGGCATTCTTCATAAGGGAACTTGTGAAGTATTTTATCCTTACGTTATCGTTATTAGCAATTCCCATGTTTCTATTAGGTACCTAGCCACGTGTTCGACAATGGACTCATTAGTGTCCTCAGAAAACTTAGTAAACTTGGGGACTTTCCACCTAGGGGGTAATTCTAATTGCAGAATATATTCAGACAACGGTGATTTGTAATTTAGCCTATGAGGGCCAACATTCACCCCATTTCGCGACATGATTCTTTCGACCATGGCTGCTAGGTTATTGTCCTTCGCCATATCAACACGTCAAATTTGATGTATAACTTCATCAACATCTTGGTTCCTATTCACCATAACTACTCTTGGTTGTCTCTCCATTGGGATTTATGGCTCAGGACCTGGGTTCTACTCTAGGGGGGTCGACTCCTACTCCCTGATTTACCATGTTCGCTTGGGGTACATTTCTTTGGTTTTTATGGAACTGGTTAATGGTGGGATCTTCTTTAAAGGCTATCCACTGATTTTTTATCATCCACTCCCTTTGGGGATGTCGAGGAGGTTGTGGGACACCAAAGAAATCAGCAATGTGCGTCATCTGTGTTGTCATCTATTGGTTCGTTTGGGTAGTATTTTGGATTAAAGGGTTAAATATTGTACCCATTTGGTTAGCCAACATTTGAACCATTTCATGGTTGCTTTCGTCCATTTGTTGCCTTATTAGTGACGCAGAATTGTTGGTAAGATTGGACATTTGGGTAGGAAACCCCATCCCTAAGGGCTGACTCATTCTAACCATGTTATTAATGGCTGAACTGGATCCTTGTAGTGGCGAAGTCGTGTTCACCATTGCTTCTGCAAACGTTGATGCTGTATTATGCAAACTTGCCATCATCAAAGTAAGCATGCCATAAGACTGTTCGCGACCATTTAAAGGTATCAAAAATTTCGGCATATAAGGCATGAATAAGTTATTCCCCACTGGAGGGGGGTCATTGGTGGACCTTGCGTCCATACATATAACAAAATGGGTCCACTTTGGGCAATCGACTACACAGGCGTCGTACTTGTCGTGGATGGTATAGGTTCAGATACAGACCCTACAACCGTAGTTCCCCCCGTCGAAGATGAAATGGGTGGTTCTCCATTATTATTTGGTGGATTTTGACTCACCATCCTCCTTATGTATCCTCTCCTTAGTCTTTCCTCATTGTTTGTGGCTATTTTACCACTTCTTAGTCTCATACAACGAAGTTAGAGAGATAGTAAAATGAAGAACTTATACAAACAAAAAAATCCAGAAAGAAAATAGTTCTAACAATAACACGATCCCATTGGGTGTGCCAATTTGTTTACTGTGAAAATTAGTAAACAACCTATGATCTCCAAAAATGGTTTACTTTACAGGACCAACTAGTGAATCCTAGGACATGTGCTCTTGTTAAATTATATTTGAAAGTCTATGAACACTTCGACAATGCTCATGATTTGAGAATGTTTAAAGTTTAAAAGTAAAATGCAGAATTTGTAAAGGAATTGCAATAAAGAACTTTAAAGTAAATTGCAATAAGAAGAAATAATTGATAAACTGAAAATAACTTCAATTAAAATGAAAAGATGACGATTCATACGTACATTCTCAACAAACTAATTTCTCAAACACACTTAGATACTTAGAGTAATTTGTGAGTATTTGTACAATGATTGAACACACGGAAATCCTACACACTAAAACCCCTATTTATACTAAGTCGAAAATAACCGCTATCAACGGTCTTTTCTCCAGAAAATGACACGTTTCGCTTGTATGCCTTCACTTCGCTATATCTTTACACACGTCATTTTAGATAAATGGATAAGGACAAAAGACATTTATCATCTTTATTTAAAATCCAAAACCTTTCGTCGTACGCAACCTCAGTATTGCTTCCGTCGAAGTTGCAGTCTAAACTCAGAAATATTTCTAAGTCTTAAAACCAACATTTCCCTCTTATACAAAAGACCTATTCGACTAAGATCTCCTAAAATACCTCATGTCGAAGTCAAATCATAAAAAAATATTTATTTTGCCCACCATACTTAATCCAACCTTGGCGTCGAAATATCAGCTAATAGGTATCCAAACAAGAAATGTTATTTGACCTTCACCTGTTACAAGTCAACCTTTGAATATCGAGAGTTACAAACATGCTGAAGAATGTTTATAATATAATGCAACAACAAAATTCATAATTATTGGTAGAGAGGCTCTATAAGATTAAAGAGAGCTTGTAACATGTCACACCAAGAAACAATATTATGCAAGAGGCGACCTCCCAAGGTAATCAAGCCAGAGTTATTTGAGCATCCTCAATTAGGACAACAATATAGCGAGGGAAGACCCTGAGGTCCCTTTCTCGCAAGTGTCACATAAGACATATGACTCTTCCCCCGATCTTGAAAGGAGGAGTGGTAGCCACACTCCTCTAGAGGTCAGTCGTCCTCGAATGAGGGAGTGGTATGACTAAGACACATTGGTTCAAGAGAGAAAAAAGAACCATGTGTCAGTTCGAATCCTTGATAGAAAGATTTAAAGGTCATTGGAGAAACCTTTGAGGTTGAAGAGCTATGACGGGACTGGAGACCTAAATGAACACGTTGAACACGTAAACATCAAGTTATACTAGTATCATGCCCAATAGTCATTAAAATGCAATCTCTTTGCGCTAATCTTAATCGGATCTATAATGACACGGTTCAAGACCCTATCTGATGAGAGCATAGATTCTTGGAAGGACCTCCTTGAAACTTTCACTCGCCAATTCACCGTATGAAAGCGGTAACCCGCGACAATATCAGACTCAGCGAGGTACCTAAATTAAAGAAAGAAATCTTACCCAAATACATTGATCTCTTCACTAAAGTGATAGTAGTCGTGGAGGGCGCAAATGACAATTCAAAATATTAGATATTCGAGAAGGGATTAAAACTGAACTGCATGTTTTAGAAAAATCTAAAACTTACTGGAGTCCGCAACTTAAGTGATTTCCTAAGTAGGGCACAACCATACATTAATTATGAAGAAAAACTCTTAATCAAGGAAAGCGAAAGAGGTCGAGGAGCTTGAAACTCACAATAATGGATGGTAAACTTCTGACGTTGAAACATTGTCAATATTATTTTTAACATATTATTAATTATAAATTAATTATATATATAAACTAAATTAATTCAACCATTTATTTTTGTAATATACTTTTATTTTCCTCCCTATTTTTTTTTATCTTTCTTCCAATATTTTATTAAATTAGTTTTATAATTAATTATTTAAGTTTCATCTGATAATTTGTATTATCACTTAAATTATTTCATTAAACTTTGAAAATAAACTTAACCAATTAGATCATTTAACATTTTTAAATGGATTTAATCTATTGCTTAAATTTTTTATTTTGTAAATAAATTATATGATTAATTTTTTTGAATAAAAAATTAAATAATTAATAAATATATAGATAGTAGTTCCGTAAATAAAATTTCTATCCACAAGTTTAATTTATCTATCGGCCATATAATATCAATTTAAGAGAGATGCATGCACGTAATAAGCAACTTTTATTAATTTAATAAATAAAAATCTCTATTAATGTTAATTTAAGAGAAATAAATACAAATGATAAATAAATTTCAATAATTTTAAATAGTTTATTTTCAGTTGTGTCTATCAAACTAATCCATAAATAAAGATTCTAAATAAATGGTCTATTAATAGAACAAAGCCTAACTCAATAACCACATATTGTCGAATCCATCTAAAACCCAATTCCATTACATTGAATTAAATCTTCACCTACATTAGTACTACCTTCTCATTGGACCACCACCTTACTTAAGCAAACATTAATTTCATGCCTAAAAATTTCAACAAAACTACACCCAAAGAAACATACTAAGCGTAGTAAGTGACTTGTACATTTAGCAACAAACAAAAAAACACGCTAGTAACTCTTAAAGATTTTTCACCATTACAAATTTACAATGGCCCCACACCACAACCTCAAAAAAAAATAAAGTGATAAAATTATTGGGGTGAGTTTAGTGGTTGAATTTTAAAAAATATTTTATTAAAGAAAATCAATTTTAATATTTAAAAGATGAATTTACAATCCGTAAAATATAAATGTTTTATTGATTTTTAACTTATATCTTAAGAATAAAAATTAAAAATAATTACATTTTTAAGACTGTCAAATATTTTTAACAAATAAGTACTAATATTAATAATAAAAATATATACATCAAGCTAGATCTATCCGGTATAAAACCAACAATAAAAAAAAATTAGGAGATAAATTCTCTACCAAACTTTACTTCTAATCTTTTTATATGTGAATCTTACTCTCCGACCTGGATAGAAAACTTAAACAAATCATTAAGAATTTTTCTTAATGCATCTTATATCTTACTAGCACATTACGTAAAAATATTTAAATATTTTTCAGATTTCGGAGATGCACCTCCGGACGCACTTTGAAACGTTAAATGATTCGGAGATGCATCTCCGTAATATTTTAAAAGTCATGCACTATATATTAACTTACATTAAATGATTCAGAGATGCATCTTCGTAATATTTTAAAAGTCATGAACTATATGTTAACTTTGAAAGGCTTGACACACATATTGTATCGGAGATACATCGCCGATTATTTTACGGAGATACATTTCGTAACATACTAGAACATTACATGTTATGTTTTGTTTATATTTGTTCAGATGAAGATTTATAAACGTTATTTAGCCCAATAGGTCACGAGATTTATATGCAAAAAGTGGGGTATATAAATCTAAATGGTCCAAAAAGTGTCATATATAAATAAAGTCGAAATACGCTATAAAGTAACATGAGGCGAAAATAAAATACAATCCATAATGAATCCAAAGTACAACTATTATATACTACTGCACTACTACATATGTTAGACTACATCTCCCCTACCTCCTCTGACTCCTCTGCTATTAATCCGCACCCCCTCTCCCCCCCCCCCCCCCGCTCTCCAGCGATGTCTCCGATACATCAATGTCCCTTGTGCCTCCATCATGATGACATTTATGACTTGCCTCACATCAGACCCATCAGAGAAGATACCTCTGTCAATACCTTCCTGCGCAATCTCAACTATACGACGTCATCTAGGCAAGACATCCTCAACATGATCTAACTGTGCCCGCTCCTCCTCTAGTATCTCCTGATGAGATGGCCTCGGTGGATCTCCTAAAGTAACCTGCACCATATACGAATGTGACACCCTAAAGAACCACGTAATGTACCCGTCAACGTAGTTCCAATCGGTCTCAACTATGGTATACTGTGCCTCCTCCGATACCAAAGATCTCTCATACTCATCAGGCATGACATCCATCTGTCTATGTGTCAAAGCAGGATGAATATATACAACAGGGTGTCTAGGAATGGTATGAGTGCAATGAACTGCCGCATCACGCACTCGGGTATATGAGGAGTAGTGAGACGTGATCCGCAAGCCAACCATCTAGAGTATAACATTATCTCGTCAAATGGCCACGTCTCATGTGATCGATATAGTTGTTGAAGTGCATATCCTCGGCAACCAAGCGGTTAAGATGCACTTTGAACGATCTAATCGCTTGGTTATATCTGAGCGAGACAAATGCAATAGCACACGATATAACCTCAGTGTAAGTCGATACACTTGGTCAGCCAAAGATGCGGGAAGTGCTGGAGGATCCAAGCCTGAAAAGTTTGGAAAACATAAATCATTGGTAGTGGCGTTGTAAAGATGAAATGAAAAGGACATAAAAACATTAAAAGACCAATAAATATTATCGTCAATAGTTTGATACTTCCCGTGACCTACTTCGTCTTCCACATACAACCCTTTGATAACTTCAAATACAAGTAGACCAAATAAGCAGCTCCTCAGTTATACTCATGGCTCCACTCGAAGTCCTCAAAGTATCATAGGTGGATGACATCTGTATAAGTGGTACTTTTGTCCATAAAAATTACAGTGCCAACCAAATATAGTAGGTATGCTCTCATAACATAAGCTCTATGCAGCCCCACCTGCTCGTCATCACCTATAGCATCCTCAGCTCTCTGAAGCCCATTCGCATATACTTTTTCAGAAATTCAAACCTAGCATGAGCCCATATAGTTCTGGTCATCTCTAACAACGCAACCTCTGGATCAACTCCCAAATAGTTTACTATTAACTCGAGTGACTCGTCTTTGGTAATCCTCTAGTGATCTAGAAGTTTTCTCCTAATCGGAAGATGCAGTAAACACGACACATCATCGGCTATGATAGACATCTCACTAAGCGAGAGATGAAATGACGAGGTCTCGGTGTGCCATCTCTCCATGAATGCATTAAGCATCCCGTGGTTGACCATAATATAACCGATCATGTATAAGTCTTTCATCCCAGATAGGGACAAAGCTACCTAAAACCACTCCTCATTCGCTTGAGGCAAGCCAATAATCTTTCGCTCGTGGTTAATAATTTTCAGCGGATCATGGTCTTGCAGAAAATAAAAAATAATGTAAGAAACTTGTAATACATTAATAAACATAAATTAAAAGATTTAATCCAACTAATGATACCTATCTGTCTCAGATATGTTTGATAGTATGGTCTTGGTATAAAGGAAGTCGTGACAACTCTACAGGGCCTTCTCCAAATGGCTATGGCTCAACATCCTCAATAACCTCACCATTTGGAGGTGACACTGACTCAGCAGCATTACAAGCAGGAGGTGACACTGACTCAAAAGCACCAACCAGAAATGGCATTGAATCAACGACATCAGAAGTATGAGGTATCACCGGTGACTCGGGTACCTCTAGCGTCTAAATAAGTGAAACCTGGTGCATGCGGAAGGATGGAGGGAGTGATGTGTCAGTAGGTGAAACTCGTATTTTACGTGAAGAAGAAGATGAAAAAGCATGAGGAGAAACATGAACCCCAGAAGCAGATGCCTCTGCATAGCCAAAGGGAACAAAAGCCTTCGAAACCCGACTCTTCTCCCGCTGCATTGATGCATGTTGTACAATCCTCTAGTGCCTCAGTCTATCATGTATATCAACCATAATGTCTGAAAGTTAAAGTAGACCGACAATTAGTGCAAACAAACAACACTACAAACAAGGAAGCCAGTAAAAACAAACAACTATTTTACGGAGATGCATCTCCGGGTAATATGAACCCAAACATTGAAAAATATCGGAGATGCATCTCCGGGTAATATGAAATCAAACGTTGAAAATTTCCGAGATGCATCTCCGGAATTTTATGCAACTCTTCAGTTCATCAATGGAGGCAATACAGAAATACAAACCTCAAAATAAACATTTTGATCGTGATTTTCAACAAACAAATGTGTTTTACAACATGTATAAACTAACATTCTTGCATTTTCTACTCATTTGATACCTAAATCATCATTTTCTACTCATTTACACAGAAACTAAAAAAAATCCAAAAACTTATCAAAACATCAAAAACTTACAATTTTTCACTTTGCTTCAGTAGTTGATGTTTTTTCTGATGTTGATTGAAGATCCTTAGAGTTTAGTTGTTTGATTTTGGACTTGGTGATGGAAAAAAATTTGAGAGATTTTTGAGTTTTTTTGAAAATGAGGAATAAGAAGGGTTCTGCCGCGATTTATGCTCCAATGCCTTCCAGAGATGCATCTCCGAAATTTTTTAACGTTTACTCAGAACTTGGTGTGTCCGGAGATGTATCTCAAAAATCTGAAAGCATTTTAATATTTTCACATGATACCTAAGTAACACATAACGCATTAAGAAATTCCCGACCACTAATTAAACAAACTCATTTTTATTTGTAGGATATGTTAAAAATCCACAAATAAAAAATTTGTATTGAAAAAATAAAATAAAATAATTAATTATAAAGTTGTACTACATCTGTTCCTTTATATAAAAGATAACTCATTTTTTCGATTTACTGAATAATCAATGTATCTAGTTTATAAATCAACCAAATACATTAGTTATTCAATGAATAAAAAAACGGGTTATATCTTATATAAAAGAACGAATGTATTATTAAATTTAACACGTAATTTTCAATTTTTTTTATTATATTTATCTTTTAACTTGTGCCTCAAAGACACACAAATTAATATTATTTTATAAAACTTTTTGTAAATGAACGAGAAAATCGAATACCACGGATCAAACGATTAAAAATTTAATTATCTTATTCGAACACATTAAGAGTAGGAGAATACTAATAAATATTTTTAAAGAATTTAATATAAAGTTTGAATAAAATAGCAGTTTAACTTGTATTTTCAAAATATATTTTCAATAAGTTTTTGTAATTAATAACTTTAGGACAGTAATTGCTAATTAGCAAGTACTAATAGATTAGAAAATAAACATTAAAAGATTTATTTTAATAATTAATAAAGAGAGTTGAAAAAGAAAATATAGAAAAACAGTTTTACAGTTCATATATGAGGTGTAGCGTGGGGTTGGACGGAAGGAAGAAGTTTTGTTGCCGTTAGTGATAAGCACGCCTGGCATTTCATCATTCTTCCCTCTCTTTCTCTCTCACTTCAACTTTTTTTCTATTCTATTCTCTCCCCTTAATATTCCTTTTTTTCTTCTCTCTCTAAAATTCTTCTTTCTTCTTCACTCACTACTTTCTTTTTCTCTCTCACTTTTCTCTTTCTTCTTTTTCCTTCCATTTTCCGCACCTCCGATTTTCGCCAATTTTCGTTTCTCTGATTGGATCTGCTACTTGCTACTACCTATCTATTCACTTCGATTCCTCAACTTTATTTATTTATTTATACTTTCAAGTTTTGATTTCAGTTTTTTTTCTTCAACTCGAGGTTGTGTAGTACTTGCGTTTGCGTTGTTCTTCGTTTCTCGATTTTTCTGGTTTGTTTATTGGTGCTGATTCCGATAAATACATAATCGATAACTGCTTCATTTCCAGGTATGAATTGAAGATAATTTAATCGTTTTTTTTCTACTTTTTTTCTTACTGAAGCTAGGTAGATTTAGCTTGAATTTCGATCTGGTTCCTGATTGAATTTTGTTGACCTGAATCGAAATTGCATTTTTGTGTTGAAATTTAAAGGACTGGTTTAATTAATTAGTTTCTTTTTAATTTATTTTTTGTTGAAAAAAATTAGATGTTGATGTTTGGGATTTTGGAAAATGGAAAATGATTGTTATGTTTATTGAGTTTTCGAGATCATGTGATGTGTATTGATATTGTGTAGACTGCGTGCGTACGTGTCAGTTGCTTAGGTGTATGATTTGATTAGCTTCATTGTATTGTTCGATGATGATGTATTTGCAAATTGGCATTTCTGTTGAATATTTGAGTGTTTTATTGCATGTGTATATGCGTTGGGGCGTGTTATTACAATAAGGATTCTCGTGACTTCGGCTTTCTTTTATTTTGTTTGCAACAATTGCGCAGATTTTTCCGGTGTTTGTTGGATAGTGGTCAATATTGGTTTTTACTTAAATCTACTCTCTATCATATATGTAAGATTGAAGGGTTAATATTAACTCTAATTTGAAAAAGGTTATTTTACTTGTGATGTAAATATTTATATTAGTGTTTAAATGTAATTAACAAAATTAACTTATGATATGTTCCTTAGCTATTTTTAGCTTCAATAATTACCTCATAATAACTTATGAGTAAGTGACCAACAGCCCCTTGCGTCTAGCCGAAGGGGCTAGACTCCCACAACAAGGCAAACTTATGTTCGAATACCGGTTGGAAGATCTAATTTAGTACCCAAGACAGCTCAAATAGGATTGCCTTCTGCGTGGAGGGAACCTATGAGCAGTGTTGTCGATGGTGGATGGCAATCCATGGCGGAGAGCCAAAATATCACCATACCAGTGGCTTTGCGGCGCTGTTATAGCGGAAAAACCCGCAATATCGGCCGATATTTATCATTGCGGAGAGCCCAAAAACCTCCATATATATATATATATATATATATCGGCCATGGTGCCGCTATCTGATAACACTGCCTATGGGAAACAAAATAACTTATGAGAAGTGATTAGTTAAGCTTCCTAATCCCTATAATAGCTCAGTGAGTAAGTACTCATAAGCTGATTACCCAAACCCGCCTATTTTCTAGAATAGTATAACTATTGATATTATCAGGCTTCTTTTCTAATAGCAGCTCTACTTGCATAAGTGACATTCTGCTCAAGGCAGTGAAAGGACTTTGTTGGATGCAAATGCAAGTGTGTGTGTGTGTGTGTGTGTCTGCTTGCTTTCTATGTACTAGTATCATACAGTGGTGGCTACCAAAAATATTTAGCCCTAAGTAGGTATGCTGAACAGACATGTTGACAAAAGATGCAATTTTCTTTTTGGCTTCTTTGTTCATGTTTTTTTTTAATCCAACCAACTTCAATGAGAAGGTTTGTGTCATGATTGCTTACTCGAAATGCAAGCTATGCCTATTTGTGTATTCAATGTTTTTGGACAGCAATTAGTGAGTCTGTAGTAGCTGATATTCTGATAATGACATGCTTAGAAATGTATTCTTGTTCTCGGTTGCAACTATTGATACATTTGCCCTAACTTGAGGAACATCAATATAGGTAATTGAGCTCTTAGTATATTTGGAATTCCTAATACTACACGAGGGTATATCTCTAGTGGTGAAAATAGAAAAGGTTATAAAAGCGTCCATGATGAACATTACTGGGAAGGTTTTCAGTTAGTAGTAAACTTTACTGTATCTCAAAGAACACAAACTCATTTTTTGTAGCCTAATGACAACTTTGCTGTTCTCTACTTCATTTTGTATTTTACATTACGTTTGTCAGAAGAATTTGTCTAAGGATTGATTAATGATGCCAACTTTACGTATAATCTATGCCATCTGATAGTGTCTTCTCTGTTTTTAATTAAAGTTACTTCTGAACCAGAATTTGTTGATTGAAACTGTTGGTGGAAGCATTTGCATTTCACCTTCTATTTTGGCAGTTTAGGTAAACTTTGATATTGATTTTCTATCAATTCATTATATTATTTATGGTTCCCTTTCAGGATATTATTTGCTATATATAAGCTAGGGTGTGAAGGACCAAATAGTAGAATAATATTATGGCAGTTTCCATGAGAGATGTGGATCCAGCTTTCCAGGGAGCTGGACAAAAGGCGTATCCTGCATCTAATTAACATGTTGTACTGTTTACTATTTTTCAGATTTTCAATATTTACAAGGTTTTTTCTAAGTTTCTCCTTCACCTGGTTCTATTCAATGTGTAAATTAATTTCATGCTTTGATCTTATGCATTATTCTCCTTAACCGTAAATAGTGGACTTGATATATGGCGTATTGAGAATTTTAATCCAATATCTGTCCCAAAGTCCTCTTATGGCAAATTTTTCACCGGGGATTCTTATGTGATCTTAAAGGTAAGCCATATTTTCCAAGTGGTTATTCAGTTTTAGTTTCCTACAATGCTAGCCTCAAATTGATATCTGCTTTTTCATGAAGCTTTATTTTCTTTTTTATTATTGTTTTGCATGGACTTTGTATCTTTGAAACATTTGATGTTCTCAGAATGATAAAATAACAACATTGGTATGTAATGACTTCTGAAATTGATTTCACGTCTTCATTTTTCTTTGGCAAACATTCATTATGTAACTTCTGTACATTTTTCAGTTTGTTACAGAGTGCATCCTTGGTTTAAATTGATGATAAACTGTATTTGCCAAACATACTATCCTCTCTTGGTCATATATGAACACTAGTTTAGCTATAGGACATTATCTTCTTCTTAGATCTGTTCATTTTTCTAAGGAAACATTCATCATGAAATCTCTATACATTTATCAGGTTTGGTACAAAAATGTGTCTTGACTCTTGAGGTTAAAAGAATGATGTATTTATTTACATTGTATATTATTTTTCAAAATCATATGTGAGCATGAATTTATCCACATAACATTATTGGCTTCTTCCCATGAGCTTTAATTCCCCTTGCATATAAAGATAGTTTATGAGGTGTTTGAAACAAGTCTCATATATTCATCAGTAGTACTTGTTTTGGCAAGATTCACATTATTTTCTGGCTTCTTTTTGACTTTTGGCCATAACTACTAACCTGGTAGTTTTTTCTTTTTATTATGCTGCTTGTGCATACTGCATCATACACGACCCCTGGGTTTTTCTAGTATGAATACATTTCATTTCCAATCCTTTTTTTTTTGCATAGACAACCGCATCAAAAAGTGGAGCTCTGCGTCATGACATCCATTACTGGATTGGTAAAGACACTAGTCAGGTAAAGATTAGTATTTTCAGTATAACCTTGGTGATATATTTCTATGTTTTTATAAATTTATTTTCCCCGTGATTAGTTTTGACATTAGTTATAATGATTGTAATTTTAAAATAGGATGAAGCTGGTGTGGCAGCCATCAAGACTGTTGAGCTGGATGCAGCTCTTGGAGGACGCGCTGTTCAGTATCGGGAAGTACAGGGCCATGAAACTGAAAAGTTCCTGTCTTATTTCAAACCGTGTATTATACCTCTAGAAGGTGGAGTTGCTTCTGGTTTTAAACATGCTGAGGCTGAAAAACATAAGACACGGTTGTTTGTATGCAGAGGGAAACATGTTGTGCATGTCAAAGAGGCAAGTTTGACATATTTTCGTCTGCCATTGAGGTTTGAGTATTGTATGTCATTGATCACACTGGATCAGACAGGTAAACACATACAGAAATATAATTTTCTGCTTGCTGAGTAGCCACTATTTTTTGTTATAGGTTCCTTTTGCTCGATCTTCACTCAACCATGACGATATTTTTGTTCTTGACACTGAGTCAAAAATCTTCCAATTTAATGGTTCCAATTCATCTATTCAAGAAAGGGCTAAAGCTTTGGAAGTTGTACAGTATATCAAAGATACCTACCACGAGGGAAAGTGCGAGATAGCTGCCATTGGTAAGTCTACGGGTATATTTTGAAGTTCGAAAGGTGATTACTGATTTTTATGATTTGAATGTCTTCTTGAACTTCCAAGCAGAGGATGGAAAGTTAATGGCTGATCCTGAAACTGGGGAGTTCTGGGGTTTCTTTGGCGGATTTGCTCCTCTTCCACGAAAAGCAGCCAGTGATGATGACAAGTCTGCTGATTCTCACCCTCCAAAACTGCTTTGGTATAATGTTATTCCGGTCTTCCCTCTTGCATTTTTTTTTGTTTCTAGTTGCGCTACCAATGTATTCCGTTCTTTCTTAGTGCACTGATGTTTCAATGAAATATATTAATGTTTATATGTATGCAATCTTCTTCTTTCACCCTTTAATTTTGGATTGTGTGTGTATTAGATATTGGGGTTTTACAAGGTGAAAATGACACTCCTATGCAGCTTCATACTTTTATGTGTAAAACACAAATAACAAACATTGCGTCAGTTAAACTGTTTTAAGATTAGCAGAAGTGTGACATGCTGGTGGTACTGTTAGAACATGTTTTACCATATAAACCAAATCTTTTCCTATTAGGTAGGGTTGGCTACATGGATTAAATGATGTCATAATACTTTCTTGAAATAAGTCTAAAGATGATGTATCATTTACCTCTAAATCTAAATAATTTGGTATATAATTTTCTTTGGTCTGCTTTTATCTCTATAACTATTTAACTATCCACTATTTGATTAGCCCTATTTACTGATGCATTTAAGTGTTATTTCCTACTCAATTAATGCAATACTTAAGGGGAAAAAATGGAAATGAACAGTTAAAAGGAAAAGTCTGGTTAGTTTTCAGTTTATATGATATTATTTGATGTTAAATCCTGTTTGGTGTTATGTACAAGTCCCACATTTTATGATTTCCAATTTTTTTAATGGTTTGCCTGATTAAGGGTTTTACATAGTTTGTGTTTGGGAGGTCATTTGCATATCTTTTCTTTTTAATATTCATTTGCAGAGTTGAGGATGTTGCGTAGGATGTTGACAAAACTAGACGAGATAAAATTAGAAATGACAATATTAGATAGTGTTAGGGTAACACCTATAGTAGAAAAGATGATGGAAAGTAGACTTAGGTGGTTTGAGCATGCAGAGAGAAGACATGTAGATTCTGTTGTAAACATAGTAGATCAAATGAAGATGAGTCAAACAACTAGAGGTAGAAGAAAACATAGAAAAACTATAAGCGAAACTCTTAAGAAAGATATTGAGATTAACGAATTGGATAGAAACATGGTCTTTGATAGAACATTATGGCGTAATTTGATCCGTGTAGCCAACCTCACTTAGTGGGATAAGGCTTGGTTGTTATTGTAATATTTATCCGTACAATGTCTAAAGTTGATGGGTGTAAACTATAGTTTACCATTGTTTTAATTCCCCTCTAGCTTCCAAACTTATGATGTTTATATATGTGAAACTGTTACAAATTAATTATCCTTTTAGCCTAAAGTTTTATTAGTATATCATACTGTAAATTTCAAAAGCAAATAAATTATTTTGACAATAATTGATGAAATTCGTTTGTTGTATTAAAATGTTGGATTTCGTAATGCTTAGTTATCATAAATTATCGTTTTTGCAGTGTTGAAAACGGACAAGCCGAACCGGTTGAGGCCGATTCTTTCAAAAGGGAGTTTCTAGACACAAATAAATGTTTTATTCTGGATTGTGGGTTGGAAATGTTTGTCTGGATGGGAAGAAACACCTCTCTTGATGACAGAAAAAGTGCAAGCGGAGTTGCTGATGTAATACATACTTTCCCTTGCATCCCTTAGCATTTGGCTTTAAGTTTAAATACACTTACCACTACCTTTTCAAAATAAAGTTTTATTTATACTTCATGTTCTAACTACTAGTAATTTGCTGTGGAGCAAATAACAGGAGTTAGTCAGTGGCATTGATCAACTTAAACCCCAAATAATTCGAGTAATTGAAGGATTTGAAACAGTACTGTTTAAGTCCAAGTTTGATTCTTGGCCTCAGACCCCTGATGTAACTGTATCAGAAGATGGACGTGGCAAGGTAGCAGGCAAGTGATTGATATTGTGGCTTTTATCATAACCTGATTACATTTTTGAACATTACATTTTTGAATAGTCATTATGTCACCTCAATTTTTTCTCTTATTTGCGACTTTGTATTTTGTAGCACTTCTGAAACGTCAAGGAGTAAATGTCAAGGGTCTGTTGAAGGCTGATGCAGTAAAAGAAGAACCTCAACCTTACATTGACTGCACTGGACATTTGCAGGTATTCCGCTAGTTGCAAATCATCCATCAAGACCAAGACTTCTGATGCAATTCGGTTTCACTTTCGTCATTTTTCTTGTTGGTTTTATGTCCTACGTAATTGATTTATTCTGATTAGAAAATCATTTAGAACCCTTGTTGATCTCCTACTATCTCCCATCCTGATGACGGCCACCAGAGTGAGAAGCAGAATACGTAGTCTTGTAGTACATCTAAGGTGTTTTCTATCATTAAGCTGACGACTAGAGTTTGATCCTTGTCAATTCCAATCTTCTAAATAAAAAATTTGAATTTTAGCACAAGATGAAAAACTTGATAACTAGTATTCCATGATAATTCAGAAGATATTTGGTGGTTCAGTGCTGTTCAATCTCAACATTTCTCTTTTATTTCTGTAGTTAACAGCAGTCTTACTCTAACTGTACAGGTTTGGCGCGTGAACGGTCAGGAAAAGATTCTTCTCCCAGCTTCTGATCAATCAAAATTTTATAGTGGAGATTGCTTCATCTTTCAATATTCATATCCTGGAGAAGATAAGGACGATTGTCTTATTGGAACGTGGATAGGAAAGAACAGTGTTGAGGTGAAAGATTTTGAGTTCAATTTTACTTCTAGTCAGACGTGTCTTGAATATTAAAATAGAGAAATAGTCTGAAAGCAAAATGTTCAGCTGTAGCTGAGAAATATTAGTAGTTGTAATAATCTGTTGGTCCTTTTAAGTTTTGGTTGTGAATTCATAAATAGGTTCCTATAGCTTGAAAACTATAATTGGCTCTCTGTTGTTTACTTAATTTTTTTTCCAGATTGAGTCATCATAAGGACATCGAAATACTGGACTCAGGAGTTCTATCAAAATAGTTTTTAAATCTACAGGGGTTTATAGTTTTTAAACTCTAGGAACCATTAGAGATGTAAACTGCCTAAAATTTTACGAGTTGGTGTTGACTGTGACCTATTAAAAAAAAACCCATATGCATAAAAAACTAGAGATTTTTTTAACATTAGCCAATTGTATGCTTACATATTACACTATACTCGCACTAGCAACTTCTCTGGGGCCAGAAAGTGTTAAGTAAATGCATGGCAGAAAATATTTCAGTCTTTCCATAAATTTGTGTTCGGAGCACTGTTAATCTATTGCCTGTATTGATCACAAGATTTCAATTGAAAATAGGAAGAAAGAGCTTCAGCTAATTCACTGGCTAGTAAAATGGTTGAGTCAATGAAGTTTCTGGCTTCCCAGGTAATATTTCAGGAAATTATGTTTTTGGCCCTTTGTTAAAATATTATTTATGCTTATTTCTTATCTCTTAACTGGTAATAAGCATTTTTAATTGACTGCAGGCTCGTATTTATGAAGGCAATGAACCAATTCAATTTCATTCTATCCTACAAACCTTCATAGTTTTTAAGGTTTGTGTGGTCCTAATATTGTGGAAGCTCGCACACCATCTATTACTGGCCATGTAACTTTTTCCTATTCATTTTAATCAGGGTGGGCTTGGTGATGCATACAAGACTTACATTGCAGAAAAGGAAATTCCAGATGAGACATACAGTGAGGATGGTGTTGCATTATTCCGCATCCAGGGCTCTGGACCAGATAATATGCAAGCTATACAAGTTGAACCTGTATGCCCCAATTCCTTTTTGTAGTGGTCATTTGTTTATCCACTTATGTTGTGTTGGGCAACACACCTTTCTGAATTTACAGACTCTGTTTATGTAATCAATTTTTATTTTCATGGGGGTCAACCAGGTTGCTTCTTCCTTGAATTCCTCTTATTGCTACATACTTCATAATGGGCCTGCTGTCTTTACTTGGTCTGGAAGCAATACAAGTGCAGAAGACCAGGAACTTGTAGAGAGGATGCTGGATTTGATAAAGGTATGATGTGTGTTTAAGATATAGCGATTTATTTTAATGGGTTTAAGCAAACACCAAGATGTTAGCTTTTGTTTTTACGTCAAATGATTGTGTTGGACAAGCAGATAGACGTGGGTGATGTTTTATATACTTCCAGGGTTAAAATGGTTAAATATATGGTTATTATTTTTTATCATAGCTAACAACACTAGAATTGCCTCTGTTGTCATCCGGGTTTTAGGTTTGATGCTATTCAGGGGCATGTCTGACAGTCCCTGTTACTCCGCCAGCAAAGTACACTGATATGAAAAGAAGAAAACTAATAATATTAATTGATCCATCGATGCAAAATTAATGTGTAGGAAGACATCGATTTCAAGTTTTTAAACTTCAAATGTCCAAAGAGATTTCTATCCAGTATATTGTTATATTTGCTTACTCAGGTTTCTCCGACTATCTCGTTTTCACATGCTTGCCAAATTTCTGCAGCCAAATTTACAATCAAAACCACAAAGGGAAGGTACAGAATCTGAACAGTTTTTGGATTTGTTGGGAGGAAAATCAGAATATCCCAGTCAAAAGATTAGTAGGGAGGCTGAAAGTGATCCTCACCTATTTTGTTGCAACTTCTCAAAAGGTAAGGGATGATTTTCTTGTTTCCTGGATATTTACAGACCCCCCTTCCCCCTTGAAGGCAAACAACTAACTTTCTTCTGATGGTTTTCTTCTGCCGCCCAATTGAACAACGAGCAGGAAAGTTAAAGGTGAGTACACCCACTAATCTATTATATCTGGTAGCAATATTCTTTATTTTGGAACTTATGGAAATGCAACCGTATAATGAATGTGTGTTAAGTTGCTTGTTATAAAGAAAAATTTAATGATGTAATATATTCTAAGCACTAGTGGCATGTGATAAATAAGATTGAAACAGAAGCGAGTTTGCTCAATCTTATACTGCTGGTAAAAAAATGATGTAATATATTTTAAGCACTAGTGATATGTGATAAATTAGATTGAAACAGAAGGGAGTTTGCTCAATCTGATACTGCTGGTAAAAAACATAATAAATGTTTAATGTTAAGCTATGAAACATGTTTCCTAAAACAACACATTATCTGCATTATATGATTAGTAAGATTGAAAAAAAGCGAGTTTGCTCAATCTGATACTGTTAGTAAAACATAATAAATGGTCATGGTAAGCTATGAAACAAGGATGAAATACAGTTTCCTAACAGGATGACTCCTGTTTATAAAATGATATTGATAGTAGACTCAGAGGATGACCCCTATTTATAATGGTATTCAGTATGTGATTACATAATAATGATATATGATTAGTAAGATTGAAAAAAAGCGAGTTTGCTCAATCTGATACTGTTAGTAAAACATAATAAATGGTCATGGTAAGCTATGAAACAAGGATGAAATACAGTTTCCTAACAGGATGACTCCTGTTTATAAAATGATATTGATAGTAGACTCAGAGGATGACCCCTATTTATAATGGTATTCAGTATGTGATTACATAATAAGATTACTCAATAGTTTCTTTTATAAAAATTACTGAAACTGACAGCAAATGTTATTCAAAATGAAACTTATGGCTAATCTTGTAACACATAAGACCAAAATAAGATAACCTGATTAGATATTATCTAACATGTGGGTGCACGATTATTCACCGAGAGGTGGTGATGGCCACCATAGCTTCTTTTAAAGACTTACTTTCGGTGAAAAATGCAGACAGATAAGTCTGACCAATGTGCTGTGGATACCTCAGTTTACTAAGGGAACATTTACAAAATTTTAAGGGTGAATTTACTCAGTCTTGTGTGTTGCACTGCTTTTGACAATGTGAATACATGTATTTATTTCTGTTTCAAAGCATTAATCTGGAGCGATTTTCTCAGGTGACGGAGATATACAACTTCTCCCAGGATGATTTAATGACAGAAGACATTTTCATCTTGGATTGTTACTCAGATATATTTGTCTGGGTTGGTCAGGAGGTTGACACCAAAAGTAGAATGCAGGCACTAACAATTGGTGAGGTAAAACTGGTTTTGCTACCAGCATAAGTTAGTGGATTCTTTCGAAGTCTCTGATATCTTCAGTTAATTTAATGCTTATGAGTCCTCTAACATCCCTGCGTTATTACGAAACAATGGGATTTATAACAATCATTTTCATGTCTTTTACTTTTTGAATTTAACATCTATTAGGTTCTAGGTTTGGCTGTGGTTTTGTTAACTCACTATTGTAAATTGAACAGAAATTTCTTGAGCATGATTTTCTGCTGGAAAAAATATCACGCGTGGCTCCAATATATGTTGTCATGGAAGGGAGTGAGCCACCGTTTTTCACTCGCTTTTTTAACTGGGAGTCAGCAAAGTCTGCAGTAAGTTTATCAACATAATGGCATAATCATGTGACATTTTAACATCCTGCTATTGACAAGACCTTTTTTAACTTTGCAGATGTTGGGGAACTCATTTCAAAGGAAGCTTAAAATAGTAAAAAATGGGGGTACTGCACCAGTGGCTGTAAGGCATTTCATTTTCTTACAATCACTAATGAAATGATCCCTTTGCATATTTAAATAGACAAAATACTGAAGTGTGACATGTAATGAAGGCCTTGAAAAATCTAAGACTGAATAATTTATATCATGGAAATAAATACTTTTCTACAAATAAATATTGGTTAATCTTATTTTGTTTGTCCAAACCATGTAATGAAGGCCTTGAAAAATCTAAGACTGAAAATAATTTATATCATGGAAATAAATACTTTTTTACAATTAAATATTGGTTAATCTTATTTTGTTTGTCCAAACCTTCGAAATTAGTGTCAGACCCAAGTTTCGAAAACCTGTGACAATAGTCTAGAAGTTATTCTAGCGAATACAAAATTTGTATAACTATTGGATCCAAAAATGTGCTCTTGTTTGCTGATGAACCTTCATATAGAACTGATATAATTCACTCCATCTTTTAATTTTCTCTGCTTTTCCTGTCTAGATATATTTTCTTCGCATTTGCATTTAATCTGTTTTGTTGTTGAAATGCCTTGTATACATTATCAGAAACCCAAACGGCGAACAACTTCATACGGAGGAAGGTCTAGTAGTGTGCCAGATAAATCCCAGCGTTCCTCCCGTAGCATGTCTGTTAGCCCTGACCGGGTTCGTGTGAGGGGCAGGTCTCCAGCCTTTAACGCACTAGCTGCTACTTTCGAGAGCGCCAATGCTAGGAATCTTTCAACTCCACCTCCAGTAATTAGAAAGCTGTATCCAAAATCTACGACACCAGATTCTGCAATACTAGCATCAAAATCTAAAGCCATAGCTGCACTTACTTCTAGTTTTGAACAACCACCTTCTGCACGAGAAAGTATGATACCTCGGGCAGTTAAAGGTAAACATTTGATAAAATAATTGCACACCAACTCCCCTCCCTTTCGCCTCCCTCTTTTGAGTATTACTTTTGCTTTGAGTAATATAATTCACTTTGTCGCAACGTGCTTTCTGTTCTGGGTTGTTACAATGTGAAGTGAGTCCAGTCACCCCTAAATCAAACCCTGAGAAAAATGACAAGGAGAACTCTGTGAGTGGCAGAGTGGAATCTCTTACCATAGAGGAAGATGTGAAAGAAGGTGAAGCTGAAGACGAGGAAGGTCTCCTGATTTACCCATATGAACGCCTTAAAATAACATCTATAGATCCTGTGCCGGACATTGATGTAACTAAAAGAGAGGTAAAGTGAACTATAGTCTACCTATAATATCACCATTACTACTTCCTTTTCATATTTTTGTTCTTTTTTCTGGGGGCATTCTTTTGAAATGCAGCTTATAATTAGGCTACTGTTCATTTAATGTTGATTTGTTTGAACTTGATGCAATCAGACTTATCTATCCTCTGCGGAGTTCAAAGAGAAATTTGGGATGTCCAAGGATGCTTTTTACAAGTTGCCCAAATGGAAGCAAAACAAACTCAAAATGGCTATTCAGTTATTCTGATTCTTTAACTTATCCTTCTGTCAGCTCCCGGCAGTTTAGGTTCAGGTAGAAGAAACTTTCATCAGAAAAGTTTATATTATTCTTCCTTGACCATTTTATAACTACTTTTTTCTAAGCAGGGAGATTCTCTGTTTTGCAGTAAGGAACTGAACGTGTGGAAGTGAAAGGGACAGCATCAGTAAATTTTTTTAGCATAGCTGCGACTGCTCCTGGGAAACTTTTCATCAAGAGAAACTAGAGATTTTCCACTTCTCTCGTTCTCTTTTCAGTGGTTTGAATGTTTAGGATTGTCTTTGTTGAGTTAGCTGCGTGGCATTAAATTTATAGGGCAAAAGGTTGTTTGTGAGCTTGGTTTTTGAAAAAAAAAAGAAAAATTCTTTTGGGTTTCATTTAATTTTATTTGTTAATTTAATTTTTAAAATTGTTTTGGTCAAGCAATTGGGGTTGCAAATGCGGTCTAGGTTGTATTTATATTGAGGACAAAGTGTGTATAGTAGTGTAAAAACCAGTCAGATTAATATTTGTTTTGGAAATAAAGTGTGGTTCTTTGTTCTCTGCAATTTTCAAGCACGCCATTGAAAGGAGCAAAAGAGTCGGCCAGAAACTCTGCTGTGTGTCCTTGTAAAACATTTAAGGCCACCGAATATTTAGAGGATAACAAATTTTCTCATATTTTTCAAAAGGTTTAATTCATCTTTTAGTCCTTTTTAGTCCACTTCAGTCTCTTAAAACATCTCCGTTAGTCTTACAAGTCCATTCTGCTTAATTCTATTAGAAAAACATTAACAAAGGCCTACATGGCATATTGAAAATATTGATATGGCATATTGTTTTTGTGTCTGCAATTATTAATAAATTTATTTTAATTTAAAGTATGAAATGTCAATTCTAATTTTAGAAACATCATTTCTGAACTTTTCATCTACTAACAAAAGTAGATTTCTCTATATAAACTCTTTAGTTTTGAACTCTAGGTCATTGTTCTATTCTCTCATAGTCTAAAATCCTAACTGCCAAGAAGAAAATTTGGAGCGACGATAGTTAGAGCCAGAAAAAAGATAATACTTATCTATTTTCACTATTGTTCATTTTTAGTCTAAGATACGATTATGTGTTTACTATATTAAAAAGCAAACCTTTAACGTGTTCTCCTTTTTCAAAGATTTATTTTTGTATTATTTGATGTGATTAGGTCATAAGTGATAGGTGTGAGTGTGTTATTTATCACATAGTGTGTTTGTTGAGTTTAACATATTAGGTTATAAGGGGCTAGAGGAGGTTTGACAAGTTGACCTTGATTTCTAGAGTGTGTTTGTTGAGTTTAACATATTAGGTTATAAGGGGTTAGAGGAGGTTTGACAAGTTGACCTTGATTTCTTGAGTTATTTTGAGGTTCTAGGTGGTTTAAATGATTTATGATATCCAAAAGTGGTGAGTTTGTGGTATTATGATGAAATGAATATTAATGAGTTAGTTTTGTTGAAAGTTGATGCATGAACAAATATAATGAAATTGATAGCACTGATTAACGGGAATGTGCATTTATAATTTATGGGAAAAAGTCGATACTGTTTCTAGAAAATAATGTAGGACCCAATTGCATTTGCTGTAGTTGAGGGAGAAATCAAAGATTCATGGAGTTAATTTTTGGAGCTATTGACATCTGATTTGGGAGGTGTCAGATTATGCAAGACTTATATATTTATAAGTGATCAACAAACGGTGTGTATGATTGGTCTGTTTTAATTATTGCTTACATATTAAGTATTTTTAGACTTACATATTCATGAATGTAATGCAGGGTTTATTGCCTGCATTTGATGAGTTGCTACCAGAGATTGACCAAAGGTTTTCTGTTAGATACTCATTCTTGTTAAGTCATATTTGTTATGTGATATTTGGATACTTGATATATGTGATATTTGATATTTGGATACTTGATATATGTGTTAGACACTTATACAATACTTATTCAGCAATTTCAATTTCAGAAAGAAGTTTTTAGGTATTAAATTAAAGGAACTGATGTGGAAGGCTGCTACTGTTACTCATGCAAATATTTGGGAAAAATAATGCGTGGAATAAAAAGTGTTAATGAAAGAGACATTCAAGCACATTTGGAAGATTCCACCAAGGTTCTGGAGCAAATCAAGATTTAGAATTAGTCCAAGGTGTGATACTTTGGTGAACAACATGTCAGAGTCATTCAACTAAGTATTTGTAGCTGCAAGGTGTGATACTTTGGCAACCCAACTGTTCCAATGGAAGCACTGCTTGACAATTTTGACATTGGAGAAGATTAAAATCCTAGAAACGGAGACAAGGTGAAATGAAAGTTCAACACAACCTTTATTTTAACGTATAGGCAAACGTAGACAAGAAAAACGATGAGATTGAGAAAGAAAGAAAGCACGTCAACACAACTTGAATCAAATACGCACCAACACTTTATGGAATCACGTTTGAATATCAAGAAAGAAATAATAAGCATGTTTGATACAAGTGAAACCCTTAAATAATATTTTTTTTATCCTTTTGTTGAGTAATTACATAGTTGGCATGCCATGTTGGCAAATACTGACGTTTTCTCAGCTAAACTAACGAAAGAGACCAATAATGCTAACAAAATTAATATTAAGAGACCAAACTGTAACATTTTTTTATTAAGAGACTAAAACGAAACTAAAAATTAACTTAAGGGACCTGGTGACCAATTATGTCTTTTAAAAACTACGCATGTTTTCAATAATTTATTTATGGATGGCACATTTTAAATTAAGATGATTTTTAAAATAATACTGATGTTTATTTTGTCCTTTATGGGTGCGTGCAATCTTAAGTGGTGTTGTGGGGATGGGGTTAAGTGATATGGGGATGTGGGAAAATCGTATGAGATTTTATAAATGAGTCAGACAAAACATATGACTTGAAAACGACGATTTAACCTGCCATCTTCCGCTTATACTTGTCACTTCCACATAATGTGTGAATTGGCTATATTATCCTTCACAATTTTAAAATTATTATTTCAAATTTGCGCATAACTTAGGTATTACACAAAATTTTCTTGGCAATATCGAAAATCTTAAAGCTCATTCTGACAATTTTATCAATAGTGAGAATATCGGGTTAAAGGTCACAACTTTCATGAGTTTTTACCAAAAATTTTAAAAATTTTGGTAAAAACTTATGTGTTTATATAATGAAATTTGAAAATGTCGGTATAAATATACGGGATTTTAACATTGTCGGTATTTACC
This sequence comes from Lathyrus oleraceus, assembly GCF_024323335.1. Lineage (NCBI taxonomy): Eukaryota > Viridiplantae > Streptophyta > Magnoliopsida > Fabales > Fabaceae > Lathyrus > Lathyrus oleraceus. The sequence continues at coordinate 371,492,349 of NC_066579.1, forward strand.
CATGCACTTATACCGGAAAATTTGAAAATATCGATAGTTTAAATTTGGCAAAATTAGTCTTCAAGTCCCTTAACAATTTTTTTTACACAATAATTCCTTAACTAACATTTTGTTATCTGGAATGGTCCATTCAGTTAGTTTTTCTGAAAAATGTTAAGTACTGATTACAGGGAACAACATGTCAGCAAATAGTAAAATGTTGACTCAACAAATATATTAAAAATGCGTTTTAGAGTTTATCATCATCTTCCTCGCTTCATATCTTTGCTGCATTTTTTCCTTTGGTGTCTTCCCTCTTTCCTTTATTTTCTGCATTTTTTATTCATCATCTTCCCTCTTTCATTTGTTTTTTAGGTTTTTCATCTTCTTCTTTTTCAACATTCATTTTGTTCAAGATTTGTCTCCGATGTCAAAGGATTCAAGCAGTGCTTCAATGTCATATAACCAATGCTTTGAGACAGATGGATCTCTGTTTCGTAGAAACAAGAGGATTGAGTGTTTTTGCTAAGATGGAAGCGTTCTTCGTACTGTCAGTGATATGAACAATGCGAACTATGGGAGAAAATTTTGAGATTATAGAAATTATAGAAATTACATGGATAAGGGATGTAATTTCTTCAAGTGGTTAGGTGATGAAATTGTTGATGAAAAGGATTTGAAGATTGAAAGGAAAAAAAAGAAAATTTTAAAATTGAAGAATGAGGATCTCACACTAGAGGATGGTTGAAAATGTTCATTTTGGTTTGGATTTTAAGCTTAGGGTTGAATCTTGTGTTTGTAACAATGTATTTCAAATAGGATTAGGGTAAATCATTGTCTTTGTTGAATTTTTGGTATGTAATGTCATGAGAATTCTATGTAACATTGTTGTTGGTTTAATGATTATTATTATTAGAAGCAATGTGTTCAGTATAATGTACCATTATACCTCAAACAAAAGATTGATGTAACGCTTTTTTTCACAATGGGTTAACAATGAAACAAGACACTGGTATAAAAGAATGGGGAGAAAACACTGGTGTAACATACTGGTTTAGGGATCAAACTAAAATTGTACAATTTTGTTCAGGGTATGATTCAAAATTTATAATATAGTTAAGGGACCAATGTGAAAAATACATGTAAAGTTAAGGGACCAATGTGAAACATGCACATAAATGTAAAAGACCAATTTTGGCCAAAATACTATTAACAAATAATGCTATCAGAACTTCATCCAATTAACAAATGGTTACAAAACATATTTTTACACAATACAAAATGACATTATAAGCTATATCATTTCATTAAGCATTAACAAAATTACATAATCGGATCAAAATGGCATTATAATCCATATAATTCAAAATGACATTATGATTCATAATGCAAAATTACATATATATGTGTAATTCAAGATGGAATTATAAGCCATATCATTCCCATAATCTGGTTACGTTCCAAAACAATATAACAAAACATCAAACATAAATCATAAATTAGAAATCATGGTTGACTTGAAACAAGTTTCCCCCCTTTTGGAGTTTTCTTTTCTTTTTGGGTGGTGGATGAGTTGAAGGTGTTGTTACTGCCTGAATGGGAGGTGTTACTTCCTGAATGGAAGGTGTTGTTACTGCCTGACTGGGAGGTTCTGTTGGTGGCTGACTGGGAGGTACTTGTGGTGGCTGATTGGGAGGTGCTTGTGGCATTAGAAGTTTACATGTGGCCATTTGGTGACCATCCTTATGGAAACGAATGAACTTGATTCCATGGTTTGCTCGTCTCATATGTGACTCATCTCTCATCACTTCACTAGCCTCTTTGTTACTTTTTTCTTGGGCCTACCAGGTTGTCTCTTTATGGGTGGTGGCTGCAAATCAACAACATCTGTTTTTGTCCACAGTGTGTCCCCGTTAATTGGATAAAGAACTGATGCATAACAGGTATCATATCATTGATTTCTATAATAGCCAGGCACACAATCTTTAATTTCTAAGTGTTGATCATTCATGCATGACATTGCATGACAACATGGCAGCCCTGATAGATTCCACGTTCTACATGAACATTCTTTTTTGGAAATATTAACAATGTATTTTTCTCCATTAAATGATATATCCCTAACATCGTAATCATATTCACTTGCACGCCTGTAACACATGTAGAAAGAACAATACAATCATAAGCCAATTTTATTATAGATATATTACATGTAGAAAGCACAATATAATCATATTACCTCACAATCCAATGGTTTGTTTTTGTGAATTATTTGTCATTCTTTTTATTTATATTTGGTAGAATTGAACCTTCATATTTGACAATCTTCTTTCTATTTGTCTCCCATCTCCGCATAAGATACACTCTTATTTCTTCAAGCATAGTGACAATTTGCTTGGCTCATGTAGCTATAAATACAGAGTTGAATGCCTCTGACATATTATTCACCAAAGTGTCACATCATATACTAGTCATGAACCTTGATTTGCTCCAGTACCTTGGTGAATTTTTTATAAGGTGCTTGAATGCTTCCTCATTAACATCCTTGATTTCAAGCATGCTTTTTTCCCAAGCATTGACATGACTAGCAATTGCAGCCATCCACATCAGTTCCTTCAGCTTAAGACTTGAGAACTTCTTCCTAAAGTTGTTGTATAAATGTCTGGAAACACATTGAAGGGAATAAACTGAAACCTTTGTCATAATAAGGGGACTATAATGTAAATAAATTATGATATTGATACATATTGAAGGGACTAAACTGAAACCTTTGTAACAATAAGGGGACTACATTTAAGGGACTACACTGGAACTTATTAAATAGTAAGGGGACTATAATGTAAATAAATTATAATATTGATACCTATTACCTAACACAAAACCTTTAGTCAATATTAGGTAGCAACTCCTCTAGTGCTGGCAACAAACCCTGCAATATGGACACTTTGAAAGTCCTTTGCTCTAGAGTGATATCCATCAACGACAATAAGTTCAGAGCTACCTTTGGTAATATCATTGATCTTGTAGCGGGAAATTCATGATCATCAAGCACTACGCCAAATAAGGGAAAAGAGGGCGCTTTTTTTGGCCTATAACAGCGCTTTAAAGCGCCCTCTAATCTGGCGCTAGCATAGGTAAAGACAGCGCTTTTTTTCCTGGTGAAAGCGCTCTCTAAAGTGGCTCTTTAAGCCCTTTAAGGGCCACTTTAGAGGGCGCTTTTTAAAGAAAGCGCCCTCTAAAGTGGAAACTTTTAAGGGTTTAGAGGGCGCTTTTACTGGAAAGCGCCCTCTAAAGTGGAAACTTTTAAGGGTTTAGAGGGCGCTTTTACTGGAAAGCGCCCTCTAAAGTGAAAATTTAAAGGGTTTAGAGGGCGCTTATTTTGGAAAGCGCCCTCTAAAGTGGGTGGTTATTTAAATTTTTTTTTATAAAAAAAGCGCTATATTTTTTATTTTATTTTAGACAACCTGTATATTGAAGCAGTACACCTAAAACTGTATAATTTGAAGCCCTTTTTCACACATTGCATTCAACAAGCCTTATATACAACAATCCATACATATACAACAATCCACTGATATATAATCGTTTAACTTCTAAAGATTCTAAATATACAACCAATTCATAACTTAAAAAAAAATAAAACTAAGTAGCAAAAACATCTCTGAGATGTATGTTTTTTTTGCTAGCCGCAATCTTCTTAGCAACAACCTCTTTTTGTTCAATATCAATAGCATGAACCTAAAATATCATAAAATTAGTTAGGTGAAGTATAAGATCAAGAATTAACATTTTCTATGCATAAATATCATATAATTGTGTTTATACCTTTTTTTTTGATGCAACTAACTCGATTTGCTGTAATAAAAGCCATTTTACCTGTAATAAAGAAAACAATTAAAATCATTTGACCTGTACCTTTTTCACTAAGTTCTCTTTCTTTTCTTGGTTGGAATATGTTCTACATGTCTCTTAACAACACGGACGGTTGGATTGATCCAAATACCCTCATTATGATCATTTCTAATATATGAATCATTTGATATAATATTCTCATCTTGATCATTTCTGGTAAACGATTCAATCTCAACATCAATATCACCTTGATCTCCAGTGTTTTCATCAATTACTTTGTTGGAAAAAAGAACTATAGACCATTTCGTACTTTTCGGATCATTGACATAGAACACTTGTCTAGCTTGAGAGGCTAGAATAAAAGACTTATCTTTGTATCCCACCCTATTAAGATCCACTTGCAAAAATCCTGACTTATCCATTCGAATGCCGTTATTATTTTCAACCCACTTGCAACCAAATATAGGAATCTGAAACTTCTCATAATCAAACACCCAAATGCGCTCGATAACACCAAAATACGACAGATTTGCAAATTTGGGGTTTAAGTCCTTCACACTTGATATGTGCATTGCTTCAGCTACCACGGTGACACCACTATTCTGCATAGTACTTTTATCATCTTGTTCTTTGGTATAAAATGTGTATCCATTAATCGCGTATGCGCTATAAGAAAAAACATGGAAACTTGGACCATATGCTAAGCATCTCAACCTTTCTGTTATTGAAGCGGGATCTGAATAATACTTTGAATAAATATGATCCTTAAACCAAGGTATAAAACATCGATTGTGCTCTCGTACTATCCAATTTTCATTTCTATTGGGATTTAAACCTCGGAGAACATCCTTGTGAATTTCAACATACGGCTCAACCTCATTCTCATTGTGCAGAACATACAAATGCACTTGATCCCGTTCGACCCTTGATACTGCCACGATTTTATTTCCAATTAGATTTTTTCCTTCTTTCTTTTCGACAAGCTGAGACTTGGGGAGTCCGATTGACTGAACATTAGACAAATATTCAGTACAAAACTCAATCGCTTCTTCAACAATGTATCTTTCAACCATACAACCTTCTGGTCAACTTCGGTTCTTCACGTACCCTTTTAATATTTTCATATAACGTTCAACAGGGTACATCCATCTCATATAAGCTGGTCCACACAATTGTGTCTCTTTCACAAGATGAACAACTAGATGTACCATTATGTCAAAAAATGATGGAGGAAAAAACATTTCAAGCTCACACAAAGTAATAACGATTTCTTTTTGCAACATTGGTAAGATCGCAGGATCGATCACCTTATTGCAAATTGACTTGAAAAAAGAACACAACTTAGTTATAGAGCTTCTTACTTTTTCTGGAAGAATAAAACGTATACCTATTGGGAGAAAATGTTCCATTATAACATGGCAATCATGGGTCTTTAAACTCTTTAACTTGAGGTCTTTCATAGACACAAGTATTCTAATATCTGAAGAGTACCCTTCTGGAACTTTAACTTCACTTAGAAACTTACACAATGTTTTTTTCTCCTTTCTAGATAGAGTATAAGCAGCAGGCGGTAGATATGTTCGTTTTCCTTTCTTCAAGGGTCCTAATTCAGTTCTTATTCCCATCGCTATCAAGTCCTTTCTTGCCTTAAGGCCATCCTTAGACTTTCCTTGTATATTGAGTAACGTGCCAATAACACTTTCAAATAAATTTTTTTCAATATGCATAACATCAAGAAAATGTCTCACATACAAGGACTTCCAATACGACAATTCAAAAAAAACTGACCTCTTCTTCCACCCACTTTTGACAAGTGTGTGGGCAAAAGGCTTGCAAAACTGAGTATCCAAATCTTTCACCTTTTCAAAAATTTGATCACCCGTCAATATAGGTGGAGCCCTGCCTTGTTCTGTCTCTCCATTGAACGCCTTTCTCCATCCACGGTAGTGATGATTTGAATTTAAGAATCTCCGATGACCGAGAAAGACATTCTTCTGACCAAACTCCAAGCGCTTCCAATCTGTTTTATCTTCACAAATAGGACACGCACATTGACCTTTTATGCTATACCCTGATAGATTTCCGTATGCTAGAAAATCATTAATTGTGCCAAACAACATCGCCCTCAAGTTGAAACTTTCTTTCCTATATCCATCATAAACCTCCACACCGGTCTCCCACAAAATCTTTAAATCTTCGATTAAGGGCTTCAAGTACATGTCTATGTCATTCCCTGGTTGTTTAGGTCCAGAAATCAACATAGACAACATCATGTACTTACGCTTCATACATAGCCATGGAGGTAGGTTATAAATCATAATAATCACAGGCCATGTACTGTGTGAGATACTCTGGATACCGTGTGGGTTCATTCCATCAGTAGATAATGCCAAGCGAAGGTTTCTTGATTCTTCTCCAAATTCAGGATAATCATTATCAATTTTCAACCACTGTGGTGAATCTGCTGGATGTCGATACTTTCCATCTATAATTCTTTCATCTGCATGCCAGGTCAAGTGTCTTGAATCGGTTTCACTATGAAACATGCGTCTAAATCTCGGAATAACAGGAAAATACCACAAGACTTTTGCTGGAGACAACTTGTTCTTATATCGCGAGACACCTCATTTAGGACACTCATTTAACGATGCATACTCATTTCGAAACAAAACGCAATCGTTTGGACATGCATGTATCTTATCATAGCTCATGCCAATAGAGCACAACATCTTTTTGGTCTCATATGTTCGATTGGGAAGAACATTATCCTCAGGAAGCATATCTTTCAAAAGGGCTAATAACTTTGTGAAACTTTTATCCGACCATCCATTGCCCGCCTTTAAGTTGTACAACTTTAATACCGCAGACAATCTTGTGAATTTAGTGCAACCATCATACAAAGGTTTCTCTGCATCACTTACCAACCTCTCAAACATTTCGGGACAATCCTTAAGATCTCCTTCAAGTGCTTCTGCAATCTCTTCAACTCGATCACAATCGTATGTATCTGCGCCACTATAGTTTGAGGCATAGGTCGTACTATCCCCCGGTTCAACATTCTCGTTACTTTTCTCACCATGCAAATTCCAACATGTATAACTTCGATCAATTCCATGCCTCATTAGATGCGATGTCAACTGAACCGCGTCAACCCGTTTCCCATAACAACAACCCAAGCAAGGACATATCATTCTACTGGGGTCTTCGGCGTGCGCAACGGCAAACTTAACGAATTCTGATACCCCATTCTCGTACTCTCTCGACAATCGATTGGAAGACATCCATGTATTATCCATTACTGATTAGAATAAACAAAAAACAATTTCAGAAGAGAAACCAAAAATGGGATGAGACAAAACAATTTCGCTTTATTGAGTTAGTCTCTGTGCAGGGCATTCATGTCTCCAACAACAACCCAAAACCAAAACAATTTTGGTTTATTGAGTTAGTTTCTCAACATTTTCAGATATCTCTGACTTCAATAGCATGAGAATGTATGAACCATGCATTAAGCATTAGTGGTATGCACTAATTTGTAGCATAGTTATATATCATCATATAGTTTTTACAAAAGATAAACATTGACTAGAAAATATATATGTAGAATTGTATAATGGTCTAACTGAAAGCTAACAGAAGAATAGTCGACTCTAATTTACTCTATCAAATAACATCCATACCTAAACTTCTTAAGTTACTAGCTACGCTATGTATGCTAGAATAAATACACTCATAAGCTGCATAGTGTACCTTTGATTGGTAGAAGGTGTTTTAGATATTGCTGCCTCCTTTTTCTACATCGAGAAACAAATGGAACAGTTGGTGAAATTTAACCCATAATGCCTAGTCTCCATTGCTAGCATTGCAACACAATAGTTATTGTTGAGAATACTCAATAAATGTATGAACCAAGAAAAATGAAACAAAAAATGAACAATAGAGAACGTCAGAAGAGAAACCAAGTAATATGAAGATTAGAAAAATACCTATGGTGTCAAAATCGAACAGCTAACAACGAATTAATAGAAGGAGGAAACGTCGTAGATCTAACAGAGGTGGAAGGAGAACTCCTTAGAAGTAGTGAAAATCGTAGCAGTGAGAACCCTAACGTGAAAAAGAACGAAAATAACAGAGAGTGAAATAACAAAACGCGCAGTATGTTATAATTTTAATGTTTACTAAAGGGGACCTTAGAGGGCGCTTGTGGAAAAAAAGCGCCCTCTAAAGGGGGCCTAAGAGGGCGCTTATGAAAGCGCTCTCTAAGGCTTTCCAAAAGCGCTTTATAAACTGGAAATGCACATGGACTTATAGAGCGCTTTTTTAAAAGCGCCCTCTAAGGGTAACCTTAGAGGGAGCTTTCTAAAAAGCGCCCTGTATTGTTGTCCCTCTATCTCCTCCTTATTTTTTCGCTTCACCTTAGAGGGCGCTTTATTACAAAAGCGCCCTCTAAAGTGCGCTGTCTATTCCAGTTGTTCGCTCCTTATTTTTTCGCTTCACTTTAGAGTGCACTTTTATAATAAAGCGCCCTCTAAGGTGTGCTGTCTATTCCAGTTTTTGGCGTAGTGAAGCTATTGACAAGCTAGAGATCAATTAACAAGAGTCGCCACCGCGCTTTTATTGTTTCCAAGGGAAAAGGGAAAAAGTACGAACAAAACCCAAATAATAAGAAGTTTTCAAATAAAAACTAATAAAAGTCAGAGATCATAGGTAAGGGGGTTGGTTACACAGAGGGAAGGTGTTAACACCCAAAGTGTCCTAGATACTCCTAGGGAGCCCTTTTTGTGTGCATATGTATTTTGTACAAAGTGATGTCTACAAACAAATAGAATGGAGGGATGAGAAAAGAATTCATTAATTATATTTTTGTGTTTGACAAGACATTCGATCTTGTGCCTACGTACCAACATAAAAATGAGGGATCAAAACCTCGTAGTTCATGCTAGAAATTTCAAAATGAGTGTGTTAGTTTTAACAAAATTTAAGTTTGAAAGGCACAAAGGCCTAAAATGATTGGAATGAGTTAGTTCTTTTTGCCTTTTTGAAAGTTTTAGTCAAGTATGGTTAGATTTATTTACAAGTTTGATTTAAGAAAATAAGTTTGAAAATGCAATGGCATAAGGCCAAAGTTTCTATCTTTTTTTGAAAGTGGTCAAAATTTAGGACAAAAGTAGTTCACACAAAGAAGGTTTTGAAAATGGAGGGAGAGATTTTGAAATTAAAGAAATGGGGAGAAGACGAAGAGACTACCCTATATACAAGAATTTAAAAGTTTAAAGTTAAAAAGATCTGACCAAATGGGAGCAATCCAATAGACAAGTATGTCAATAGAAACCCAGAATTCCCTTGGACTTTTTAGAATCAAGCAACACACAAATGCACAATTATATCAATCTTGAAGAGAAAAAACATCAAATAAAGATGGCCTCATCCAAGCTTATCCACTTCAATGGTCTTCTTCAAAATAGCCCATGTAACAGATGAATTCCACAAGTCATAGGTTCAACATGACAACTTCATAATGATCAATGTTGCAGATGAATTGGAGAGATCTTGAATGATGTATCAGATGAATTTCAAATTTGCAAATACTTGGTTCTTCAACAAATTGGCATTGGCCAAGTCCATTAGCAAATGAATGTTTCCTAAATTCTAAGTCCAATTGGGCAAGATCAAACCAACAGTCCACTCAAAAGTCTTTTAGGGTTTTTGTTATTATTATGTACATTAATGGTCAAAGACCAAACAAGCAAACAAGGTATACACAAACAAAATAATATCACACAATATGGTCCAAATGGACAAAGTGAAAATTACATAAACATAAACAATTAGAATGATATGTATAATGACAAATGATAATAGAATACTAAAATTAAATTGCATTAAAAGTAAAAGCTTGAAAGTAAAAGTTAATAGTTAGTAAGTTAGTAGTTAGTTTTGTTTTGCTTTTGATTTTAAGACATTCTTGGGAGAACACTCAACCCACTTGCCACAAGCATGGATCCTTGAACCAAAACATCTTCCAAAGGAAGGAAAGAAGGCAAAGTTTCCACACAATACCATGGAAGAGGGGAGACTTACAATCTAACTAACTAGAATGCTTATGCCTTTTCTGTCACCAATTTAGCGATATGTTATCGTAATTGGACTTATCTAGAAGTCACAACTATTTGAGACCGGGCAATAGACTTTTGGTGTTAATGCATGTTGGAGACATAGTATTATGAACTATGCTCATTAAACATATCACACTCAAAATTATGCAAAAGGTGTGGCCTAATCTCATCCATACTCATGTTAATCTTTCAATCAACTAGCATTAGGACTTTGAGATGTCATTGGCCAAATGGAAATGAATGGATGAAGAAGGGGAATTATATGAATATGGAAAGGGATGAATGAGATCACAAATTGGTCAAAGGAGGACTTTTACCAAATTAATATTATTCATTCATTTTGGGAGATGGAATGTACATTCCATCAACCCCCTAAATCCAATAATATTAACTTGACAAAGTCAAATCAACCTTGACCAAGGCCCAACCACAAATAAGAAACTCAATTAAGTCAATACAAATGGTCAATACAATTAAAATGACATTTATTCAATTAAAAATATTAAAATAATGCATTAAATTCAAATATGTTTTGTCCAAATCCTAAAATCTCATCAAAACACCAAATAAATGGCCATGAGATTTATCATAGGTCAAACAAGGTCAAATGACCTTGGAGAAAAAATTTCATAATTTTTGGACACTTAAAAATATTTTTAAACAATTAAAAACAAATGAAAAATCAATTAATTCATGAAAAATATTAATATTTATCCAAAAAAATAATTTTAATTCAGAATATGAAAGAGAAAAATATTTGATTTTTTTTGGTGAAATTCCCATATTTTTTGGATCAATATTGAATTTAATATGAATTATTGAAGAAAATGGAATTAAAATGAAATTCAAAACATTCAAAAATACGTGGACCATCAGATCTCCCTCATTAATTGAGGTGGCAGATCTGATGATCCAAAGCATGCGTTCCATGTGTTCCTTAGTCAAACGCGCTGTACACATGGTATTCACAAGGCACGATCAAGATTAAAACGCGAGAATTAGATCCCATGGTTCAGATGCAAGTGTTAGAGCAGGGATAGAGTATCGGGATTTGTTATTGTCTCCACAGGGATTATGTGATATTGCCGCCGTTCGACAGTTGTTAAACTCTTAACTTATAGTAACAAGGGGGTTTTAGTTTTCGGTTACGGTAGCTTGCATAAAAAGTAAGAAATTGCGGTAAAAGTTTTGGTTTTACGATTTGAGAAAGTTTGTCAAAGTTAGGGTTCGACGATCACTTTGCATGCATATGTTCGATCAAACAAAACTCATAAACTCCATTAGATGATAAACACATTCACAAAATCCTCCCAATGTGTTTATTTCTAACACACATTGTGGTTTTTCCCATTTTGATCCATTGTTGATTTCTCACACAATCTATCAAAATGACAACTTTTAGGTTTAACTTTTTAGTGAACAAACTCATTCAAAACCATCTCTAGCTAAAGAACAAGGATGGATGAAAATCTAGGTCAAGAGTTGGAAAACACCTTTCAATAATAAACCAACACAAAAAGTTATCAATAAAACAAGGTTTTCACCATACATTCATCATCAAAGAGTTTACAAATGAAGATTAACCCATATACATACAAAGCTTATGATCATCTACATCTAACCTTGACAAAATGAAAGACTTAGCTACTCATTTTCATGGTAGCTTGAACAACAAGTTTCAGAAGAAGGTTGATCAACATCCGAGTCGAAGAATCGAGATTGGATGGGAATCCACCTTCTTTTTGTAAAATATTGTCAAGAGAAGAAGAAGAATGAGAAATGGGGTTTCTAGGGCACAAAAATCACCTCCTAGCAAAAAACAAGTAAAAAGATGATTAAAAAAGTTCTGTTCCAAAAAGTAGCCCATACTACTTATAGAAATGGTTGCTGAGCTGTCATGCTCGCTAGGCGAACAATCCTTCGCTAGGCGAAGCCCTCGCTTCTCTCATTCGCTCCAGTGAGTCTTGATGTTTTTGCTACTGGAAGTGTTCGCTACTTGCTCGATGGATGCTCGCCTAGGGAATACTTCGCTACTTCCCTCGTCACAACGAGTTTTGATCTTTTTGCTACTGGAAGTGTTCGCTACTTTCCCGTTGTATGCTCGCCTAGCGAATACTTTGCTACTTCCCTCGCCACAACGAGTTTTGATCTTTTTGGTTCTGTCCAAGTCTGGGAGTGTTCGCTGGCATCTCGCTGCGTGCTCGCCTAGCGAATACTTCGCTACCTCACTCGCCTAGCGAGCTTGCTTATGTTTGCTTTCTTTCTTGGTTCCTTTGCCATCTTTCTTGTGCCTTAGTTTTCTACTCTTTCATGCCTAATTCCTGCACAATAACACACAAATTAAAGGTACCAAGATCATTTCACATAGTATTGCAAATCAACAAAAACAAGGGCGGTTTCGAACACTTTTTCGACAAAAAGGAGTGAAAGATGCCCACATTTGATAGCTCAAATAAGCAAACTTGGGCATCTAACAACTCTCCCCAACTAGATTCTTGCTTGCCCTCAAGCAAAGTATGCCTCTTGAAGGACAAGAGGATTTGCTTAAAGAAAAAGATTTCTCCGAAATCGGATAAAATGGCTCAAACACAAGAGAATCAACCAGACACAAGTTCCCAATGGTTAGAATAACACAATACACAAGAACTAAAGCCTTATAGCAATGCAAAACATGTATCAATCCACAACAATGTTATCCTGAATGAATCACCCTATCTCTCCTCTTCAAATAAGGATTGAAGAAATTACGCGTTTGCAACCGCGGGGACAATTTCACTCTCCAACAAACAATGCAAAAGTCAATTCAATTCATACAATGTCTAACAATTATAAATGAAAATGCGGAAGCACGAAGATCACTAAGGTCTTTTCCGGTTGTAGCTTGGTCAGGTTTACAAACAAGGGTCATATCTAAGGCCATTGAAAACGAACTTGCCGACGCAAAAGAGACATTCACTGTACAAGCTATTCACACATCTCAACTTCGTTCCACTTGTTTCTCATTTGAAACCTTCACAACTCTTATTTCACAACTCAATTTTGTTTTTCACTATTTTCCTTCCAAGCAAGCATTCATTTTCATTTTTTTTCACATCGTATTCACAAAACAGATGTTTCTCTTTTCTAAATTTTTTTTTTCAATGCTTGCTCGGTTATTCAAGAGTTGTGGCACCTACCGATTCTCATTTTCGTTCTCCCCAACTTATCTTTTACTCACCCCAAGTGAATGCTCTTGACTTTTTACGGCAAAAGAACAATTATCAAAAATTCCAGGGTTTCAAGAAAAAAGATTTTGACGTGTCACCTTATTTCAAGCTGAGATTCAACTGTTTAAGCTCAAAGGGGTTCACAAATACTCTCTGCTCACGGGTAAGTTGTATTTGGAACTGGTTGTGCTCGAAAGAAAACAAGCGCCTTGATCATTTCTAATTGCTTCCACAAATTCACAATAATAAAAGACAAAGCATGAATCAAATGAATCAACACAGTTTATTAGAATCCAACATTTTAGTGTACAATGGAGGTTTCCTCACAATTTGTGGTTCTAAGCCCTAGGTGAATCATTCATTCAATTATGTTGCAAAAAGAACAATATTCAATTACGAAAAGAGTAAAGTTCTTAATGCATTCTAAAATTCTAACCGGAGGTAACCATGTACCTTAGCATTATTCGCTTGTTTATTTTTATCATCGCCATCCAAGCTCGGATGCACCTTCATTGGATACTTCTTTAAAGAGCAACTAATCTAGAAGGTTTGACCCTCAACAACCAAAAATTTATTAAACAAAAGAAATTCAAACCAAACATAAACAACAACCATCACTTCAAAATGTTAAAATGTGCGTGGGGGACAAAACACCCCAAAAAGTACATAACAAAAATACCAAATATCTGAAAATACAAGAAAATAAAACATAACATAAAAAAAAACTTAGTCCTCATAGGACTCAGAACCCTCTTCACTACCGGCCTCAGAACCGGAATCATCATCATCACCATCATCATCATCAGCATCATCATCATCAACATCATCAGCGCCACCAGAAGCACCAGCACCAGAAGCACCAGCACCCGCCCCCTCTCCGAAAACAGGCCTGTCCTCAGGCCAGCTAGCATGTTGCAGGAACTGCTCATGCATCATCATAGGATGCTCTTCAGAAGGGTCACGTACCTGCAACTATAATACGTGCATAGAGTCATGTATATCAATCATGGCGCGCTGAGTCGCCGCCATCCAATCGCAATTGTAATTGCAAACAGCTTGCTGGAAAGGATCAAACCCCTGAGAAAAAGCACCAGGACCATCAGCAGCCCCGGTATCATCAGCAGTTGTACTACCTCGAAAGTTCTTCGACTTACAGTACTTGTCCATATATCGATCGTCGATTGCGAACTGAATCCTTACCTGACTGCGGGAGGGTAGCTTCACCCTCGACTGTAGGCACAAAGCCATGATGAGACAAGGAAAAGCAAGGGGCCAGTTAACTCGCGCCCCCGACTTCAGCCCGCTCTCAACCACGGACTTCATCTCAATCGCAATGATTCGCGCCACATCGATCTGTACATTAGTTAGAATACAGTGGACCAAGTGTGCCACTGGGATCGGCACGGTCGACGTGTGTGACTTGGGCTTAATGTTAGTCAGAACCAACATCAAGATCAGCTGAGCCAAGGGAATCATATCCTCCCGATGGTACCTCACAGGAACCCCAGATGGGTTCACCTCAACCGACTTTCCCTCAAACAAAAGGGCCACAGAAATAGCATCAGTGTTCCTGTGGAGCCTCAGATCTCTGTGGTATGCACCCCTCTCATTAACTCCCAGATGGAGCGGTTCACCAAGAACTCGGTTAATAGCATCCCTATCAAAAGCGACCTGACGTCCTGACACTCTTGTAGTCCAAGTGAAAGGCTCGTCGTCATTTGGCAGCGCGTTCGCATAGAACTCGCGCACTATATCAATATCATAGCTTTCGGGTGGAAAGATCAACTTGTCCCATTTCTTGCTATTTATCAACCCTGCAAATGTTCGATAATCGCCTTGTGCGTTGATCAATAACCTATTCTCAGGTAAGATTTTCCTTTTCTCCAACGCCACATAACGTGCGGCTTGCTTCGGCCCAACGAATTTATCGGTGTCAAATTGAATTGGCACAGTGCGGGAAGTGCTCCCGACCTTTCTCTTTTTTGCAGCACTTGACTTGGATGCCATCTGTAAAATCATAGAAAAGAAACATCATACAACCACAAAACAGATTAGAGATCAAAACAGAAAAACCAGATACTGTCATGGTTGCTACAACTTCGCTTAGCGAGAACCCAGCGAAGATTCGCTACGGGTTCGCTTAGAAAAGTGACAGCGAATGCTCGCCACAGATTCGCCTAGCGAAGATGATAGCGAGTGTTACGGGATTCTGAGTTCTCCACTGTTAACAATCCAATTTCAGAAAACCCGAAGTCTAATGATACCCATTCCAAAAACAAAGTAATTTAACATGCTAGGAATCGTTCTATACATACATGCAAACCTAAAATTCAACCCAATCTCCCAATCTTGTAAATTCAACCCTAATGACTCATTCTTCAGAATTTACAACATTGAAAGCACAGAGGAATGGAGACAGAACAAACCTGATTGAAGAGGTTGATTGATTCTGAAATACAACAGTTAGGGTTTGCACAAGGATGATTCTCAAAGTTTTTGTGTGAGATGGAAGTGAAAAGTGTGAAAAGTTCGTGACCCTATGTTCAGACTAAAACAAAATAAATGGGTTTTGGGCCCAAATGAGTGGCCCTCTGAAAAATAAAATAAAGTTCTGTCACGCAACGTTCGCCTAGCGAAGAGCTAGCGAACGTCTCGCTACTGTCTTCGCCTAGCGAGCAGCTAGCGAACATGACAGGATCTTGTTTTTTTCAAAACAGCACTGCACAAGACAATTCAGCAAGGTTCCACCAATTTGAATACCAATATCACACAACACAAAGCTGTAAATACTTACAATGTTGGGGTGCCTCCCAACAAGCGTTTGTTTAACGTCGGATAAGCTCGACGGTTCGAGATGCTCACAGAGGAGCATCCAAGCAGATTGCACAACTCTCGTGATCCACAAGACCGTCAAGATAAATCTTCAAACGTTGGCCGTTAACCGTCCAACTATCTTTCTTTTCCAAGTCCTCGATGACAACAGCTCCATACTCTTTGACTTCTTTGACACGAAATGGCCCGGACCATTTAGATTTCAAATTTCCAGGGAATAACCTCAACCTAGAATTGAACAAAAGGACCAACTGTCCGGGCACAAATTCCTTCTTCCTAAGCTTTTTGTCATGATACTCTTTCACCTTTTCTTTGTACAACCAACTCGAGTGATATGCGGCATTGCGCATTTCTTCCAACTCAAGCAATTGCACTTTTCTTTTTTTCACCGGCCAAATCCTTATCAAAGTTCAATAATTTCAGAGCCCACAAAGCTTTGTGCTCCAATTCGACCGGCAAATGGCAAGTCTTACCAAATACCAATTGAAAAGGAGTTAGCCCAATTAGAGCTTTAAAAGCGGTATGGTATGCCCATAAAGCTTCATCCAACTTTTGCGACCACTCTTTTGTAGAATTCGACACGGTTTTTTCAAGAATTCTCTTAATCACACGATTAGAGACTTCGGCTTGACCGTTTGCTGGTGGGTGATACAGAGTCGCCACTCTATGTGATACACCGTAATGTCTCAAAACGCTTTCTAACGGTGCATTACAAAAGTGTGACCCTCCGTCCCTAATCAACACACGGGGGGTTCCAAAACGGGAAAAGATGTTTTTCTTCAAAAAATTTATTACCGTTTTAGCATCCGCCCGAGGTGAGGCAATCGCCTCAACCCACTTAGAAACATAGTCAACCGCCACAAGCATATATTCATTACCATATGAGGGTGGGAATGGTCCAACAAAGTCGATACCCCAACAATCGAATACTTCAACCTCTTGGATGTTTTGGAGAGGCATCTCGTCTCTCTTACCAATCCCACCACTTCTTTGGCAACTATCACAACTTTGCGCATGGGCATTTGCGTCTTTGAAAATAGTAGGCCAATAAAATCCTGACTGAAGGACTTTAGTGGCCGTTCTTGCCCCATTGTAGTGTCCGCCGTAAGGCGAGTTGTGACAATGCCAAAGAATGTTTTGCGCTTCATCGCCAGTAACACACCTTCTCAAAAGGTTATCACCACCCAATTTAAACAAGTATGGGTCATCCCACACGTAGTACTTAGCATCCGAGAGAAATTTCCTTTTTTGGTTCGAAGTTAGGTCGGGAGGCACCAAACCACTAGCCTTATGGTTCGCAAAGTCCGCAAACCATGGCCTAACTTGAACTTTCAAAAGTTTTTCATCAGGAAACTCTTCCCGGATTTCCTTCTCGGAAGCGGTAACCTCCACATTAACTAAGCGAGATAAATGATCCGCCACCAAATTTTCCGATCCTTTCTTGTCTTTGATTTCAACATCAAATTCTTGCAACAAGAGGATCCAACGGATGAGCCTTTGCTTCGAGTCTGGTTTGGTGAGCAAATATGTAATCGCCGAGTGGTCGGTATACACTATGACCTTGGAACCAATAAGATAGGACCTAAACTTTTCAAGCGCATACACTATCGCAAGTAATTCTTTTTCAGTGGTGGCATAGTTAACTTGAGCCTCATTAAGAACTTTACTTGTGTAGTGTATCGCATGAATTTTTTTCTCTTTTCTTTGGCCTAATACCGCTCCGATTGCATAGTCGCTCGCATCACACATGAGCTCAAAATTTAAATTCCAATGTGGAGCGACTATAATTGGAACGGTAACCAATTTTTCCTTTAAAATTTCAAAAGCTTGTAAACACTTATTAGTTAAAAGAAATACCTGATCCTTAGCTAGCAAGTTACTCAAAGGCCTAACTACCTTTGAGAAGTCTTTGATAAAGCGCCGATAGAAACCGGCGTGCCCCAGAAAGCTTCGGACTCCCTTCAAATTCACCGGAGGAGGCAACTTTTCAATCACTTAAACTTTAGCACGATCAACTTCAAGCCCTCTTGAAGAGACTTTATGGCCAAGCACTATCCCCTCGGTCACCATGAAGTGACACTTCTCCCAATTAAGAACAAGATTTGTCTTCACACATCTTTCAAGAACCGTTTCCAAGATGTCCAAGCATAGACCAAAGGAACCACAAAATACGGAGAAGTCGTCCATAAAGACTTCCATTGTTTTTTTTGATAAGGTCGGCAAAAATAGCTTGCACACATCTTTGGAAAGTCGTCGGTGCATTGCACAACCCAAAGGGCATTTTACGATATGGGAAAATTCCAAAAGGACATGTGAAAGCCGTCTTTTCATGATCGGCCGGGTCAACCGCAATTTGGTTATACCCGGAATAGCCATCTAAGAAACAATAATATTGTTGCCCAGAAAGTCTTTCTAGCATTTGATCCATGAACGGGAGTGGAAAGTGATCTTTTCGAGTTGCGGTATTCAACCGCCTATAATCAATGCACATACGCCACCCCGTTGCCACTTTTGTCGGGATCAACTCATCCTTTTCATTTCGAATCACGGTAATGCCACCTTTCTTCGGAACCACATGTACAAGACTAACCCATGGGCTATCCGAAATCGGGTAAATCATTCCCGCATCCAACAACTTAACAACCTCCTTTCTAACAACTTCCTTCATAGTAGGATTTAAGCGGCGTTGCGGTTGAGCTACCGGCTTAAAGTCCTCTTCCATTAAGATCTTGTGCATGCAATAGGAAGGACTAATTCCTTTGAGATCGGAAAGAGTCCAACCCATGGCTTTTTGATTCTTTTTCAAAACATTGATCAAACGGGCTTCTTCATTCTTTAACAAAAGATTGCTTATGATAACCGGCTTTGCTTCGGTCTCGTCGAGGAATGCATATGTGATACAGTGAACTGACTTTGTGTTTTTGCTTTGAAAAGCAATGTTGCGGATAGCAAGAGTCGCCACCGACTTTTCTTTTATCCAATAAGGAAAGGCGGAAAAGAACAGGAAAGACCTTGATTAGATTTTGAGTTCGGGAGGTACATTATACAAAGGGAAGGTGTTAGCACCCTTTGTATCCATGGTTATCCATGGGCTCTTAATTGCTTAACTCACTTATGTTTTCCTTGTTTGAGAAAGTGTTTGAGAAATGTGGTGTGTTTAGAAAATATTTTGAAAGGAGAGTTTAACTTTGTAATGATTCTTGTACGAATGTATACAAAGTGTTTATCTCGTTTGATTTTGAAAGATGTTTAGAAAAATATAACTCGGCGATGATTATGGTGTGAATGTATACCAAGTGGTGATTTTCTAAAAGATGTTATGAAAAGTGTGAGGTGTGAAAAGTATTTTAAGCTGTGAGCAAGCATTTAAGAGTTATACCTAACCAAGGTCTTTATAGGTATTTCCTATCCTTATGAGGGTAAAACTGTCCTTACTATTGAGAAGTAAGTAGTTTTATCCTTTGGATGTAAAGGGACATCGTGGGGTCGTCGATTGGTCATTGAAGGCAACATTTGTAAGGATACCTTAGCATTCGAAGGGACGATCATCATTTAATCGTAGGCTACAACGAAGGGTCATCGAGGGACAAAGTCATATATTCGAAGGCAACGTTCGAGGGACAAGGTTTATCTCGTAGGGACATTGACCTTTTGATCGAAGGGACTATGACTTATCTGTTTAGGCATGATGATGATTTAATCGAAAGGGTCTTTGCTAAGGGTATCCCCACATTCGCGGGACATGACCGTAATATCGTAAGGCAACAAAGAGAGATAAGATCACGTATTCGAAGGCAATGTAGTTAGCCAAGTATCAGAATAAATCTCCACACTGGTATCCCACAAATAAAGTGGAATACCGAGCTATCTCTTCAAGAATCATGGGAGCCCTTACAAAAACTCAGCAAACATGTTAGAATGACGGGATGGGGTGCAATCAAGAGTTGCACCGAACAAGAGAATTATAGCAATAATAGTGTCAGGCAAACAGCGTGTAAACGCAATAGAAAACATATCAAACAAATACAAAACAGATCAGAATGCAAACAGAAAAAAACAACTACTGTCATGTTCGCTACTGCCTCGCCTAGCGAGGGCCTGGCGAACCCTCGCTACAAGTTCGCTTAGCGAGGTGCTAGCGAACGACTGCGGGTTCTGGGTTCTCCTTTGATATTGGTGCGATTTCGGAAATCCCAAACCCTATGGCATCCATTACAGAAATTACATGATCGAATATTCAAAGTATTGTTTTACACATTTATGCACATCTAAACCCACATGCAAAACCTAACGATATTCACCTTTCCAAATTCAACCATAATGCCTCATACATTTAGAAATTTCAAATGGGGAGCATAGAGTAGTGGGAATAGGGAAAACCTGATTGGAGGGATCAAATGAAATTGAATTTGCACCGTTGGGTTTGCAGGGCAATCTTAGGGTTTATGCCTGATAGGGTTTGTGGAGGTAACCTTTATGCAGATGAGTTCTCTGAATTAGCTTCTAGGGTCTTCTCCGTTGTTTTTTCGGATCCCCTGTTGTCCTCCCTTTTTCAAATGAAGTTCTGGAATTTATAGCTGATTTTTTGTGTCTTGGTGGGCTCAGACTGAAGGCAATTCAGGCCCAGAATTTTTGTATATCCGCAAGCTTCGCTAGGCGAGTGAGCTAGCGAAGGGTTCGCTAGGCGAATGAGCTAGCAAAGGGTTCGCTAGGCGAACACTCAGCGAGTGTTCCAACGAATGCTCCCAGACTTGGATAAAAGCATAGCTAGTACTTACTCGCTAGGCGAGCAACTAGCGAGCGGGTAGCGAGCATTCCAGTAGCAAAATCAACAAGGTTCGCTGGAGCAAAGGAGGAAGCGTGGGCTTCGCCTAGCGAAGGTTTTGCTCGCCTAGCGAGCATGACAGTTCAGGTCATCTTCTGAATTTGGTAGCCTGTGCGCTGGATCTTTGTTCCTTTGAAAAATGAATAGACCTCTGTTGAAAGTATAAAAATTAACAGGCAAATTTTGGGGTATGACAGCTGCCCCTGTTCAATATTCTTAAACCGAGAGAATTAGAATGGTATGTACGCCATTCGTGATCTGGAGGTGGGAGATTATTGAACACTTAGAGTGCCCCGAAAATTTTCACTTGTTAATTAAAGGATAGTCTTGATGGAGATGGGCTTAAAGATGCCATCCAGAAAGTTTGATGATGAGAGCTTCAGAGTGCATCGTACATTAGACCATATCTGAAGACATGGGTGTCACACTGGGTCGTACGTTAGACCGTATAATGAGTCATCCATTAGGTGATATTAGGGTGAGCTGAACCTGATGAGACAAGGATCAGAATGGGTCATACGTTAGACCGTATCTGAGTAGCTGTGCGAGCCATCTGTTAGGCTGTATCTGGAGAAATAAAGATCAGAATGGATCGTACGCTAGATCGTATCTGAGTTGCAGAATGATTCGTCCATTAGGCTGGCGACTTCACTGGGGATGAAAGGTCAGAACGGATCATACGCTAGATCGTATCTGAGTCGCAGAATGAGCCGTCCGTTAGGCTGTATCTGGGATAAAAATCAGAATGGATCGTACGCCAGATCGTATCTGAATAGCAGAATGAGCCGTCCATTAGGCTGTATCTGAGATAAAAATGTAGTCGTACGCTAGACTACATTTCAGAATGTACCGTACGCTAGGTAGTATCTGAGTAGCAGAATGAGCCGTCCGTTAGGCTGTATCTGGAGAAATAAATATCAGAATGGATCGTACATTAGATCGTATCTGAGTAGCAGAATGAGCCGTCCGTTAGGCGGGTGACTTCACTGGGAAGGAAAGATCAGAATGGATCATACGCTAGATCGTATCTGAGTTGCAGAATGAGCCGTCCATTAGGCTGTATCTGAGGATGAAAGATCAGAATGGATCATACGCTAGATCGTATCTGAGTTGCAGAATGAGCCGTCCATTAGGCTGTATCTGAGATAAAAAGTAGTTGTACGCTAGACTACATCTCAGAATGTACCGTACACTAGGTAGTATCTGAGTAGCAGAATGAGCCGCCCATTAGGCTGTATCTGAGGATGAAAGATCAGAATGGATCATACGCTAGATTGTATCTGAGTCGCAGAATGAGCCGTCCGTTAGGCTGTATCTGATATAAAAAGTAGTCGTACGCTAGACTACATTTCAGAATGTACCGTACGCTAGGTAGTAGCTGAGGGGATGAATATCCAAATGGGTCGTACGCTAGACCGTACTGGAACAGTTGAAGGAACCATACGTTAGGCTGAATCAAAATGAGCCGTACGTTAGGCTATATCTGATAATATTTGTATGTTGTACTTGCAATAATTGTCTGGGATGGGCTTAAAGATGCCATCATTAGGAGGAAATCAGAATGCTTGTCAGAATGAATATTCATATGGATTATATCTGAAAGATGTATCTAAATCTTGAATGTAATTGATAAAGATCTGTCTGAATGAATCTTTATTTTGACTGTATTAGGAGGATAATTAACCTGAAAAAAGAGTTAGCCTCATGCCATGTTATGATGCATGAGATGTTTTATGCTCTTGAAAATAAATGCGAACATTGCATGCATGCATATGCTGTGAAATGATGTATGAATGAATTATGCGTCTGAAAACTTTGCCATGGGAAAATAAATCCTGATATTCTGGTTGGAGACATTTGTATTGATGACCCTTTCTTAGCTGGGGATATTTGATTTCTATCTGATGGTAGAGATATTCAACAAAACCTGACTCGGGATAACAAAGGTGACCAGTCTGTCTAGTAGTGCCAATTTCTTCTGGGAATGACTGGTTTTGCTGGGGAACAGGATTTGCAACCGGACTTGTTGGAAAGCATGGTTAGACCTTATCCTTGATCCTAAAGTCTTTTAGAAATTGCTATTTTTGTTTTATGCATGTATTTTCGGTAAACATCAATCATATTCAAATGCATATATTAATTCGAATTAAATCAATGGACGTTTATGCAAACAAAACGGAGAAAGTAAAACAAAAGTATCTTTTTGGAAATAAAATTGTATTGATTTTGAAAGAGGGCCTATAAACAGGCAATTTTGATACAAGGAGACATAAATCATAGTAAGAGGAAATAGTCAAGAAAGCAAAGAAAAAAAAACAGCTATAAGAAAAAGTCCTATTGATTTAAATTCTACTACTGCTATTATGTCTTCGAGCATCTCATCCCTTGCTGTCGGATAGAAGTGATTGGCTTGCTCAGTCCCTTTGACTTTGGTGAGGCTGATCGAGAACGGGGCATAGTCATACGCTTTAATCCCTAATTTTTGCCTGGACTGCCTTTTCAGGTTTTCAGTCCACCAGGCTACCCTTTTTTGCCCAAGCCGCCTTTTCAGGTTTTCGACCTGCCGGGTGTACATTTTTATATGTTTATCCCTAATTTTTGCCCGAACCCTTTTGGTTCGCCGGGATGCCCTTACTTTTGCCTAGATACGTCGACCTAGTGGGTCTCTTTTATGCGTAGTATTTTTTAACTATGTCCGCGTTCACGGGATGCGAGAAATCTTTGCCATCCATTGTAGCAAGCATCATGGCTCCACCAGAGAATACCTTCTTAACTACAAAAGGACCTTCGTATGTGGGAGTCCATTTGCCTCTAGGATCACCTTGTGGTAGAATGATACACTTTATCACCAAGTCGCCAATTTGATACACCTGTCTCTTGACTTTTTTATTAAATTCCTGGGTCATGCGCTTCTGATATATCTGCCAATGACAAACAACCGCAAGTCTCTTTTCATCAATCAAATTTATCTGATTGAGTCGAGTTTGAATCCATTCATCTTCATCTAAGCTTGCATCTTTCATAATTCTCAGAGAGGGAATCTGAACTTCCACTGGTAAAACGACTTCCGTTCCGTAGACTAAAGAGAAAGGAGTTGCCCCTGTCGAAGTGCGTACTGAAGTGCGATAACCATGAAGAGCAAATGGTAACATCTCATGCCAGTCTTTTTATGTTACTACCATCTTTTGTATAATCTTCTTAATATTCTTATTAGCAGCTTCTACGGTGCCATTCATCTTTGGCCGGTACGGAGAAGAGTTATGGTGTTTTATTTTGAACTGCGTGCAGAGTTCAGTAATCATCTTATTGTTCAAATTAGTACCATTATCAGTGATAACTCTTTCAGGGATGCCATACCGACAAATAAGACTATTCTTGATGAACCGTGCCACCACATTCTTGGTGACAGAAGCAAATGAGGCTGCCTCTACTCACTTCGTAAAGTAATCAATAGCAACAAGAATGAAACGATGTCCATTAGAAGCAGTAGGTTTAATCTCTCCAATCATATCAATGCCCCACATTGCAAAGGGCCAAGGGGCTGTCAACACGTTCAATGGAGCAGGAGGTACATGTACTTTGTCCGCATAGATCTGGCACTTGTGACAAGTTCTGGAGTGATGGTGGCAATCAGCTTCCATGGTAGACCAATAATACCCTGATCTCAGAATCTTCTTGGCCATCGTATGTCCACTAGAATGAGTCCCAAAAATATCGTCATGCATGTTTTCCATAATCTTTTCTGCTTCCTTTTTATCCATACAGCGAAGCAAAGTCGAATCATGATTACGTTTGTATAATATTCCATTACTCAAAAAGAATTTAGCGGAGAACTTCCTCAGAAATTTTCTGTCATTGATGGATGCCTCTTCAGGGTATTCCTGAGTTTCTAAATATCTTTTTACTTCGTGGAACCAAGGTTTCTCTTATACTTCATCAGCATTAAGTTCATAACAATATGCTGGTTCATCTAATCGTTCAATGGTGATCATGGGAGCTTCATTGTCCCATCTAACTCTGAACATAGATGACATGGTAGCCAATGCGTCTGCCAACTGATTCTCTTCTCGTGGAATATGTTCGAATGTAATCTCTTCAAAGTATGGGATTAATGTCAACACCCGCTCTCGATAAGGGATGAGATTCGAATGTTTAGTGTCCCATTCTCCTTTGATCTGACTGATTACTAAGGCTGAGTCTTCGTACACACTCAAAAACTTGATTCTCAGGTCTATAGCAGCTCTGAGTCCCAAAATACATGCTTCATACTCAGCCATATTATTGGTACAATCAAAACATAGTCTAGCAGTGAAAGGTGTATGGCAACCCTTGGGAGAAATAATTACAACACCAACACCATTGCCCAATGCATTAGAAGATCCATCAAAAACCATAGTCCATCGGGATCCCAGTTCGGGTCCTTCATCCGGTCCAGGTTCTTCATAATCAGTAACAAGCATAACATCCTCATCAGGGAACTCAAAATTCATAGATTGGTAATCATCAACTGCTTGATGAGCCAAATGATCAGCTAACACGCTTCCTTTGATTGCTTTCTGGGTAGTATACTGGATATCATACTCGGTTAAAATCATCTGCCATCTTGCTATTCTTCCAGAGAGAGCAGGTTTCTCAAATATATATTTGATAGGGTCCATCTTAGAAATCAATAAAGTGGTATGATTCAACATATACTGTCTTAGTCGGCGAGCAGCCCAAACCAAAGCACAGCAAGTTTTCTCAAGCAGTGAGTATCTTGTTTCACAGTCGGTAAACTTTTTGCTAAGGTAGTATATTGCATGCTCTTTTCGACCAGACTCGTCATGTTGCCCCAGCACACACCCCATTGAATTTTCTAACACGGTCAAATACATGATTAGAGGTATTCCTTCAACTGGTGGCATCATAATTGGAGGTTCTTGGAGATACTTCTTGATTTTGTCAAAAGCTTCTTGACATTTATCATTCCATATTATCTCTTGATTTTTCCTCAGTAATTTGAAGATAGGTTTGCAAGTAGCAGTCAAATGGGAGATAAATCGGGCAATGTAATTCAAGCGTCCCAAGAAACCTCTGACTTCTTTATCTGTACGGGGAACTGGCATTTCTTGAATAGCTCTCACCTTAGCCGGATCGACCTCAATTCCTTTACCACTGACAATAAAGCCCAAGAGTTTACCGGATCTTACTCCAAAGGTGCATTTGTTCGGGTTCAATCTCAACTTGTATTTCTTCAACCTCTCAAATAGTTTGTATAAATGATCGAGATGTTCTTCTTCAGTATGAGATCTGGCTATCATGTCATCCACATATACCTCTATTTCATGATGGATCATATCATGGAACAAAACCACCATAGCGCGTTGGCATGTTGCCCCTGCATTCTTTAAACCGAATGGCATTACTTTGTAACAGAAAGTTCCCCATTGCATCACAAACGTAGTTTTCTCCATGTCTTCAGGTGCCATCTTAATCTGGTTATAACCTGAGAATCCATCCATGAATGAGAATACCTTGTGTTGAGCGGTGTTATCTACCAGAACATCAATGTGCGGAAGTGGAAAGTCGTCTTTGGGACTTGCTTTATTCAAATCTCTGTAATTTACACACATTCGCACCTTACCATCCTTCTTTGGCACTGGCACCACATTAGCAACCCATTGAGGATAAGAAGTAACACCTAGAAAACCTGCATTAAATTGTTTCATAACCTCGGCTTTGATTTTCTCAGACATTTCAGGACGCATGCGACGAACCTTTTGCTTAACAGGATGACAATCTTCCTTCATCGGCAAACGATGTACTACTATATCAGTATCCAGTCCTGGCATGTCTTCATAAGACCAAGCAAAAATCTCTACATAGTCACGTAACATCTGAATCAATCTTTCTTTGACACTGTTTTCCAAGCCTGCTCCTATTTTGACTTCTTTCTTGTCTACTTCAGTACCCAGGTTTACAATTTCAATTGATTCCTCATGCGGCTGAATAGTCTTTTCTTCTTGCAGTAATAGTCTGGAAAGCTCTCCAGGTACTTCGCAATCTTCCTCACTTCCATCCTCGGCTTGGTAGATCGGATTTTCAAAGCCATAATTAACAGTAGCAGAATTATTATCAACAGGATCCAGAGTGGATATGGATCTGCAATTTGTTACGTGAGTGTGTGTAAGAAAACATAGCTTATTTGAAAGGTGACAGGAAAGATAAATAGCGCAATATTTGAATGCAAAAGATCCATTGATTTATTGAATGTGAATATGCTTATGAAAATGACAAAACCCTTGAAAAAATTAGCTATTGTGCCCCGGGTATAGACACAATGCCTTAAGCAGTTCAATTGTTCATAATAAAATTTACAAAATTTGAAACACTAAAATAAGCAATAACAATTACTCCTGACTAAAGGAAATCGGGATAGTGTCTTCAGCCTTCCAATTATTGAGTCCGTCACCAATTGTTGGGAAAATCCAGCCATCCAAGTTGCAATCGCTATCAGCATCTTCTACAGCATTAACAGTCTTTTCATGATTAGGCAGGGGAGCAGTGATGACATTAGGAGTCTCCGGAGGATCAAATTCAATTTCTCCAGCGTCGATCATATCCTGAATCTTATTCTTCAACAACCAACAATCGTTTGTATCATGCCCGGGGCTATCAGAGTGATATGCACACCTGGCATTGGGATTATAACGAGGAGAAGTAGTGTTGGGATTTGCAGGAGGATCTCTGAGGGTAATTAAATTTGCTTTTAGCATACCCTGCAGTGCTTGTGCTAAAGTCATATTGATCCTGGTAAACTGCCTTCTTGGCCTGTCTTGTCTGTGTTAGAAGTTTTGAGATGGCGGTGCTGCAATCGTAACTGCTCCAACAGTATTGTCACAATTTTTCTTGTTATGACCCCTTTGACTGTACACAACATTTGATTCATTCTTCCCCTGATAGGACTTTCTGGTGCTTGCAGAGGTAGCCGCCTGTATCTTTCCACTTCGAATGCCGCTTTCCACATGTTCACCCGTCAATATAAGTTCAGTGAAACCCGATGAGGAACTTCCCAATAGATGGCTGTAGAACGGGCCAATCAGTGTACCCATGAACATGTCCACCAATTCTCGATCAGTCATAGGGGGTTTGACTCTGGAAGCCAAATCTCTCCATTTTTGAGCATATTCTTTGAAGCTTTCTTTAGAGCCCATAGTCATATTCTGCAGCTGTAGCCGAGTAGGCATTAATTCAGAATTATACTGGTAGTACTTGTAGAAAGCTGTCGCTAAATCAGTCCAGGTACGGATGTTAGAGCTCTCGAGCTGATAATACCACTCTAACTGTGTTCCAGACAGACTCTCCTGGAAGAAATGGATCCATAGCTTCCTATCAGTGGTATACGGCTGGATCTTTCTCACATAAGCTCTCAGATGCATCTGAGGACAAGATGCACCGTCATACTTAGTGAAAGCGGGGACCTTGAATTTGCGAGGAATGACCACATCAGAGACCATACCTAAGCTTTCGAAATCCAGACCGGGCGCCTTCTGACCCTCCACAGCTAGCATACGTTCTTCCAGCAACTTGTACTTATCATCTCTCGGAGAGTACTGTTCATTCTCATAATTTCATAGTCGTCCTCAGGGTTAAAGGGATCATCATTCTCATCTTCCGAATCATTTTCTGTCTCATCTTCTTTATCCTTCGGAATTCCAATCTTGACTCCTGGAGCCTGTCCTTTAAACCTTCTTCCCGGGTTAATGCAACTCACGGGCTTCTTGTCTTTCTTCTTCTCGAGCAATAGAGTCTTTAGTTCCTCCTGCCCCTTGGATAATTTCAAGATCATCTCCTGGAATTGGGCATTCTGAGCCTGGAGATCCTTGACAGTTTGTTCGAGGGCCATTTTCCTGATTGGAGGGAAACTGTGAGAACATTGATCCTTTTAGAGTACCTGTTATGCAATGTTATGTTATGCTATGCAATGTATGAAATGTTTTCAAGGACTTTTAGAATTTAACTTTGCGTAAACCACCAAAAAGGGTAACTTTTATTAATAATTTCTTTAATCAATGTTCACTACAAGAAAGAAAAAAATGAAAGCTCAAGTCTCCCAGGGACAGCTTCTTTTTGGGCGGAGATATGCGTTAAGACTTCGCTCCTCCTTAAGCTGGCTGGTGAGCTCTAATACTTTCTTCCTTTTAGCACAGAACTGAGCTTCAAAAGTATCCCTTTCCTCTCTCAGCTGGATCTAAGATTTCTTCAATTCTTCAACACCGGTAGGCATATCTGGATAAGGAATCATCTGAGGGGTACCTCCTTTAACTTTTGGTTCAACAATCAGAGGTTCGATTGCAAGATATGGCATGGTAAGCTCACGACCTCTGGCGCGTACCCATATGAGATAAGGTTCCATGGGAATAGAGTTTTTCTGTCCTAAAGTACTTCTTTTCACCATGCCCTAAGCTCGTACAAACCTTTGACGGAGACCTTGAGAATCGTTGTCATAGTCAAACACAGTGCCTTGGATAATTATTTCATGTGGACCATCTCTTCGAGCATAACCAAACTGACGTAGGGCTAAAGCAGGATTATAAGTAATACCTCCTCTTTTCCCCAGGAGTGGTACATTAGAGAATTCTCCACAACGGTCAATGATGATAACATTTTCTTTGGGTTGGGGACACCAATGGATGTCTGAATGGGAGAGCGACATTATCCTTTGAGACCATTTCAAATTTTGCTTATTCTTCAAGACTGATTAAGGAAGGTGCGAAATAAACCATCTAGATAATAAAGGTACGCAGCACATGAGAGTCCCTTGCCTTTTCATAGTACGGGTGTGAAGGGAATGCAAAATGTCTCCAAGCAAGGTGGGCACAGGGTTATGAGTAAGAAATATCTTAGCAGCATTCATGTCTATGAATTGATCCGGATTAGGAAATAGCACCAAACCATAGATTAGTAAGGCTAGAACATCTTCGAAAGCGTGGACATTCCTAGCTTTTAGGAATTCTCGGGCCTTATTTATCAGAAATTTGGCAAGTAGACCCTTAACTTCACTTCTTGTTACCCAATTAGTTTTAATGTCGGACTTTGTCATGTGTAAAGTTGCGGCAACCTCTTCAGACCTTGGAATCTTTTCTAAACCACTGAAAGGCGTTTGATCAAGGACAGGTATCCCGAGCAACTTGGAAAATTCTTCTAATGTGGGTACCAACTGGTAATCTGGGAATGTGAAGCAATGATGTTTAGGATCGAAGAACTGGAATAAAACTCTCATCATATCTTCCTTGAAACCGGTGGTAACTAAATTGAGGAGATAACCATGTTTCTTGATGAACTGAGCATGATCGGGAAGTTCTGACACTAAATCCTTGAGTTGAGGAGAGATCGCTACAAAATTGATTCGGATGGTCTTCCTGGAAGCCATAGCCTTACAAAACATAACAAAGTTAAATCCCTAAGTCCTCGAAATGGTTAGTACAATGCCATGATGTCATGATGTTATGATGTTATGATGTTATGATGTTATGATGTCATGATGTCATGGTGTTAAGTAAGTAACAAACACAAACACGTCACACCGCAATTATTCCTAGGTTTTAAGGCTTGCATGAGTTCCATAGGTAAGTACCCTCCCCACTAAAGTTTGGTTGGTTCAACCTGTCCTAGAATAGTAACCGGGTTCTAGAAGGATCTCAAATCATTGACCTTTCCTTAAGTCCACTTCAGTGCAACACCAAGCGGTTGACCAAAATTTCCCTAAAGTCCAATCTCAAAGAGTGTAGTATCGAGTATCAACCAACCCCAGTCGGAACCGAAGTCAGTTATCTCACTACTTTCTAATGGCTAGGATGAGTCAATTAGGGTTCTAAAGGTCTGGTTAATGCTTTGATGACACCGCACAGACGCCAAATTTTTCCTCAAGTAAACATGAGGAACATCAGGACATCCAAAGTGTCACATTAACCGTAGCCATCATTTTAACCGTTCCAGTATACGCCGGACAGTCGCGATGATCTCTTGCTACTTACCTAAGGTACACTAGATCCGGGTGTAGGATCTTTCACTCAAGCATAGAATACCCAAACAATCCCTTAAAAGTAAATCAGACAAAGAAACAATTCGAAAACATAAGTGATCTTATCTTTAAGGTAACCTCTCTTTTTAAAATTCCCCAGCAGAGTCGCCAGTTCTGTGATACGGTGAACTGACTTTGTGTTTTTGCTTTGAAAAGCAATGTTGCGGATAGCAAGAGTTGCCACCGACTTTTCTTTTATCCAATAAGGAAAGGCGGAAAAGAACAGGAAAGAACTTGATTATATTTTGAGTTCGGAAGGTACATTATACAAAGGGAAGGTGTTAGCACCCTTTGTATCCATCGTTATCCATGGGCTCTTAATTGCTTAACTCACTTATGTTTTCCTTGTTTGAGAAAGTGTTTGAGAAATGTGGTGTGTTTAGAAAATATTTTGAAAGGAGAGTTTAACTTTTTAATGATTCTTGTACGAATGTATACAAAGTGTTTATCTCGTTTGATTTTGAAAGATGTTTAGAAAAATATAACTCGGCGATGATTCTGGTGCGAATGTATACCAAGTGGTGATTTTCTAAAAGATGTTATGAAAAGTGTGAGGTGTGAAAAGTATTTTAAGCTGTGAGCAAGCATTTAAGAGTTATACCTAACCAAGGTCTTTATAGGTATTTCCTATCCTTATGAGGGTAAAACTGTCCTTACTATTGAGAAGTAAGTAGTTTTATCCTTTGGATGTAAAGGGACATCGTGGGGTCGTCGATTGGTCATTGAAGGCAACATTTGTAAGGATACCTTAGCATTCGAAGGGACGATCATCATTTAATCGTAGGCTACAACGAAGGGTCATCGAGGGACAAAGTCATATATTCGAAGGCAACGTTCGAGGGACAAGGTTTATCTCGTAGGGACATTGACCTTTTGATCGAAGGGACTATGACTTATCTGTTTAGGGATGATGATGATTTAATCGAAAAGGTCTTTGCTAAGGGTATCCCCATATTCGCGGGACATGACCGTAATATCGTAAGGCAACAAAGAGAGATAAGATCACGTATTCGAAGGCAATGTAGTTAGCCAAGTATTTGAACAAATCTCCACACTGGTATCCCACAAATAAAGTGGAATACCGAGCTATCTCTTCAAGAATCATGGGAGCCCTTACAAAAACTCAACAAACATGTTAGAATGACGGGATGGGGTGCAATCAAGAGTTGCACCGAACAAGAGAATCATAGCAATAATAGTGTCAGGAAAACAGTGTGTAAACGCAATAGAAAACATATCAAACAAATACAAAACAGATCAGAATGCAAACAGAAAAAAACAACTATTGTCATGTTCGCTACTGCCTCGCCTAGCAAGGGCCTGGCGAACCCTCGCTACAGGTTCGCTTAGCGAGGTGCTAGCGAACGACTGCGGGTTCTGGGTTCTCCTTTGATATTGGTGCGATTTCGGAAATCCCAAACCCTATGGCATCCATTACAGAAATTACATGATCGAATATTCAAAGTATTGTTTTACACATTTATGCACATCTAAACCCACATGCAAAACCGAACGATATTCGCCTTTCCAAATTCAACCATAATGCCTCATTCATTTAGAAATTTCAAATCGGGAGCATAAAGTAGTGGGAATAGGGAAAACCTGATTGGAGGGATCAGATGAAATTGAATTTGCACCGTTGGGTTTGCAGGGCAATCTTAGGGTTTATGCCTGATAGGGTTGGTGGAGGTAACCTTTGTGCAGATGAGTTCTCTGAATTAGCTTCTAGGGGCTTCTCCGTTGTTTTTTCTGATCCCCTATTGTCCCCCCTTTTTCAAATGAAGTTCTGGAATTTATAGCTGATTTTTTGTGTCTTGGTGGGCTCAGACTGAAGGCAATTCAGGCCCAGAATTTTTGTATAATTGCAAGCTTCGCTAGGCGAGTGAGCTAGCGAAGGGTTCGCTAGGCGAATGAGCTAACGAAGGGTTCGCTAGGCGAACACTCAACGAGTGTTCCAGCGAATGCTCCCAGACTTGGATAAAAGCATAGCTAGTACTTACTCGCTAGGCGAGCAACTAGCGAGCGGGTAGCGAGCATTCCAATAGCAAAATCAACAAGGTTCGCTGGAGCGAAGGAGGAAGCGTGGGCTTCGCCTAGCGAAGGTTTTGCTCGCCTAGCGAGCATGACAGTTCAAGTCATCTTCTGGATTTGGTAGCCTGTGCGCTGGATCTTTGTTCCTTTGAAAAATGAATAGACCTCTGTTGAAAGTATAAAAATTAACAGGCAAATTTTGGGGTATGACAACATACTTCAAATTAGAAGGTAACATTTTCAATTCAATCGACGATTTTTCTTCATTAACCTCCTTCTTCAATACTTCCTCCTCAACTTCCCACGAATGTAACTCATTTAGACTATCAAGTTCCCTTAGGCATTCATCAAGAGCTTGCTCTTCTTCAATTGTGAAAACTTCAAAGGAGTAATCAAGAGCTAACTCCATAGGAGATATCTCATGAATATGTTTAGAAACTTCAAAAGTTGCCTCTTCGATCACATCAATGTGAAAGCTATCACGACTATCCTTTGAATGCTTCATGGCTTCGAATAGATCAAAAGTAACTTCTTCTTTCTGGACCCTTACTTTCATCAAACCGTCGTCAACGTCAATCATCATGCGTGCGGTTTTCATGAACGGTTGGCCAAGAATAAGCGGAGCATCATCATCCTCTTCCATATCAATCACAATGAAATCAACCGGGAAGAAGAATTTGTCAACTTTGACCAATACATCTTGGGCTAACCCATGAGGATGGGTAGTCGACTTATCGGCCAATTGCAAAGTCATCTGGATGGCCTTCATTTCAATGTTGCCAAGCCTCTTCACAATAAACAATGGTATTAGATTAATGCTTGACCCCAAATCAATTAGCCCTTTTCCGACATAAACATCACCAGTTGTAACCGGCAAAGTAACTCGTTCGGGGTCAACCTCTTTTCTCGGAAGCGTTCGTCGAATGATTGCACTACAACTAGCATCTAGGACAATTGTCTCCGGCTCCGTGTACCTCCGCTTTTTAGTAAGTATGTCTTTCATGAATTTCGCATACTTAGGCATTTGCTCCAATGCTTCAGCAAACGGAATGTTCACTTGAAGTTGTTTGAATATATCCATGAACCGGGCGTAATTCCATTCATTCTCCCTCTTAGATGGAGCATGTGGATACAGAAGGTTTTGGATTGGAGTAGCGCCCACTACCTCCTTTCCTTTAGAAACTCTAGAATTCCTCTCTCTTTTCTTTTTTACTCCCACCACCTTCACTTCATCACTCTTATTTTTTTCAACTTCCACACTTTCTTTATTTTCTACTTCACCATTTTTTTCATTCTTTTCAACTGCTTCCTCACTCCACTCCCCAACTTCAACATCAATGATATCCTCTATTTTTTTCTCCTCATTTTTTTCTCATCCTCTCTTTTTTCACTCTCACTAATCAACTCCCTTCCACTTCTCGTCGTTATCGCTTTACAATGCTCTTTTGGATTCGTTTGCGTGTTCGCCGAAAAAGATGGTCCGGGTTGTTGTTCCGCTAGTTGTTTAGCAAGTTGACTGACTTGAGTTTTGAGATTTTTGATTGCCGCGTCGTTGCTCTTTTGATTAGCCATCGACAATTGCATAAATTGTGTCAATGTCTCTTCTAACTTTGAAGTCACGACCGGCGGTTGTTGAGGTTGGTAAGGATTTTGACGGCTAGAAGTACCACCCCCATAACCTTGGTTATGGTGATAGTTAGCCCTTGGTTGGAACCCTTGATTCCCTTGAAAGTGTTGTTGTTGATTTTGAGGATGTTGTTGATACGGTTGTTATTGTTGTTGCCTCGGTTTGTAGTCTCGTTGGTTCGCCATGTAATTCACCTCTTCGAACCCGGGAGGTGGACAAAACCCGGTGTCATGATCACCCTTGCAAAGCTCACAACAAGCTATTTGTTTAGCTTTTGAAGGCTCTTTCAACTCTTTTATTTGTTGAGTTAAGAGTTCAACTTGTTGTGAAATGAGTTTATTTTGGGCAAGAATAGCATCGTTTACCCCAAGTTCAAGCACTCCCGGTTTCTTCAAAGTGTTGCGTCTACTTTGATTTTGGAGGTCATTTAGAGTCATACGATTAATGATATCAGTAGCTTCGACGGCGCTTTTAGACAACAAAGAACCACCCGAGGTAGCATCCAATAAAGTCTTGCAATTAGGTTGAAGGCCATTCTTGAAAATGTGGATTTGCGTCAATTCGTAAAAACCATGCCCTTTGCACTTTCAAAGCATGGATTTAAATCTTTCCCATGCCTCATTCAATGATTCGTTGGCTCCTTGCGAAAACACGGAGATAGCCGTTTTGGATTCCATGAACCGGTTGTGGGAGAAAAATCTTTCAATGAACTTCTCT
The DNA here is from genome assembly GCF_024323335.1 of Lathyrus oleraceus. Lineage (NCBI taxonomy): Eukaryota > Viridiplantae > Streptophyta > Magnoliopsida > Fabales > Fabaceae > Lathyrus > Lathyrus oleraceus. Next base: position 371,527,597 of record NC_066579.1, read on the forward strand.
TCCAACACGTTCCAATCCCTCATGACTGTAGGTGTTTGATCCAAGTACCAATCTTTGGCTTTGCCGAGCAAAGCATGATGAAATAGTCTTTTGAACAACGGTAGCTCTTGAGCTTGATCAACTCCGGCTGCCAATGCTATCTCGTAAAATTTGGTGAGAAAAGCAAAGGGGTCTTCATGGTCCATTCCGGTGAATGGACTTCCGTATAGCAAGTTAAGAGTTCCCGTCTTCATATCGGCTTGCCTTCCCCTATGGTTGGTAAACTGAGTTGTATTCCTCGGACTGTTGACACATGGTATGGAAACGTGCGGTGGTGGTGGTGGATCCATGATAGGTGTGAAATGTGGTGGGTGTGTTGTAGAAGAACCTTCTCCTTGTTCTTGTCGTTGCCTAGCTTGTTGCCTCCTTCGTCTCGTTCTGCTATTCAGTCTCCTTTTGGTTCTTTCGATCTCGGGATCAAAAAGAAGTTGGTCCTCAGGAACCTGCCCTCGCATAAAACGAAAGTTGCACACTAAACCAAACAAATTAACAAGCACAAGTCAAAAATTCAGAAGTTAAAAATTCAGCAACTATTGCGATGCTCGCAATATCAATTCACAATCCCCGGCAACGGCGCCATTTTGTTAGAGCAGGGATAGAGTATCGGGATTTGTTATCGTCTCCACAGGGATTATGTGATATTGCCGCCGTTCGACAGTTGTTAAGCTCTTAACTTATAGTAACAAGGGGGTTTTAGTTTTCGGTTACGATAGCTTGCATAAAAAGTAAGAAATTGCGGTAAAAGTTTTGGTTTTACGATTTGAGAAAGTTTGTCAAAGTTAGGGTTCGACGATCACTTTGCATGTATATGTTCGATCAAACAAAACTCATAAACTCCATTAGATGATAAGCACATTCACAAAATCCTCCCAATATGTTTATTTCTAACACACATTGTGGTTTTTCCCATTTTGATCCATTGTTGATTTCTCACACAATCTATCAAAATGACAACTTTTAGGTTTAACTTTTTAGTGAACAAACTCATTCAAAACTATCTCTAGCTAAAGAACAAGGATGGATGAAAACCTAGGTCAAGAGTTGGAAAACACATTTCAATAATAAACCAACACAAAGAGTTATCAATAAAACAAGGTTTTCACCATACATTCATCATCAAAGAGTTTACAAATGAAGATCAACCCATATACATACAAAGCTTATGATCATCTACATCTAACCTTGACAAAATGAAAGACTTAGCTACTCATTTTCATGGTAGCTTGAACAACAAGTTTCGGAAGAAGGTTGATCAACATCCGAGTCGAAGAATCGAGATTGGATGGGAATCCACCTTCTTTTTGTAAAATATTGTCAAGAGAAGAAGAAGAATGAGAAATGGGGTTTCTAGGGCACAAAAATCACCTCCTAGCAAAAAACAAGTAAAAAGATGATTAAAAAAGTTCTGTTCCAAAAAGTAGCCCATACTACTTATAGAAATGGTTGCTGAGCTGTCATGCTCGCTAGGCAAACAATCCTTCGCTAGGCGAAGCCCTCGCTTCTCTCATTCGCTCCAGCGAGTCTTGATGTTTTTGCTACTGGAAGTGTTCGCTACTTGCTCGCTGGATGCTCGCCTAGCGAATACTTCGCTACTTCCCTCGTCACAGCGAGTTTTGATCTTTTTGCTACTGGAAGTGTTCGCTACTTGCTCGTTGTATGCTCGCCTGGCGAATACTTCGCTACTTCCCTTGCCACAACGAGTTTTGATCTTTTTGGTTCTGTCCAAGTCTGGGAGTGTTCGCTGGCATCTCGCTGCGTGCTCGCCTAGCGAATACTTCGCTACCTCACTCGCCTAGCGAGCTTGCTTATGTTTGCTTTCTTTCTTGGTTCCTTTGCCATCTTTCTTGTGCCTTAGTTTTCTACTCTTTCATGCCTAATTCCTGCACAATAACACATAAATTAAAGGTACAAAAGATCATTTCACATAGTATTGCAAACCAACAAAAGCAAGGGCGGTTTCGAACATTTTTTCGACAAAAAGGAGTGAAAGATGCCCACATTTGATAGCTCAAATAAGCAAACTTGGGCATCTAACAGCAAGGCACATCATCGTCGGAGCCAGAGCTCCGGTCATCTTCCCCGGTGAGCTCCACCGGACTGGTCAAGATGAACCATCACTAAAATTCAAAACAGGGACATGATTTTAAAGAGAAAACATCACTGAGCACGAATATGACCTCCAATTCCTCCAATTCCAAATATATTAAGAGATATGTGGAATTGAAAAATGAGGTTCATGATCTGAGTTGCTTCGATTTGGCCTCAAAGCAACTCAATCTTCTTGCCTACACAGGTAGGACTTCAGACAACTCAAGAATCAATGGAATTGAGCAACAATTTAAGAGAATCGAAGAGTTTATTTTTTTTGCAAATTACCTTCAATGGAGGTTTGAGCTTGCTAGATCTCGATCTGAATCGTGCTTGGCTTCACTTCACTTGCTTGCAGGAGAGGAATGGAAAGGTTTAGAAGCAATGGACTCCTGGAGAATTGAATTCCAAAACAGTGGAGATTCAAGCTCAAATTCAAATGAATTTATCAGGGTTATCCTCTTAGAGTGAAGGGTTTTCAATGGAGATTCAAAGTTGGCGCAATGTGTGTCTTAATTCTGAGCATAAGGGCCTCAATTTATAAGGAAATCAAATGATATTTGCACGCTCTCTCCACTTTCCAAATTTGGTAAAATGATGATGCTATGCTGCATGGGCGCGCATAGGCCCATGGAATGATGGTTTGAAAGTCCAAATGAATGATGAGATGCTTTGAAGATGGATTGGATTGCAAGTTACATGTGCATTGTCACTTGAAGATTGATCCATGCCAAATGATATCAGCCTATTTAAGCCACACGCAGCCTAGACATTTCTCATCCAAAATGAATGAATTTGAGCTCTATGAAAAGGTGAGATCAAGAGGAACAAGTTTGATGTTGAACACATTTTCATTTGGAGCTTGGAACTTGGAGATACTTGAGGTGGAAGTTTGGAAAAATTTGACATATCAAAAATTTTCTAAGTGTCAAGCCATATGTCTCAATATTCCACCTTGCTTAACTTTTTATATGAGCTTCCAATGAGAAACGTGTCTTTATAAAAGTTGTATATCTCTCAAATAACTTTAAAATGGTAACCAATTTAATGTCATTTGGATTTTAAATGATAGAGTTATGCATTTTTGAAGTTTGGAAAAATCACTTGATCAACGGTATAGGTCAAAAGTGACCTATAATGTAGCTTCATATCACATGTTCAAAGAAGTTGAATTAGCTCCCACTCAAAACATAAAAGTTAAAGTAGACACATTGAATTTGATTGTGCAACTTGGAAATATTTCATATCATGAAAATTGAGCAAGTTATGGCCTTGGTAATTTGACTTTCAAATTAGGGTTTAGACAAAGTGACCTATAATGTTTCAACATAGAAAATGATTTTCCAAACAAAACTATATCTAGGTCTCAAGATGAAAGTTGTTTATAATGTCATTTAGAGTAAGTTTTCTCTTGGAATCATTTTCATATGGTGAAAATTGTAGGATATAGAGTCTAGGGAGACCCAGTTTTGATCAGATGAATTCATATGGCCAACCACCATCAACCAACTTGCTAACTTCCAATGCTCTTGAATTTCTTGGATCATGGTAGATCATATATGCATAAGATGATGAATTTTGAAGTTCCCCTTGAGAAATTTGATTAATTGGTGAGATAGCTTGTTGGAGAAGTTACTCAAGATACCTAGTCAAACTAGGGTTTTCAAGGCAAATCACCCTCAAACTCTTGAAGCAAACTTGATCAATATAACATGTAGAGAACATTGGGACTTGTAGCACCTCAAATTTGCATCCCTCATTTGTACATTCATTTCTTTTTTTAGGTCATTTGACATCATATTAACATTGCATTAACACTGCATAGTGCATTGCATTTCATCAGTCAAAATTGGCACCAAGAGAATTCATCAGTGCAAGAGACCAGGCATTTCCATGAGATAAAGGCCTTATGGTTGTTCTAGAGAGCTTATATGAACCAGGGTTCATTTTGAAGCTACTTGACCAGGTGTTAGAGGCCCAAAGTCATCAGTACATGTCCAGGTCATCTGGGGCCCATAAAAGTCAACTGCAAGTCAACTGAGGGCTAGGAGGTGGAGAAATGGTTTGAGACACTTCATTCATGTACCAAAGAGGTTTATTCAACATGTCAAACTCCTACCTTGAAGATTTTGAAGCCAGATCAAAAGTTTCCAAAAATGGAAAATGACCTGTAATTTCAAGTTTCCAAAAATGGCAAGTTTTTGGACCAACTTCAACTTGACTTTCCAACATCAAAGAAGCTTCAAATGAACTTTTATCCAACATTCAAGTTGAAGATATTTCTCTCCCATTTACAAAAAGTCCAAGATCATGAGCATCTGATGAATGGTTGAGGAGATATGATCAAATCATTGCCAAATGTGCATGGAACTTCCAAAGGCCATAACTTTTGACTCATAACTCCAAATTGAGTGCTCCTTTTTGCATGATTCTTCTTATGACATGAACTTTCCAAATCCATCAAGGCATTGCATGAAATTTCATCACATGACCATTTGTTCAATCATGCTCATTTTGGAGGGAAAATCATGAATTTGAATTTGGTGCATCATATGAGCTTTTTAACCATTCCAACATGTTCATAATATGGTTTTAAGTGAAAATGCATGGCCATTTGCTACTGTTCACGTGGGATTGCATGCATGGGGTGAAAAAACCAATTTTTGCAAAACACCTTATTTCTCACTAATCTCCAATTAACCAAAGCTTAATTAATTTTTCAGCATGATTAGGCAAGCATATAAAAGGTTAATCCTAACAGAATTTTCATAATGCACAATTCTAGATCTAGATTGAAAATTTCCCTCCAAAATTTCTCTTCTTCCAAATTCAAAAATTCTTCAAAGAACACTTGATTTTTATTGCATATTCTGTTTTCTTGATCCTCATTTGGTAAGATTCAAGCTATTGATTGAGGAAATTGGTGAAGAATCAAGCAAGTCCATACATGAACATGAACATGGAGTTTTGAAGATCTAGCTAGATCCAAGCCATTCCAAGGGTTGATTTGTGCTTCAGAAGTGGTAACAAGGTTGATAGAAGAGATTTGGATGCTTGCCAAGCCTTGAATCTACTACTGCCATTGTTGAAGCTTCAAGAGGTCAAATTTTCGAGTAGCTTAATTCTTGTTTTTATTGCCATAGACTTGTAGTTCGTTGCTTGCTGATTCTACTGATATAAAAATCTTGAAAAATGGACAAGTATTCATGGAGATATGATGATTTGAATGTTTGGATCCATAATATGTTTTCCTTCGATTCTCATGTTTCGTGAAGAATTAGGCATAAATAATAGTGGATTTGAATTCCTCATGGTGTAAGCTTTCATTTGATGTAATCATGAGCGAAATCTGGAAAAAAAATGGCATGGCGTTACTGTTCCGCCACCGTCTCAACGAAGGAGACAGTGGTTTCCGCCGCTAGCGCCGCCGCCTGCAAAGGCCGGTTAGGGCTTACATGTCCTTCCATGCGTGCATCTCGCTGGCAATATGATAGGCCGTGCGTCCTTTGACCAGTCCCACGTGAACCTTGGACCGTGATGTGGCCTGCCACGTCGTTTATGTGAAACAACCGCGTATTGAACCTAGCGCCTGGACATGCTTCGATCCCTGTCTCCAGCTTTTTTCAAATTAATCCCACATTTATTCTTTCCCTCCAAATTAACATGTATTTTCTTCATTAATTCAAATCTTTTTTATGCAATTTCTAAAAACCATAAAAAATAGTAAAATGATCCAACTAATTCCAGGTTTTTTCCACATGATCCTTGAGATGTCTTCTATTTTTTGATGTGTATTTCTGAAATTGTGCATGGCTGGAATTTTAATTGTGCTAGACTCTTTGGACATGTATGCTTTTGTGACATTGCTTCATTCTTTCTATCATGAAATGCTCAATAATGATCCAATTGCCATGAAATTTTGTGTGTTGATTCTCAACATGTTATGTGATTTTTGAGGCTTGGTTGTGCATTTTTAGCATTTTTCATTTCTGTTTTAGGCATGTGCTAATATGGTGTGACAATGTGTGTCACACAATTTGATGTTGATCTTCTCCATTTTCATTGCCTTGCCAATAGAGCTCCTCTGTTTATAATTTTTGGCATGATGATTATGTTTGATATGTTGATTGCTCATAAAAATTGCCAGAATTGTTTGAGTCATTTCTGTTTTAATATGGAATTTTGATTCTTGAGGACCAATTGTATGCACCTTTTGCTTGCTTTGTCTTCTCTTGCTCATGAAATGACCTTGCTTGGTGTTTTTGACTTGGTCCTTTTCAGGACATGTTCTTGATGGATTAAACATGCTTCATGTTGAGAATTAGCTGCTGTTTTGACTTTTTGCCTTACCTTTGACCCTAGCCTTGGTGCTAGTGGTTTGTACTCATCTTTTGAGTTGTGCATTTCAGGTTCAAGCTTCTAGTCTTGATGGATGATGTTGATCTCATAAATTGAGATGCAAAATGATGTGTTCCACTAACATTTGTTGTGTTGTAGGTTCCTTGGAGATGAACTCATTTGAGTTGTTTACTTGTTGGCTTGACTTGTTGTGTCTATTGGAACCACTATCTGTTTGTCTGTTAATAGTTTGTCTGAATACCATACTGATTGATTGGTTGTTTACACAGGTACTTTAGTAGCTTTGACTCATTGCTTGAGTTGCTTGGCTTTGCTTGTGGTTGGCATACCACTTTAAATAATGACCTCTGACTTCATGTAGTCTGGAAGACCTGCTATCTTTGGCAGGCACCTGTCTGAAGCCCTCCTTAAGAGGCAATGTTTGTGGTTGTTTATGTATGTGCCATGTACTTCAAAGACCTCCTAAGTGAAGAGGCATTGGCAGATAGAAGGGATGTGCAATCCATCCCCTGCTATTCAGTTGAGTCTTTCATCTTGCTCGCACTACGTGCTGATGCATTTTGAATAAACACCCAAGATCATTGTATATAGAGTCAGTCAAGTGGAGTAGAGTCCCACATTCTGGACTCCCACGTTTTCATTGATTGAAGCTCACCCAGGCCCGGGTTAAGAGCTATGAGGACCAATCCTCATCACCTTTCATCTTCTCACCCTGACAGTCAATGTCAGTGGTTAAGAGCCCTCAGATACCCTTCCAGTGCCGGCTTGTTTGTCGAGGTTGATTTGACCCCTTGGCTAAAGCCCAGCCTTGTATGAGCCACTGGTTTGCATATAGTGTGTGTGCTTGCTCTCTTGTGCTTGTGTTTGCTTATTTGCTGTTTAGGCTAGCTTGCTTCCTGTGCGAGTTAGGATTAGAGACCTCAACATAGGGATCGTATGCATGACAAATTCTAGGCTCGAGTCGTAGTCTCCCTAGTAGCTTGTCATCTCCCTTGTCTCTGGTTAGGATAGAAGTTTTTTCCCTGTTAAGGGGAACTACGTCGCCCTGATCCTCATACCAAATGAGGTACGTAGGTAGGAGATTGAGCTGATCTCTCCGAGCAACCTTTTTGTTTTGTTTGTTGTTTGTTTGGAGTCTGACGTAAGTCCAGCGATTGGCAGTCGGTTTCCTGTGTGTGTTTGTTTGTCTGGAGTCTGACGTAAGTCCAGCGATCAGCAGTCGGTTTCTTGTGTGTGTTTGTTTGTCTGGAGTCTGACATAAGTCCAGCGATTGGCAGTCGGTTTCCTGTTTGTGTTTGTTTGTTTGGAGTCTGACGTAAGCCCAGCGATTGGCAGTCGGTTTTCTGTCTGCGTTTCTTTTGTGGAGTTGGATGTAAGCCCAGCGATTGGCATTCCGTTTCCAGTTTGTGTTTGTGTGTTTGCTCTGATATCTCAGCATCTTCTTTCAGCGTTTGTTTGGCGTGTGTTAGCCGAGCTACGAGTGCTCTGATTCTTACTCTGGTTAGAAAAGATACGTATGCATAGGATGTGAGGTCCTAGCGAGCACGTTTCCCATATCCCCGAACTACGTCGACTCTGATGTTTGTGTCTGACAAACTACGTAGGCCCAGGATGCGACATCCTGCCGAGTCCCCTTCTCCCGTCTTTCATCTGTGATCTATTCCAGTTTTGTGCAGTCTTTAAGTAGTTATTTAGCAACCTTTCTTCTATTTTTTTTAGCGTGGATCCCGTCGAGTACGACGGATGCGTAGGGGTGCTAATACCTTCCCTTCGCATAACCGACTCCCGATCCCATCAATCTCTGATCGTGAGACCTTTTCTTTCCAGGTTTACTTCGAGCGTTTCCTTTCCCTCCTTTGGATGAATAACGCACGGTGGCGGCTCTGTGTCTTTTCACGCCGGTTTTTCGCGTAATGCGACAGGACTCATATATGATGTTCATAATCATTCTTGAATCAATTCTTGGTTGTTCTCTTTGTTCATGAGGGTCTCAAACCCTAGATGTGATCTTGATGAATCAATGAGATCATGCCCTACCTACAAAAAGTTAAACAAATGCAAATACATATTTTTGGTATTTTGGTTAGTGAAATGATAAAATACAAGTATGATATAATCACAAAATGCTTGGTGATCTCTCCCAAAACAAACGCAATGAAAGAGGGGTAAGGAGGATGCTAAGGCATGATCCCAATGCTAATATTTATGATGATATTGCATGAGGGATCTTAGGGTCAAAATTGGGGTCTTACAGATCTCCAAGTAGAAAAGGTTGACTATGGTGCGATCACCACATTGGCCCAATATTAGGATGTTCCTCTGAGGTGCTTCACCTTCCCAGACTTTCAAATTTATCCAACTTTAGAAGACATCGAGAGACTTCTCAATCGACCAATAAAGGAATATAACCCTTTCCCTAAGTTGGAAGAAGGATTTTTCATGTCTGAGCTCTCAACCATTTTGGGTATCAACGCCAATGATCTAGTGGCCAATTGGGGATCCAAAGGTGCCGTTGTAAGACAATAATTTTGACCCTAAGATCCCTCATAGCATCATGTGATTACACAAGTGCATTGCCTCAAGGATCATAGCATGTTTGGCTCCTTAACCCTAGGGTTAGGACTTGTTTGAGTGTGTTGAGACCACCAAGCATGCTTGTAGTGTATATTATTGCTTTTATTATTTTGATTACTAACCAAAAGCATAAAAATATGTCACTAACTCTTTTTGTTTTGAAGCTCAATTGATCTTGTGCTCCCATGCTCCTAGGAGGCTCCTAAGCCCAATGAAATGACCAGATGAAGATGAGAAAAAGCATGACAATGGTCCAAAAAGTTCCTAATCATCATATATGTCTCCCAAGTATCTCAATTTTCCAATTTGATCAAGATAACCCAAAGGGATTGAGGATTGTTTCCCAAGGAAACCCTAATTCAACTGTGCTTTGACTGTGCCTTGCCCATGAAGCAATCTCAACCTATGGTCAAATTTAATCAAGGGAAGTTCTTTAATTCATTATTTTTTGCATATATGAGCCTATTTGAGGATCCTCAATCATTCATTCATCAAGATTGGAAGTTTGGCCTTGAGAAGTTGACCAGTCAAGTCATCTGACTAAACTGAGGATCACTGAGATATAACTTTTGATGTGTTTGTCAAATGAATATGACCCTAAGAGAAAAACTATGCTTAATAACCATATGAACAACGTTCATGTTCATAAAAAATCAATTTGAAACTTGGAAGGTCATCATTCATTTCAAAACATTATAGGTCATTTTGACTGAAACCCTAATTTTAGGTCAACTTACCAAGGACATAACTTCCTTATTTTTTATGATTTGGAGGTAAGACCAAATTAATTGGAAATATTGATATGTATAATTCAAATGTTATGTTGGAAAAAATTTCATAATCCTAAAAGAAATACATGTGATAATACAAAACATTATAGGTCATCTTGGACCTAATTCATTGAATTTGAAAAAGTACCCAACTTCAAATGGCCATAACTTTGTTATAAAATATCCAAATGATGCAAAATTTGAGTCTAAGTTGGTCATATTAAAAAGATCTACAACTTTAATGTTGGAGGTTTTTCCATTTTAAGCATGCATCATAAAAACAGAGGGGTTTGAATAGGCTTGCTTTTGGTGAAAATTTTCAAAGGTGACTTAAACATGTTTTGTACCTAAATTTTCACAGCCATTTTTCATTAATTTCCAAATGCCAAATGAATTTTTTTCCCAACATGACTTTTGTTCCTTATTTCAAGGGCTTTCTAACCATTACTCACATTACTTTTTTGGACTTACCATTGGTGAGTTTCGAAGAGCTCTTCATTTAGGTGCATTTTGGCATTTCATGATGTAACTTGGTATACAAGATGATTCCACTTCATGTACAAATCCAAATCCATTCCAAATGAACTCAACATGGTTTTACACCCATCATTAGGCCTCACATGCGCCTGTATAGGCCTATGCATATCCAATTTCAAATGCCATGCACACGAGGGAAGCATGATGCACAACCAATTTCAGCTATAAATAAACAATCCTTCTCATTCATTCATCAACCTTTTGGAGATCTGAAAAGCTGCAGCATTGAAACCATAACCATACCAAAGGATTTTTTTCAGATTTTTTTCTCACTTTCGAGCTTGAAATTCAACATCATTAGTTGATCTTCAAAACTTAATTCCTTAACCTTTCATCTCCACTGCATCCCTAGAGCAAAGAGGAGCCAAGATCTTGAAGGTTTCGTGGCCTAAAGAGCTTTAATTCAGAGGTATACCTTCAAACTTTTTGGATCTAGAACTGACAATTCAATGTAGTATTCTCTTGTTTGTGTGGTTTTCTAAAGTCCTCACACTTGAGGCAAGCCAATGGTGGTTTCAATTTTCCATTTCGTGCACTTACAGTTGGCGCACCATGATCTTCCGCTTCACATTTCTCTCAATATAGGAAGAGTGAGGAAGATCCATAGATACAGTGGTGACCTACATCACACGAGCTTCAATTTGATGTCCTTATTTTCCATTTTTGTTAAAAAAAATTCTCTGCAACCGGTGGCCGGAATTGGTTGGTCCACCGGAGAAGATGGTGGTTTCCACCACCACCACCACGTGGGTCACTCTTGGCCTTCGGATCATGAGTTCAGGATCTAATCTTGGTCCTTCATTGCGCTTACTTTATTTAATTCATGTTGCTGCGCATTTGACTCGAACACACGCTCCGCCCTCACATCTGGACCGTTCTTGGTTGCCACGTCAATTAATGAATCCATCATGTGGCGCTGGTTTTTTCTAGTTATTTCATTTTTTTTTTCAGTTAATTGATTTGATTTTCAAAAATTCATAAAAAATTTATTTGAAGTCATAAAAATATGAGACCAATTCCAAAAAATTTCTTGAAAAATCTAGTTTCATATTTTGATTTTTTATTATTTTTGTGACTTCATTTAATATTTTTTGTGAATTATTTGATTTTTAATAGTTTTAATTCATTTTAAAATACTTTCTGACTTTTGAAAAATCCAAAAATATTTTCCTAACACCTATGGATCATGATAAGTCAATGAAAAATAGTCTCATCAATTTCTTATTTGATTTGAGATTTATTTGAGATTTTAATTCATATTATGTTATTTTTAGTGTTTTTTAATTGTTTTAAAATAGTTTCTGATTTCCAAAATTGATGAGAAAATTAGTCAAAGCTTGTTTGACCATGTTGAACCTATGAGAGTTTAATTGGACTTGTTGAAGTTGATTTGAATTGAATTTGAGGTTTAACCTTATTTAATTATTTTTTATTTGCCTTTTATTTTAATTCAAAAAATACCAAAAAAATATTGTTGACTTGTTGACTTGTAATCTTCATTTATTTTCTGTTTGGCATTGATTGATGATGACTTGATTCACATTTGATCAATTGGACTTGATACTTGTCTTCTTTTCCGTTCCCTTTCAACTTCATCCCATTCTTTCCATCAATGGCCAATGAGTTAAGTTCTTATGGTTGGTCTTGACAAATGAGAGGTTTAACCTTCTTCGATCCAAACCAAACTCAACTTGATCCATGATCAAGTGAGTTGTTTTGTGTCCAAGATAGGTTGCTTCTTGGTCAAGCAAATAACATAAATACAACACAAGGCCCTTCCCCTTTTGTTCTGGCATGGCAAGTTTGTGGAGCTTGGCTTACTAGTCATGATCTCTAACTTGTGTTCTTTGCCTATATTTTTATTGACCGGCCTCAGATATGTGTGACTACTACATTAGTTCACTTACGATTGCTTAACATAGCGCTACATTATCTTATGACAAGCTAACATAACCTCCACTAATTACTAACTTTAATTTGAGCATTTAATTTCTTGCCCTTTACTTTTAATGCCATTTATTTCTTGCTCATTTATTCATATTGCTTTTCATTTTTCTCACTTGAGCACATATTTTATGTTTATGTCATTTTTCTTTTGCTCATTTGAGCCCATTATTGTATATAAATATATTTCTATCTTGTGTTTGTTTTGTGTTTACTTTGTGTGAACCTAATGCAAAAGGAGAAAGGACTTAGAATTAGGACCTACCTATGCTTAAAGGAGTTCAAGAGCAAGTAGGCCTCATGCCTTTTGAATGCTAAATTGTTGAAGAGCAACTAGGCCTCATGCCTTTAGAATGCTAAAAATCCAAAATTGATCTCAAAGGACTTCTCTTCCAAACTTATTCTTTGTCCATTTCCCTTATTGTGTGGTGAACTTTTTGATGATTGCTTTTGTGTGGTAGGGATCTCACCTTGAGATTGTGAAAAGAGGACCATTGTCATGAGTAACCAAGTTAAGAGACAAGCCAAATGGAGATCCTAGGAGCTTGAACTCAAATTGTTTGATTGCTTGTGTGTGCTAAATCCAAAGGAAAGGAGCATCTTGAATCATCTTTATGATTCCAAGAAAAGGAACTCCAAGGGTCTATCTTTTTCCTCTTATCTTTGTATGCTTCAGGACTAGCTCTTCTCTTCTTCTCCCCACTCTAACCAAGCCAAAATCATTTTCAAAAACTTTGACTTTGTTTCAAACTAGAAACCTAGGCCTTAAGCCTTTGATTTTTCAAAACCATTTTCATAAATACTCATTGTGAATAAACCTTAATCCAACTTTGACTTTATTTTGCAAATAAGTCTAACTTGTAAATATAACTCACTCCAAGTTGTTTTTGTGGTTCCAATGACCACTTGTTAAAACTTTTCATAAACATTAGTCATAGGTTTAAGTTATCATAGTGGTTGATGTAAATCTCACCTCATCCTTAGTGATTGGATTATAAGTCTTCCATACTTATTATAGGGTTAACCCCCCACTAGTATGTTGAAGCCTTCCTCACATCGTGGATTGTTGGTTTAGGTTGAGTTTTCTCCCTTTGATAACAAAAGACCTTAAGGCTTTTGGTCAAATCAATTCACAAATCTTTGTGATTTTTACCCCGAACTATGAGGTTTTGATCCTCCTTTGTGATGGTACGTAGGCAATGAGTTCATCCATTCAAACAACCAAATTTGTAAATATAATCTATTCTCTTCTCATCCCTCCAATCTTTTGTACAAATATTTTCACAAATACCAACCTACAACACAGATTTGCAAAAAGGGTTCCCTTAGAGTACTAAGGATGTTTTGGGTGCGTAAAACCTTCCCATTTCATAACCAACCCCCTTATCCAGATCTCTGATATTTTTATTAGTTTTTGATTTGAAAAACTTATTACCTTGGCTTTTGTTCGCTTTTTAGCCTTTCCTTTGGACAAATAAAAGTGTGGTGGCGACTCGAATTGTATGTTTACTTTTGGTTTAGTCAATAAACCTAAAGGTAACGAAAACCCCGCTACAGAAAAGTGGCGACTCTGCTGGGGATAAATCTCTCTAGTGGGTTTAGCCTACTTTTTGCTTATGTGTGTTGTATGTTTATATTTATTTGTGGTATCTTTTTATGCAAATTTGGGATGAATGTATTGTTTGTAACGTATGAATTGTTTGATATATTAATTGCTTGTATGCTTGGTGGTTTCTTGTGAGATGAGTTCTATACCCGAACTCAAGTGCACTTATGATAGGAGAATGACATAGTCTTGTTGACTTGTGTCGAGTTATTCCTTAACAAGTTAACTTACAAGCCCATTCACTTGGTGGAGGTTTTGTTGGGATCAATAATATCACACGAGTAGTCGTGGTTAGGCATTACTCTTTCCAATATAAACCTTAGAAGCCAAGGACCTTAGATACCTAGCCCATCTTGGCCTATTTTAGGACGTAGTGCGAAGGTTGTTCAAGTGTAAGACTTGAGGCGATTGTTACGTGATACTACACTCATAAGAGTCTCTCTTCAGAATATTTTTAGAATACGAGTAGTCATTTTATCCGATAATATCCGAAAGATGGGATGATGACTATGGGAACCTTTTTAGAACATGATTGTCACGTTTAACTACAGTACACTCTCGTTGGGTGGTTCTTAACCGAAACTGCATGCCCGTGACTCTCAACAAACCCTTGATTCGCGGTCGATCCGTTCTCGTATATCCTCAATATCAATGGAACTTGGGTGTTGATAAGGTGTAAGCCATAATCCACCAAAATGGATGACTGATATTGATGATGACTTGAGCCATCCCGTGACCTTTATGTGGTGTGACTTGCTTCATCCTTGAGTGTGTTTGTTACATCCATGCATTCATGCATTCATTCGCATTCATGTCACCAACAATAAAGATTTTTCAAGGAACTTAAGAGGTCTATTTGCAAATTTTCAGACATGGATAAGCAAAGAAGGAATACGAAGAAGTACAGTTTCAGACAACCCGATTTGAAAGAGTTAAGGAGTTTGGCATCTTATGTATTAGAGCCTTTGGAGTTCAAAGCTCGCCATGGGAAGCTTTTGTCTATTCTTTCTACTAAGGTGGATGAAGGTCTGATGAGTGTGTTGGTGCAGTTCTACGATCCTCTGTATCGGTGCTTCACTTTTCTGGATTTCTAGCTTTTGCCTACGTTAGAGGAGTATGCCTATCATATGGGTATACCTATTCTTGACCAGTTGCCGTTCAGTGGCATGGAGAAGATTCCGTCTTCTGAAGAGATTGCT
This sequence comes from Lathyrus oleraceus, assembly GCF_024323335.1. NCBI lineage: Eukaryota > Viridiplantae > Streptophyta > Magnoliopsida > Fabales > Fabaceae > Lathyrus > Lathyrus oleraceus. The sequence goes on from NC_066579.1 coordinate 371,542,713, forward strand.
GATATGCTTCATATGGATGTATCTGACATTGTTGCTAATATAACTACCAAAGGTAGAATTCAAGGTCTCCCATCTGATTTTCTGATTGCCAAAGCTACTTTGTTTGGGAAGGCCATGAGTAAGGAAGCTTTTGAAGCCATATTTATACTCCTCATATATGGGCTAGTGTTATTTTCCAACATCGACAACTTCGTGGATGTGAACGCTATTAGGATTTTATCTTCTCTTAATCCCGTTCCGACTCTGTTGGGTGACACTTATTTCTCTTTGCATATGAGGAATGCAAAGGGTGGTGGTTCCGTTGTGTGTTGTCCGCCTCTGTTGTACAAGTGGTTTATTTAGCACTTGCCTCAGACGCTTGCCTTCAAGGAGAACAAGGGATGTCTACGGTGGTCCACGAGACTTACGTCTCTCACTAATGATGATATCTCTTGGTATAACCGTGTTTATGATGGCGTTCAAATTATTGATTCTTGTGGTGAGTTCTCCAATGTACCTCTTCTTGGTACATGTGGTGGAATTAACTACAACCCTGCTTTGGCTCGCCGTCAGCTTGGGTTCCCCTTAAAGGATAAACTCAACAACATTTCGTTGGAAGGCTTATTTTTTCAAGAGGGTAAAGATCCCCAAAACTTGAAGGATAGGATGGTCCGCGCCTGGCGCAAGGTTAATAGGAAAGGGAGGATTGAGCTTGGTCCGAATAATTGTGTTGCTTTGGAACCTTACACTTCTTGGGTAAGGAGGAGAGCTCTTAAGTACCGCATGACGTACGAGTATCCAAGACCTACCCCTATGGTTATGGTTGGGCCTTCAACCCTCCCTAATCAAGGAGTAGAGGAGTTGAGAGACGGAGACCGTTCGCGTGCTTGGGTTCGTGAGCGTGAGGAACTTCTTCAGTAGCTCAAAGATAAGGATGTAATGATAGAGTTTCTAGAGCATCAGGTTATTGATGAGCCTGATGATGTAGTTACTTCTCTCCTTCCTCACTCATGTTGGTTTTGGAAGAGGAAGTATGATCAGCTCGCCAAGGAGAAGGCCGATATGGAAGCAGCTTATGAGAGAGAGGTGAAGAGGCTTCGTGCGACTTATCTTCCGATCTCAAAGGCTTTGGACGATTGCTTCTAGGGCTCCATAGGATGTTTATTCTCCTTTTCTCTTGTATTGTATTTGGTTACCAAAACTGTACTACTTCTTTGGTGTAAAAAGTTTCCAAATATTATTGCTATGTGTCGCATCCGCGAAAAACAACTGGCGGGCAAAACAAAACAAACAGAGCCGCCACCGTGCGTTATTTATCCCAAAAGAGGGAAAGGAAACGCTCAAAGTAAACCTGGAAAAGACATGGTCTCGCGACCAGAGAGAGATGGGATCGGGAGTCGGTTATGCGAAGGGAAGGTATTAGCACCCCTACGCATCCGTCGTACTCGACGGGATCCACGCTTGAAAGGATAGAAGAAAGGTTGCTAAACACTGCTCGCAAACTGCACACACACACTAGAAGGAAACACAGATGGAAGAAGAGGGGAACGAGCTCGCTAGGATATTGCATCCTATGCCTACGTATCTCATCTGGAATGAGAATCAGAGCTACCGTAGTTCGGCTAACGCACGCCAAACAAAACCACACAGGAAACCGACTGCTAATCGTTGGACTTACGTCAGACTCCACACAAACAGGCAAACCTGGAAACCGAATGCCAATCGCTGGACTTACATCAGACTCCGAACCAACAAACACACACAGGAAACCAACTGCCAATCGCTGGACTTATGTCAGACTCCAACACAACACAAAGGGTTGAAAAAGAAAAAGGGCGCCCGGAGAGATCAGCTCATCTCCTGCCTACGTACCTCATCTGGTATGAGGATCAGGGCGACGTAGTTCCCCTTAACAGGGAGAGAACTTCTAACCTAACCAGAGACTGGGAAATGACAAACTAGAAGGGAGCCTGACTCGAGCCTAATAGTTATCATGCAATCCACAATGGTCCTAGATTGAGGTTTCTATCTAACTTGCACAGGGAGCAAGCTATCCTAAACAGCACAGGAAAACAAACACAAGCACAATAAACAAGCACACACACTATATGCAAACAGTTGGCTCATACAAGGTTAGGCTGTGAAACACAAGCCAACTGGAATCGGGTGTAGTTAGCTCTTAACCCTAACATTGAGAGTTAGGGTGAAGCAGATGAAATGGGAAGTGAGGGTAAGACCTCACAGCTCTTATCCCTGGCCTAGGAGAGCTTCAGACAAAATAGAATGTGTGGGAGTTCAGAATGTAGGAACTCTTCTCCACAAGTGACTGACACAACATGATCTTGGGTTATTGTCCACAATGCATCAACACAAGGTGTGTGAGCAAAGTGAATGACACACTGAGTAGCAGGAGATGGATTACACATCTCTTTTATCTGCCAATTGCCTCCTAAGAGGTCTTTACCTGCTTGGCACAAATTTAAACATTCACAAGCATTGCCTCTTAAGGAGGACTTCAGACAGGTGCCTACCAATAACAGTAGGTCTTCCAGACTACATGAAGAAGAGAGATTATACCTAAGTGGTTAAGCAACCAAGCAAAGCAAAGTTCAAAATGAACTTAAAGCAACTTATGTACCTGTGGAAACATCAAACAAATCAGTACAAATACTCAGACAATCAAACAACAGTCAATAAGCAACAATCAATCCCAATGTACAAAATGTGTAAGCCAAAGGTCAAACTCAAATGAGTCAACCTCAACCTACAAAACACACAAATATTAGTAATCAAAAGCAAACAACAATGCTCAAATGATGAAGCATCAACAACTATGGAACTTGGATGTTCAACCTGAAATCAAAGCTCAAATGTGAGAAGCAAACCACTAGGTCAAAGCCTAGGGTCAAAGATGGAGAAAAAAATTCAAAACAGGAGCTGAAATTTAACATGAATCAACTTCAATCACATCTTGTAACATTCCAAAAGGTCTCACATCAATATCATTAACCAAAAGCATTTCATGATCAATTGAAGTTCAAGGCAATTTTAAAGCTCAAATGTGACCAACCAGAATGAAAAATCTCAATTAAATCAGAAATGATTCAAATAATTCCAACAAAATTCATGAGCAATCACAACATTCATATCATACATCACACAAAAAATCAGGACAATTGGAGATCATTTGGCATGGCAAACACATCACATAAGTTGGACAAGCAAAGGTGTGACACAAATTGTCACACCAACTTAACATGATCATAAAACATAAATGATAAATGATAAAAATACCAAATCAACACCAAAATGTCAAGCAATGAGTCTAGTTTCATCATGAAAATTTTCAGAATCATTGGATCAAAGACCAGCATTTCACAAATGTATAAGCATGGCAAGGTCAAATAAGCATACATGTTCAAACATCCTAGCACCAAAATTTATCCAGCCAAGCACAACTTGAAAAAATATGATGATAAAAAACTAGAGAGAATCAAGATCATAATGCCAAAAATTGGGATGAATTTGGATGAATTTTGCATTTGTTATGATTTTTTAAAGATGAGGAAAAAATAAAAATGATATGAAGCATGTAGCATATGGCAAAGGAGGGAAAAGAGAAAAACAATGAAGCATTTGAAATATTGGCGTGGCTGGGAATCGAACTAGGTGACAATTCAAATATGCTGGCGCCAAGGATTGAAACGCCACGTTTCATTAATCCCAGTGGCAAGTTCAATGCTGACGCGTTCCAGTCAAACGCGTATGAACCAATTATATTGCCAAACAAGCGAAACGTGGACCAATACATGAGCGACCCTAGACTAACACATGCAAAATGCAGAAAACCGTTTCTGATGGATCAAAACCGTGGCTAAAGATTGAAGTTCATCTTCTTCATCGCGCACAGCATGAACAGTGCCATACACCAAGAACATTTGTCCCAGAAATCACAATTAATCATACTAACACGTAGGTCTTTCATCATTGATCAACAATCCATAAACATTTCATGCAAAAACAATCAGACACGCATGGATCGAAGAGAAGAGAATTCATCATCAAAACTTTAATCACTTATATCTAACTCAAAACAGCATGGAATTTCATGATTCAAAGCTCAGCATAACCAGCATAAAGAGATCTACCACAACATCATAATAGATTTAAGAATTAAGAGAATCGATTCATGACCTCTTGAAGAGCAGATCTGGAATTAGCTTGATTCAAGGCTTGTGATGGCTTCAATGTTCCTCTAGGATGCTTGTATAAGTGATTGGAAGAGAAAATGGAGTTTAGTTGTGCACGAATCCACCAAAACTTTGAATCACCATGGATGCTTCCATCTTCAAGAATGCTTCAATGTGGCTCTGTTTGCTTCAATTCCACGTGCAATCTTGCTCAAGAACACCTCAGGAACAAGAATCAATCAAGAGAAAGTGCTTGAATGTGAAGAATTTGGAAGAAAATTTTGAGAGAAAAATTGATGAATTTGAGATCTAGATCTGAGAAAATGAAAAGCTAATCTGAAAAAACAGTTAGGGTTTATGCTTATATAGGTCATGCTAATCACTCTTTAATCATGCTTAAGCCAATTGTTAATGAAATTAACCAAAAAATGAGGTGTAGGTGCAAATTGGTCTTTTCACCCTTATGCATGATATGCATGTGAACAATGCACGAAATTCCTTCCAATTTCACTTAAAATCTGATTTTGGAGCCAATGGCAATAGCACAATGTTCAAATAATGCACCAAATTTAAATTTCATGTTTTCCCTCCAAAAATCAATGAATTAGCAAGTGCTCATGTGATGATAATTTGTGCAATGCAATGCATGGTTTGGAAACTATAGGCCAAAAGGAGAAGAATGCAAAAAGAGCCATCCATTTTGGAGCTTTGGTTGAGAAGTTATGTCCATTTGAGGTTCCATGCATAGTTTGCCATGTTTTGATCATATCTCCTTAACCACACATGAGAAATTGATGATCTTGGACTTTTTGGAAATGGGAGAGAAAGATCTTCAACTTTCATGTTGGACAAAATTTCATTTGAAGCTTTCTTGATGATGTAATCTTGAGTTGAAGCTGGTCCAAAATCTTCCCATTTTTGGAAAGTTCAAATTACAGGTCACCTGCTATTTTTGGAAAGTCTTGACCTGACTTCAAATTCTTCAATGTTGATGTTTGAAATGTCAAATGAGACTTGTTTGAACATGAATGAAGTATCTCTGATCACTTCCCACCTCCAAATCCATAGTTGACTTTCTGTTGACTTACAGTTGACTTGATCATGCACAAATGATTTTGAGCCACAACCCCTTGATGAAATGGCACCACCATGAAACCCTAGCTTATACAAGCTCAATAAAATCATATGAAGCTCTCCTTCTTAAGAAAGACCTCATCTCCTTGAAAAACCCTGACTGTTAGAATGCAACTGATTAGGGTTGACCAGAGGTCAAAACCCTAATCCTAAGGAACATGATCAGGCACAAAGAGCCTCTTGGTGATGATAAAACCATGATGATGGTGATATACTCTGGCAAATAAGATAACACTCATCCTCCTTGAGGAATCAATAAACCCTAATTGAAGCACAAACCTCAGATGATTAGTGATCAATTTATGAGACCCTCAGGCTTGAATCTTTTAACCTCTCTATCTTCTGAGCAAGACTTAGGAGGATGACTTCTTATTATCAAATGATATGCAATATGCAATGCCTAATGTCCTAAAACATAAAATGCAATGTGCTAAGCTAGTCCCAAGAGAGGAGGGCAAATTTTGAGGTGTTACAGCTATCCCTATTCAATCCATTGTGAACTTGTCGATATGAATAGCATCAGCTTTCAGATGATCAGGGTGAAGAGTGATTGAATACCAAGAACAGACGAACAATTTGCGCTCTGATGGGAAATAATTAACAATGCATGTCAGAATCGGCGAAGAAGCAATCTCAAAAGAAGAATCCGTCTGGTACGGAGAAAGTCGGCCTGAATACCGAAAAGAAATTTGGCCTGTATACCAAAATAAATGGTAACACAGGGATAACCATGGCCTGAACGCCGCTCATCAGTCTGAATACTGAGCATCGGAGTATGAGAGTATTAATGTCGGTCTGATCACCGAGAGATTGGCCTGAATGCCGCTTCGGTCTGAATACCACTTCGGTCTGAACACCGAAAAACTGGCCTGAATGCCACTTCGGTCTGAACACCGAAAAATTGGCCTGAAAGCCACTTTGGTCTGGATACCAGGAAATTGGCCTGAATGCCACAAGTACTTCAACCTGATCATCGGAAACTTCTTCGATATGAACATCGGAAAACTGGTCTGAACACCCACCTCGGTCTGAACACCGGAAACTTGGCCTGAACGCCGCAAGCTGCATCGATCTGAACTTCGGAAGCTTCTTCAATTTGAAAATCGGGAACTGGCCTGAGTGCCATAAGTGCTTCGACATGAATGTCGGAAACTTCTTCGATCTGAAAATCGGAAACTGGTCTGAATACCCACCTCGGCCTGAACACCAGAAACCTGGCCTGAATGCCGCAAGCTGCATCGATCTGAACTTCGGAAGCTTCTTCGATCTGAAAATCGGGAACTGGTCTGAATACCCGAAAAACTCTTCATGCCTGTCAGCATCGGCAGAAATAAAGGACAGTGATACATGAGGCGGCACGCGTGCCAACGACCCATGCTGGGGATAACAAGCCATGCCTGCTATCCTCTATTCGACCCTAGCAAACAAACAATTTGCGCTCCGCTGGGGATTTTTCTCTCTTTACTTTTCTTTTTGGACCCCGAAACTTCTCGGATTATCCTTTCCATCTCCGCTTGACAGAAACTCTCCCTCCAATATCGCACTACTGGGGAGTACTTGTGGATTCAAAATCACAATGTCAAACTCCTCGGAGTAACATCTTCACCCTCTGGCGAAACCACCTCTCAAACAGTAACCACGACTTGGGACTAGCTTATGCTTGCAATGCTGATGCATGATGATGATTTTTATTAGCGTAATGCTCCATAATCATGGAAACGCTATGCAATTAGCTAGGCAACATGCTATGCTTATCTACATGATGAATGCATAAAAAATATCCCCCTCAAGGGACTCTTCTGGGGAGCTCGAGGCACTCTGTTGAGGAACTCGACAACACTCCAACCTCCACCCTGCTGGGGAATAGCCCTGCTGCTGGGAAAAGGACCACCTTCGCTAGGGATAACCTCCTCTACACCCAACCCGCTTGGGGATTTCACTGAGGAAGAAACCACCACCACATTCTGCGGGGAAAATAACAACCTTCGGCTTGCTGGGGAACTTAACAAGCTCCGCCATGTTAGGAAAAACAACGACCCAACAGGCACCTCCGCGGGGAAATAGCAACCTTCAGGCATGACTGCTGAGGAAACACTGATCTCAATCCTGCTTGGGGACACCAGGAAAATCTGGTACAGAACACCCGTCGACTCGTCGAACCCTGGTATCCCACATCTAAACCCAGTATCCGCTTTCCACTTTTGAGAACTCCCCGACCCGCCTGGACTTTTCTGATTCATCACCTTGTATTCTCGACTCCTCCGTACTCGACGGCGATCGAACTCCTTGGATTTATACAAACTTTCCAATCCTCCGACTTTGAAGAGTCTTCTTGATTAATATCCAGGATCGTCGTCATCCCTCGCCGTCTTTCCATCATTCCTCGGTCCCCGATTGGACTCCGTGGGGATCCTTTTGCCCAAAACTTCTCATCACAACCTGCAGGTGAGTGAAAATATCTAACAGCACCTGCAAAAGAGATCGTTAGACAAAAACGTGCCCCAGGCGTGCCAAGATTTCAACACCTGGGTCACTCAACCTTTCAAATAAGATTTCAAGTTTTCAATCTTATAAGCATGCATTGGAAGGGACCTGTGTGTCTTAAAATGCAAAGATTCTTTATCACAATAAACGGATGTTTTTGCAATCAAAGCGGTAATGAAAACAAAAACAATATTATTTGACTGAATATGCATTTTATTGATTGAAAAAGTGTGGCTCATGAATGAGCAATACAAAGGAAGCAATTCCTGAAAAGAGGTAATTGCGCACAAAAAGGAAAATCTATCCTAATGGCAATGTGAGACCGCGATCTCATCGAGTTCCAACTCAGTTACACCCCTTATGTCCTCAGACTCTCCGTGCTTTCTGCCTTCTGAACAAGACGCTTCCGACTGATCCCCGCCGGGGATTATCCATGTCATATCCAAAGCACAAACGATCATGCCAGACGCAGTTGTTCGTTTCAATCCCTCTTTTTCCTGGACCGCCCTTTCGGGTCCTCAGTCCACCGGGATACCCTTTTTTGCCCAAGCCGCCTTTTCAGGTTTTCGACTTGCCGGATGTATAGTTTTTTCCTTTTTATCCCTAATTTTTGCCCGAACCTTTTTCATTTTTTTCGGTTCGCCGGGATGCCCATTTTTGCCTGGACTATTTTATTCTTTTCGTCCAGCGGGTCTCTTTATACGAAGTATTTTTTAACTGCGTCCGCATTCACAGGGGATGGAAAATCCTCGCCATCCATGGTCGTTAACAACAAGGCTCCGCCAGAGAAAACCTTCTTGACCACGAATGGACCTTCATAATTGGGTGTCCACTTGCCCCTACGATCGTTTTGAGGAGGAAGGATCCTTTTCAGCACCATATCTCCCACGTGATACACACGAGGTCGCACCTTTCGGTCAAAAGCACGCTTCATCCGCTGCTGGTACAACTGCCCATGACAGATGGCCTCCAGCCTCTTTTCCTCAATCAGGCTCAACTCTTCGTACCGAGTCCTTACCCATTCAGCCTCTTGCAATTTCACGTCCATCAGGACTCTCAGCGAAGGAATCTGAACCTCAACCGGTAACACCGCTTCCATCCCATACACGAGTGAGAAAGGCGTTACCCCAGTAGATGTACGCACTGAAGTTCGGTACCCATGCAATGCAAACGGAAACATCTCATGCCAATCCTTATAGGTCACAACCATCTTCTGCACAATCTTCTTAATATTCTTATTGGCTGCCTCGACCGCCCCATTCATCTTCGGACGATAAGGAGAAGAATTGTGATGCTCAATCTTGAACTCCCGACACAGTTCTGCCATCATCTTATTGTTCAAATTAGAACCATTATCAGTAATGATTCTTTCGGGAACCCCATATCTGCAAATGATGTCTCTCTTCAGGAATCTGGCGACGTCTTGCTTTGTCACGTTTGCATAAGAAGCTGCTTCCACCCACTTGGTGAAGTAATCAATAGCCACTAATATGAACCGGTGCCCATTCGAAGCTGTAGGCTCAATCTTCCCAATCATATCGATGCCCCACATAGCGAACGGCCACGGAGACGACATCAAACTCAACGGATTTGGAGGCACGTGCACCTTATCAGCATAAATCTGGCATTTATGACACTTCCGCACGAAATTGAAACATTGGGCCTCCATTGTCATCCAATAATATCCGGCTCTCAACAGCTTCTTCACCATTGCATTCCCACTGGCATGGGTACCGAACGACCCCTCATGAACCTCTTTCATCAATTGGCTTGCTTCTCTGTCATCAACACATCTGAGCAAAACCCAATCGAAATTTCGCTTGTACAAAACCCCATCCTTATTCAAGTAGAACACCATGGCCAACCTCCGCAGAGTCTTTCGGTCCTTCTTGGATGCTCCCTCAGGATATTCTTGGGTTTCCAGATAGCTCTTGATATCGTAATACCACGGCTTCTCATCGTCAAGCGTTGTGTCAACAGCAAACACATAAGCCGGTCTATCCAGACGTCCTACCTCAACACTTGGGAACTGATTCCACCACTTCACCTTAATTAAGGCGGCCAGAGTAGCCAAAGCATCTGCCAACGGGTTCTCTTCTCTCGGCACATGATGCAATTTCACCTTGGTGAAGAACGTCAACAATCTCCTCGTATAATCCCGGTATGGAACTAAATGAGATTGATGTGTATACCATTTTCCGTTAACCTGATTCACAACCAAAGCTGAATCTCCATATATAACAAGGTTCTTGATCCTTAAATCAATCGCCTCTTCAATCCCCAAGATACAAGCTTCGTATTCAGCCACGTTGTTGGTGCACTCAAATGTTAGCCGGGCAGCAAAAGGAATGTGGGATCCTTTCGGCGTAACCAAAACAGCACCAACACCACTACCATTCACGTTAACGGCCCCATCAAACATCAAAATCCATTCGGATTCAGGGTCAGGCCCCTCCTCCGGGATTGGTTCCTCGCAATCTTTCGATTTGAGAAACATGATGTCCTCATCAGGGAATTCAAACTTCATCGGTTGATAATCCTCAATGGGTTGCTGGGCGAGGTAATCAGACAATACACTCCCCTTGATTGCTTTCTGAGAGGTATACTGTATATCATATTCAGTTAAAATCATTTGCCACCTCGCAACCCATCCGGTCAATGCTGGCTTCTCAAAAATGTACTTGATTGGATCCATCTTGGAAATCAATAAAATGGTATGAACCAACATATACTGTCTCAGTCGGCGAGCAGCCCATACCAAAGCACAACAAGTTTTCTCAAGTAGTGAATATCTTGTTTCACAGTCGGTAAACTTTTTGCTAAGGTAGTATATGGCATGCTCTTTTCGACCAGACTCGTCATGCTGCCCCAGTACGCACCCCATAGACCCCTCGAGGACCGTCAAGTACCGAATTAACGGTCGTCCCTCCACAGGAGGCATCAGAATCGGAGGCTCCTGCAAATACTCTTTTATCTTTTCAAATGCCGCTTGGCAATCATTATTCCACCTGACCGTTTGATCTTTTCTCAATAACTTGAATATGGGTTCACACGTGGCTGTTAGATGAGATATGAACCGTGAAATGTAGTTCAATCTACCTAAGAAACCACGAACCTCCTTCTCCGTTCTCGGTTCAGGCATTTCTCTTATTGCTTTTACTTTAGCAGGATCAACCTCGATTCCTCTTTCGCTTACAATAAACCCCAGCAATTTACCGGACCTCACTCCGAAAGTGCACTTGTTCGGATTCAACCTCAGTCTGAACTGTCTCAGCCGGTCAAACAACTTGGCCAGATCTACCAAATGCCCCTTCTCTGTCTGGGACTTTGCTATCATGTCATCAACATAGCATTCGATTTCATGATGAATCATATCATGAAACAAAGTCACCATGGCCCTCTGATAAGTAGCACCGGCGTTCTTGAGACCAAATGGCATCACCTTATAGCAAAAAGTGCCCCACGGTGTGATGAACGTTGTTTTCTCCATATCATCTGGCGACATTTTGATTTGATTATAGCCAGAAAAGCCATCCATGAAGGAAAACACCGAGAACTGAGCTGTATTATCTACCAACACATCAATGTGAGGTAGTGGGAAATCATCCTTCGGGCTAGCTCTGTTCAAATCCCGGTAGTCCACACACATGCTCACCTTCCCGTCTTTCTTCGGCACCGACACAATATTCGCGACCCAAGGTGGATAATTAGTGACAGCGAGGAAACCAGCATCCAACTGCTTCTGAACCTCCTCTTTAATTTTCATTTCCATCTCAGGTCGAGTTCTGCGCAACTTCTGCTTCACTGGAGGACAATCTGCTCTCAACGGTAGCTTGTGCACAACAATATCGGTATCCAACCCTGGCATATCTTGATAAGACCAAGCGAAGAAATCAACATATTCTTTTAACAAGGCTACCATTCTGCTCTTAACATTCGCCTCCAAAGCAGCCCCAACTTTCACTTCCTTTCTGACCTCGTCGGTACCCAGACTCACAACCTCTACCTGTTCCTCGTGCGGCTGAATCACCTTCTCCTCTTGTTTTAACAACCTAGCTAATTCCTCCGGCAGTTCACAATCTTCTTCGCCTTCGTCTTCGGCATGATAGATCGGATTGTCGAAATCATATGAGGGTGTAACAGGATTGTTATCAATGAGATCCGGCGAATGATCGCATCTGCATGAATGTTGATTCATGCATTGCTTTAGAACCGAAGTGAAACAAATTGAAAAAGAAAATGAAAACATTGCCATTTTTATTTTTGTTTTTATTAAATTGCAAAAATAAATGAAAAACATGGAACACCGCTTTTAATTGAAAACATCCTTTTATTTATGATGCAAAAAATTGCAAAATGAAACATGAGGTGGCCCTTACAATGAACCATTACGTTTCGGGCAAAACGTAAGGCTTCCATGCAAATAAAATTGAAAATAGGAAATATTACTCTTCAAGTAGAGTGACAGTGATGATCTTTTCGGCCTTCCAGTTCTGGACTTCCCTCCCTAGTACGCACGACTTTATCCATTGATCAATCTCGCAGTCACTGTCAACTTCTTCACCCACCATACAGATGTGATCTGGATCCAACATTCCAGCACTGGTGAACGTGACCGACGGACGACGTCCTCTGCCCTGTCCAGATGAGCCTCGGCCCGGCTGATAACCCACTCCGAATCGGTCTTTCTTGGCGGCAATGTCCATCATCTTTCCCCAACCAGGAGCTTCTCCATTCTTCACCACCTTAGCAGCCTGCTTATACGAAGAAATGGACGGCTTCTCCTCTTCTTTAGCAAAAGGAGCATTCTCCACCTTGACGGTTTCGAATGCTTGACTTGGCGTTTCCCATATCTCACCGTCCATTTCAACATACTTGAACGATGATAGGTGGCTGACGAAGATGTCTTCTTCTCCATAAACTGTGACGACCTGCCCGTCCCAGATATACTTCAGCTTCTGGTGCAAAGTCGAAGTCACTGCCCCAGCAGCATGGATCCATGGTCTACTCAACAGGCAACTGTATGCCGGCTGAATATCCATGACATAAAATACCGACTTGAACACCTCGGGCCCGATCTTCACCGGGAGCTCCACTTCCCCAAACACTGCCCTCTTCGAACCGTCGAAAGCTCTCACTATCAGGTCAGTGGGTGTCAAGATCAACCCTTCATAGTTCAGCTTCGCCAAGGCTTTCTTTGGCAACACATTTAAAGATGAGCCGGTATCAACCAACACGTGCGAGAGCACGGCCCCTTTACACTCCATAGCAATGTGTAAAACCCGATTATGATTCCTTCCATCCACAGTTAGATCCAAATCAGTGAAACCCAGCCCATGGCTGGCATTGACATTTGACACCACCGTCTCTAACTGATTGATTGTTATCTCTTGGGGAACATAGGCTCTCTTTAGGATTTTCAGCAAAGCCCCTCTATGCCCCTCGGAACTCAGCAATAATGACAAGATCGAGATCTTGGATGGCGTCTGTTGCAAGTGGTCCACAAGCTTGTACTCTGACTTCTTGATGATTCTCAGAAATTCTTCAGCTTCATCATCAAGTTCTTTCTCCGACCCACCAGGCGCCAGTGTCACCACAGGAGTACCTTCATTTACCACTTGTTTTCCTCTTGCCCTGGCTAAAGCCTCGGCCTTTTCTTTCTTTTCTTTTTCTCCTTCCTCACTTCTCAAAGCATCAGGGGCAAACAACCTTCCACTGCGAGTGAAACCACTAGGTCCGGCAGTATCCACCTTTGAAACGGTGGTTTCAACTGCAGTTTGATCCTCCAACTTCTCCCCATTACAATAGACCTCTCCGCCATAATGCCACGGCACGGCGTCATCTTTGTCATAAGGAATTGGCCCAGGTACTGTGATAGTAACTGGAGCCGCGTCTGCCAGAGTTGACAAATCAACCGGATCGAAATATATGGTTATGGTGGAAACATCCTCCTTCCCCAAATCCACTTTCTCAAACCTGAGGCTTCCCTCATCCATCAGCCTCTGGACAGCCTCCCTCAACAGTACAAACCCATCAGGAACAACAGTGCACGCAGCACAACAGTCATCACAGCCCGGGAAGACCCCATTCTTCAACAACTGTCTTTTGACCTCAGCCAACGGAGTCTTCAACTGATCCATATTCAACAGCCCGATTCTGCCCTCTTCAGAGACTGCATTCACCCCCATTTGACCATGCGACGACATGGGATTAGCATTCACATTTGGAGATGGTGCAAAGTTGATAGCTTTAGAATCCACCAAGTCCTGGACCACATGCTTAAAAGCTTTGCAATTTTCTACGTTGTGTCCAGGAGCACCAGAGTGGAATTCGCACTTGGCATTCTCATCAAAACTGGTCGGCCTCTGATCAGGTCTCAACGGCGCCAACGTCCTCAGCTGGACCAACCCCAAGTCTTTCAGCTTCTTCAACAAGAATGAATAGGTCACGGGTGGTCTATCGAATTGACGATCATTCATTCGTCCTCTTACCTGATACCCGGCCCTCTGCGGTCTCTGCTGAAATGGCTGTCGTTGTTGTTGCGGTTGTTGCTGTTGTTGTTGTTGCTGTACATTATCAGCAGGAATAGTTACCGCAGCAGTGTGCTGGTAGTAACGATCCCTACTCTGCCCCCTCTGGGCATACACAGCGCTGGTGTCACCCTCCTTCTTCCTCTGACCATTTCCAAAGGACTTCTTCGATCCAGATGACGAAGCGTTACCCTGTATCTTTCCCAACTTCAACCAACTTTCAATTCTTTCTCCAGCCACCACTATATCAGCAAAGTTGGTAACCAGGCATCCAACCATTCTTTCAGCAAAGGTCCCCTGCAAGGTACCCATAAACAGATCTGACATTTCTCGATCTACCAATGGAGGTTGAACTCTGGCAGCCAGCTCCCTCCATCTCTGCGCATATTCTTTAAACCCCTCGTTAGGCTTCTGAGACATACCCTGCAGTTGGGTACGACTAGGAGCCATATCAGCGTTGAACTGGTACTGTTTAAAGAATGCATCACCAAGATCCTGCCAGCTTTTGATGTCAGACGACCTCAGCTTGGTGTACCATTCCAAAGACCCCCCAGACAGACTGTCCTGGAAGAAATACATCCACAGCTTCTGGTCCATTGTATAAGCAGAAATCTTACGGACGAAGGCCTGGAGATGGGTTTCCGGGCAAGAACTCCCATTGTATTTGTCAAATGCAGGCGCTTTGAACTTTTGTGGGATCACAATCCCATCAACCAGCCCCATATTCGACATGTTAACAACCCCCGGAGTAGCATGACTTTCAAGAGCCCTGATTTTCTCCGCCAACACCTGAATCTCTTTGTTTGGTGGTTGGACACCGTATTGCCCAAACTGTTCATTCAACACGGAGAACTGATCTTCCTCTCTATCCTCCTCTGCCCCGAAGAAAGGAGGAAACAAGCTATCCTTCAAATTATTGCCCATCGGACCCGGTCCACCGCCTGTGGCAACACCAAAACCACCAGCATTATTAGTCACTACACCAACAGTTGTCCTCTTTCCGAGATCTCCCCCATCCCTGGAACCACCAAGGCCATGGTTGGAAACACCCTCCAAGTTGACACCACTGTTAGCAACTGAAGCCCGCTCGAGCTTCTCCACTTTATCAGCAAGTGCTTTCTGGCCCACAACAAACCCTTGCATGACGTTGATCAGTTCGTTCATTTTCTCCTTCAGCTCGAGAAAATATGCGTTGGGTAGATCCATCAGCCTGGGTGTGTTGCGTCTGGTAAAGTATATGTGCGGACGGGTTGCGTGCAAGGGAATGACTCTACGCGCACGAGCAATGATTCCTGAAACAATCAAGCACGTTAGAAACTGACACCTGCAAAATAGAAGACAAGTTATTATGATTCATGCATGAATGCAATGTCCATCCATATGAGGAACACTCTGTCTTTCGATCCTGGTTTCATCGAGACAGATAATAATTCGGCAGCAACATTCTGACATTCATCGAATGATTTTGACATACAGTGCAGAGAATTACGATTTAGCAAAGATACCACCTAACCATGTGTGTGCTATGTGAGTGCATACAGGAAAGCAAATAAAGCTTGGAAGATCAATCACTGAATGATAATAACCACTGCATATCAAAAGTGCACAATAAGTGCGAGAGTCATACATCAAGTCTGATACAAATCAAATACAATTCTCCAGAAACAGAAAGAAAATACAAACAAGTGACTTCCGCCAACAGGCCTGACGGTAATCCACACAAATGATAACAAGAGGCTACACTGAAGAAGGCCCCACAGAAGGCTTTGCGTCGTCTGCCATCTTGGTAAACTTCACAGCAAACCTGAGTTCGGTGTTCTCCTGCTGCAATCTTCCTATCTCCTTCTGGTGAATCTTCATCTGTCGAAAATAATGATCTCTCTCGGCAATGTAGTGATCTCTCTCGGCAATGATCTTCGCGTTATCTTCTTTCTTAATCTTTAACTTTGCCTCCCACTCGGCGATAAGGGTTCTGACTCTGTTGTCCCTCTGATCCCTCACAAGGATTTGTCTCCTCTTCTCATCTTCGATGACCTTCGAAGCTCTAGCCAACCTTTCCTTGGTGATGTCGTGCTCCCTTGTGGATGACTCTAAAGCTTGGTTGACCTTGCCGTAATAAGCGGTGTCTATCTCAAAGCGCTTCACCTCAATGGCATGTCTCTTATCCTAATCTTCTATTCTCCTTTTGATCTCCTGATTAGCCATCTGAATTCTAGCAACACTCATCTCCAACTCAGTCTTCTCTGCTTGCAGCTGATCTCTGGCTTTCTTCATCTCAAGGAACTCTTCCATGCTGACAAAAGAACGTGGCCCCTCAATCAAAAGACACCAAGGATCACCTCCAGGAAATGGTAGACGTGTGAGCTCAATCCTCTTCCTAAGCCAATCATCAAATGGAGGAAAAGACTTGCTATTAACTTTACCAAAAGGAACCTTGCCCTTCCTCTGAATGTCGCGCCATTCATCAGACACTTGCCTCGACTTTGTCTGATTGCCCTCAATTGGGAAGTAGAAAGACTCCTGAATCTCTCGTCCAAGAGGAGGACCCTCCACAGCAAATCCCATTTGTCTCCTAAGAAGCATCGGGTTGTAATTAATGCAACCTTGAACTCCCATAAGAGGTACATTGGGAAGACTCCCACAACTGTAAATGAAATCTCGTCCAGCCATACCATTGTGAGTCCAAGCTATGTCATTGGCCCGCAAACCCATCAACCTGACTGACCACTTGACAGTAGGATCAAGAAAAGAAAAGGAACCTCTAGAAGGCAAATACCCCATGAACCATTTGTACAACAGCTGAGCACAACATCGGAGCAATCCCCCATGCCGCTTCTCGTTCCGATTATGGACCGAGTAATAAACATCCCCAACCAGAGTAGGAATAGGATTCCTCTGCATAAACAACCGGACGACATTAATGTCCACAAAGTTCTTCTGATTAGGGAACATGATGATCCCATAGATGCTGACAACAAGTAAAGCACAAACGGTCCTCCAATTACCCAAAGCAGCATGCTCCTTGGCTTTAGCCTCCAAGAAACTCAGATGAAAACCATGTAACTTTCCTTTCTCCTTCAAACCCCCCTTGGTCACCTCCGGGCTCAAATAAAGAGCACGAGAAATCTCAACAGCATCAGGTTCCCCCTTAGTGACGTAGAACGGAATCTGATCTCTGATCTGGATACCCAGGATGCTAGCATAGTCCTCCATCAAAGGCCCCAATAAGTAATCTGGGAAAATAAAGCACCTCAAGCCTGGGTCATAAAACTGGAGAAGAGTATGAATGGCGCTCCTATCACTGTCTGTGAGCTTGAAAACCAACTTCAGGATACCACCGTATGCCTCACGGAACATCCCCACATGGTCAGGCGTAATCAACGCTATCATATCTCTCAGCACACCAATCTCTGGGTCGAAGAAACTGTAGACAACACCGTCCTTCAAACCGGTCCTCATGTCTGGAACAAAGAAGTCTCTCAACCAGGATCTTAAACAAAAATGTCCCCTGCATATGGATAAACATGAGTTAAATGCACATAAATGCAAAATGTAAATGATGTTGATGTATGAATGCAATGCACTGTGCCATCCTCTAGGTCATCTGAACATCTTCTGCACTGATTTACGGCCTCTGAACTGATCACAACCATCTGAGGGAATATGTAACCACAAATCCGACTTGAGGTTCCGAAATAAACGGAACGGAGGATATATCATCACCATCACTGGAGAATCACTAAACTGATAACCACAAGACCCTCTGAACCAGCCCAGGGAATCCTGAAATAAACGGATCCCACTGATAAATACTACGGACAGAACTCCGGCGTCTCAGAAATAAATCCATAAATCGGACTTATAAATAAGACTCTGATCAATAACTGAACCATTAGTAACCATCAAAGTCACCATCAGAACATGCATCTGTAAGAATCAACCCTCCCCTCACAGGTGAATTCTAATCAGGTCATCCTAAGGCGGATAATGGTCTCGACAATCGGGCAGAGATACTCAACGGGTTTGCCCTTTCAGGTGTGCCGTTGTAGCTCTCTTAAAATCGTCTAAACCAAAGATCCGGGAAAGATCGGCCACCGAAGTCACCAGCTCAGATGAGGTGAATCAACCAAAATGGGCACTCCACAAAGGAAGAGCACTCTCAAATAAACCTCGTCCGGCTTGTGGTATGTCACGTCGCCAAAAACATGTTGACCTAACATGAGAGGCAACATGAGACCATGCTAATCCTAGGTGTATACTCAGGCCTGGGTTTTAGCCCCACCCAGAACACCCCCCAAATAAGAGGAACCACCTGTACAGAAGACAGCACAATGATAGTATGATGCATGCAAACATTTATGCAAATATATACACAACATAATAATCATAAATGCAATAAATAGAGCAACACAAGCAACCTATCCTAGAGAGCGCTAGGAGTGACTCGCTTAGGGAAGATGGACCAGCAAGAGGTCAACTTCTTAGTGTCCCCAGCTGTCGCATCCGCGAAAAACAACCGGCGGGCAAAACAAAATAAACAGAGCCGCCACCGTGCGTTATTTATCCCAAAAGAGGGAAAGGAAACGCTCGAAGTAAACCTGGAAAAGACATGGTCTCGCGACCAAAGAGAGATGGGATCGGGAGTCGGTTATGCGAAGGGAAGGTATTATCACCCCTACGCATCCGTCGTACTCGACGGGATCCACGCTCGAAAGGATAGAAGAAAGGTTTCTAAACACTGCTCACAAACTGCACACACACACACTAGAAGGAAACACAGATGGTAGAAGAAGGGAACGGGCTCGCTAGGATATCGCATCCTATGCCTACGTATCTCATCTGGAATGAGAATCAAAGCTACCGTAGTTCGGCTAACGCACGCCAAACAAAACCACACAGGAAACCGACTGCCAATCGCTGGACTTACGTCAGACTCCACACAAACAGGAAAACCTGGAAACCGAATGCCAATCGCTGGACTTACATCAGACTCTGAACCAACAAACACACACAGGAAACCAACTGCCAATCGTTGGACTTATGTCAGACTCCAACACAACACAAAGGGTTGAAAAAGAAAAAGGGCGCCCAGAGAGATCACCTCATCTCCTGCCTACGTACCTCATCTGGTATGAGGATCAGGGCGACGTAGTTCCCCTTAACAGGGAGAGAACTTCTAACCTAACCAGAGACTGGGAAATGACAAACTAGAAGGGAATCTGACTCGAGCCTAATAGTTATCATGCAATCCACAATGGTCCTAGATTGAGGTTTCTATCTAACTTGCACAGGGAGCAAGCTATCCTAAACAGCACAGGCAAACAAACACAAGCACAATAAACAAGCACACACACTATATGCAAACAGTTGGCTCATACAAGGTTAGGCTGTGAAACACAAGCCAACTGGAATCGGGTGTAGTTAGCTCTTAACCCTAACATTGAGAGTTAGGGTGAAGCAGATGAAATGGGAAGTGAGGGTAATACCTCACAGCTCTTATCCCTGGCCTGGGAGAGCTTCAGACAAAATAGAATGTGTGGGAGTTCAGAATGTAGGAACTCTTCTCCACAAGTGACTGACACAACATGATCTTGGGTTATTATCCACAATGCATCAACACAAGGTGTGTGAGCAAAGTGAATGACACACTGAGTAGCAGGAGATGGATTACACATCTGTTTTATCTGCCAATTGCCTCCTAAGAGGTATTTACCTGCTTGGCACAAATTTAAACATTCACAAGCATTGCCTCTTAAGGAGGACTTCAGACAGGTGCCTACCAATAACAGTAGGTCTTCCAGAATACATGAAGAAGAGAGATTATACCTAAGTGGTTAAGCAACCAAGCAAAGCAAAGTTCAAAATGAACTTAAAGCAACTTATGTACCTGTGGAAACATCAAACAAATCAGTACAAATACTCAGACAATCAAACAACAGTCAATAAGCAACAATCAATCCCAATGTACAAAATGTGTAAGCCAAAGGTCAAACTCAAATGAGTCAACCTCAACCTACAAAACACACAAAGATTAGTGTCATACGGTGAACTGACTTGGGGTGTTTCGCTTTTAATCGCAATGTCGCGGATAGCAAGAGTCGCCACCGACTTTTCTTTTATCCAATAAGGAAAGGTGGAAAAGAACAGGAAAGACCTTAATTAGATTTTGGGTTCGGGAGGTACATTATACAAAGGGAAGGTGTTAGCACCCTTTGTATCCATGGTTATCCATGGGCTCTTAATTGCTTGATCACTTATGTTTGTCTGGAAAAAGTGGTTGTGCATTGTTTAGAAAGTGTTTTGAAAAGAGAATTTAACTTTGTAATGATTCTTGTATGAATGTATACAAAGTGGTTATCTCGTTTAGTTTTGAAAGTTGTTTAGAAAAATATAACTCGGTAATGATTCTAGCATGAATGTATACCAAGTGGTGATTTTCTAAAAGATGTTTTGAAAAGGGGTGAGGTGTGAAAAGTATTTCGATTTGTGAGTAAGCAATTAAGAGTTATACCTACCCAAGGTCTTGATGGGCATTTCCTATCCTTGTGAGGGTAAAACCGTCCTTATTATTGAGAAATAAGTGGTTTTATCCTTTGGATGTAAAAGGGTCATCGTAGGGTCATCGATTGGTCATTGAAAGCAACGGTTGTAAGGATACCTTAGCATTCGAAGGGACTATCATCATTTAACCGTAGGCTACACCAAAGAGTCATCGAGGGACAAAATCATATATTCGAAGGCAACATCCGAGGGGCTATGATTTATTTTAGAGGGACATGATGATTTAATCGAAGGGTCTTGGCTAAGTGTATCCCCATATTCGCGGGACATGACCATAATACCGTAATATCGTAAGGCAACAGAGAGAGGTCCAATATCACATATTCAAAGGCCGTATTTTACAATCAATTAGGTAATTAGGAGGAATCCCCACATTAAAATTAATACATTAAGATCAATTAAGCAATTTAGGGTGGATCTTTGCCATAAAATTAATACATTAAAATCAATTGAGTAATTCAGGGTGAATCTCCACAAGGGTATCCCACAAATAAAGTGGAATATCTAACAAGCAATCTTTTCCTGGGATATGTGAACCTTTACAAAACTCAACAAAACATGTCAGAACACCGAATCAGGGTGCAATCGAGGATTACACCACAAAAAAAAAAAAGATCACAACAGTAAATAGGGTCGGGTAAATGATGCATGGCTATGATAAAACATGAGTGAAAAATCAGAACAGAAAAATCAGCTACTGTCACGTTCGCTCCTGCCTCGCCTAGCGAAGGCTTAGCGAATACTCGCTGCATGCTCGCTTAGCGAGGTGCTAGCGAGCGGCTGCGGATTCTGGTTTTGATATCAGTACAATTTCAACCAATTTTATGCCTTATGGCTTTCATTACAGCAATTATATGGTTAATCATTTAAGGTATTCAGGTACATACTAAAATTCACATGCCAAACTTAAGATATTTTCATAAATTTAATCATAATGCCATATGCAAATTAAGAACATAAGGCAGTAATAGCAATGTAAACCTGTTTGCAACTGAATTGCGACTTCGAATCGGCAAAATCGGATTGAATTGGGCAGAGGTAAACCTTGATACCGCCGAGTTCCTTCAGGGTTTGCCTCCCGTGAGTGTTAGGGTTTGCTTGCTAGGGTTCTCCTTTCTCCGTTTTTCTTTCTTTCCCCCTGACTGAAGTTGGGGTATTTATAGTGATTGTGGTGACCTAATGGGCTCAGAATGAAGCCCAAAAATTCCGATATTCGCAAGCTTCGCTAGGCGAGCATGTAGCGAAGGGTTCGCTAGGTGAAGGAGTTGCTCGCCTAGCGAGCAAGCTAGTTTGGGCCTTTTTCTGGATTGGGCCTGTTGTGAGCTGGGCTTTTGTTCCTTTAAGGTCAGTATCTTGCAGAATAAGTTGGAGTGCTTCGAGAAATGTTTTGCAAGATTAATGGGCAAATTTTGGGGTATGACAGCTGCCCCTGTTCAATATTCTTGAACCAAGAGAGTTAGGATGGCATGTATGCCATTCGTGGTCTGGAGGTGGAAGATTATTGAACACTAGAATGCCCCAAAAATTTACACTTGTCAATTAGTCTTGATGGAGATGGGCTTAAAGATGCCATCCAGGAAGTTTGATGATGAGAGCTTCAGATTGTGTCGTACGTTAGACCAATTTGCAGACATGGGTGCCACACCGGGTCATACGCTAGACCGTATAATGAGTCATCCATTATGCTATCGACTTCGCTGGGGAGTCAGAGTGTGTCATACACTGCTGGGGATAAGGGATCAGAATGGATCATACGCTAGACCGTATCTGAATAGTAGAGTGAGTTGTTCATTAGGCGGGTGACTCCGCCGGGGATGCAAGATCAGAATGGATCGTACGCTAGATCGTATCTGAGTTGTCGAATGGGCCGTCCATTGGGCAGTATCTGAGAGGGGTAGTCGCATGCTAGGCTACACGTCAGAATGTACCGTACGCTAGGTAGTCTCTGAGAAATGAAAGGTCCAACCGGGTCGTAAATTAGACCGTATTGGAGTAGTTGAAGGTCAGAATGGATCGTCCGTTAGATCGTATCTGAGTGGAAGGAGTCATATGTTGAGCTGAATCAGAATGAACCGTACATTAGACTGTATCTGGTCGTATTTGTAGATTCTGTATTTGCAATAAATGGCCGGGATGGGCTTAAAGATACCATCCTTAGGAGGATAATTAACCTGAAAAATAAAGTTAGCTTCATGCCATGTCATGATGCATGAGATGTTTTATGCTTTCGACAATAAATGCGAACAATGTACGCATGCGTATGCTGTAAAATGAGGTAATGAATGAATTATGCATCTGAAAAGTTCTTCCCAAGGACTCTACTGGGGAAATAAATTTCAGTCTTCTGATTGGAGATACTGGTATCGGTGATCCTTTCCTAGCTGGGGATACTTGATTCTTGTCTGATGGTAGAAATATTCGACAGAGCCTGGTTGGGGATGGAAGAGATGACCAGTCTGTCTAGTGATACCAATTTCTTCTGGGGAATAACTGGTTTTGTTGAGGAATAGAATTAGCACCCGGATTCATTGGAACGTATGGTTAGACCTTCTCCTCGATCCTGAAGTCTCGTAGTAATCGTTATTTCCATTTTATGCGCACATTTTTGGTAAACATTGATCATATTCAAATGCACATATTAATTCGAATTAAATCAATGGACGTTTATGCAAACAAAACAAAAAAAAGTAAAACATAAGCATCTTTTGAAATAACATTGTATGAATTTTGAAAGAGGGCCTATAAACAGGCAATTCGTGTACAAAGAGACAGAAATCCTAGTAAGAGGAAATTGTCGAGAAAACAAAGAAAAAGCTATGAAGGAAAAGCCTTGTTGATTTTAATTCTACTACTGTCATTATGTCTTCAAGTATCTCATCCCTTGCTGTCGGATGGAAGTGATTAGCTTGTTCAGTCCTTTGAACTGGGTTGAAGCTGACTGAGAACGGGACATAGTCTTACGCTTTAATCCCTAATTTTTGCCTGGACCGCCTTTTCAGGTTTTCAGTCCACCAGGATACCCTTTTTTGCCCAAGCCGCCTTTTCAGGTTTTCGACTTGCCGGGTGTACATTTTTATATGTTTATCCCTAATTTTTGCCCGAACCCTTTTTGGCTCGCCGGGATGCCCTTACTTTTGCCTAGACACGTCGACCTAGCGGGTCTTTTATGCGTAGTATTTTTTAACTATGTTCGCGTTCACCGGATGCGGGAAATCTTCACCATCCATCGTAGCAAGTATCATGGCTCCACCAGAGAATACCTTCTTAACCACAAATGGCCCTTCGTATGTGGGAGTCCATTTGCCTCTGGGATCACCTTGTGGTAGAACGATATGCTTGATTACCAAGTCACCAATTTGATACACCTGTCTCTTGACTTTCTTATCAAATGCCTGGGTCATGCGCTTCTGATATATCTGCCCATGACAAACAGCCGCAAGTCTCTTCTCATCAATCAGATTTATCTGATCGAGTCGAGTCTGAATCCATTCATCTTCATCTAAGCCTGCCTCTTTCATGATTCTTAGAGAGGGAATCTGGACTTCCACTGGTAAAACGGCTTCCATTCCATAGACTAAAGAGAACGGAGTTGCCCCTGTCGAAGTGCGCACTGAAGTGCGATAACCATGGAGAGCAAAGGGTAACGTCTCATGCCAGTCTTTGTACGTTACTGTCATCTTTTGTATAATCTTTTTGATATTCTTATTAGCAGCTTCCACGGCGCCGTTCATCTTTGGCCGGTACGGAGAAGAGTTATGGTGTTTTATGTTGAACTGCGTGCAGAGTTCAGTAATCATCTTGTTGTTCAAATTAGTACCATTGTCAGTGATAATTCTTTCCGGAATGCCGTATCGACAGATGAGATTATTCTTGATGAATCGTGCCACCACATTCTTGGTGACAGAAGCGAATGAGGCTGCCTCTACCCATTTTGTAAAGTAATCAATAGCAACAAGGATGAAACGATGTCCATTGGAAGCAGTAGGTTTAATCTCTCCAATCATATCAATGCCCCACATTGCAAAGGGCCAAGGTGCTGTCAACACGTTCAATGGAGCAGGAGGCACATGTATTTTATCCGCATAGATCTGGCACTTGTGACAAGTTCTGGAGTGATGGTGGCAATCAGCTTCCATGGTAGACCAATAATACCCTGATCTCAGAATCTTCTTGGCCATCGTATGTCCACTAGAATGAGTTCCAAAAATACCGTCATGCATGTCTTCCATAATCTTTTCTGCTTCCTTTTTATCCACACAGCGAAGCAGAGTCGAATCATGATTACGTTTGTATAACACTCCATTACTCAAAAAGAATTTAGCGGAGAACTTCCTCAGGAACTTTCTGTCATTGATGGACGCCCCTTCAGGGTATTCCCAAGCTTCTAAATATCTTTTTACTTCGTGGAACCAAGGTCTCTCCTCTACTCCCTCAGTATTAAGTTCATAACAATACGCTGGTTCATCTAATCGTTCAATGGTGATCCTGGGAGCTTCATTATCCCACCTGACTCTGAACATAGACGACATGGTAGCCAATGCGTCTGCCAACTGATTCTCTTCTCGTGGAATATGTTCGAATGTAATCTCTTCAAAGTATGGGATTAATGTCAACACCCGCTCTCGATAAGGGACGAGATTCGGATGTTTTGTGTCCCATTCTCCTTTGATCTGACTGATTACCAAAGCTGAGTCTCCGTACACGCTCAAAAACTTGATTCGCAGGTCTATAGCAGCTCTGAGTCCCAAGATACACGCTTCGTACTCAGCCATATTATTGGTACAATCAAAACATAGTCTAGCAGTGAAAGGAGTATGGCCACCCTTGGGGGAAATGATTACAACACCAATACCATTACCCAATGCATTAGAAGATCCATCAAAAACCATAGTCCATCGGGATCCCAGTTCGGGTCTTTCATCCGGTCCAGGCTCTTCATAATCAGTAACAAGCATGACGTCCTCATCTGGGAACTCAAAATTCATAGATTGGTAATCATCCACTGCTTGATGAGCCAAATGATCGGCCAACACGCTTCCTTTGATTGCTTTCTGGGTAGTATACTGGATATCGTACTCTGTTAAAATCATCTGCCATCTTGCTATTCTTCCGGAGAGGGCAGGTTTCTCAAATATGTATTTGATAGGGTCCATCTTAGAAATCAATAAAGTGGTATGATTCAACATATACTGTCTTAGTCGGCGAGCAGCCCAAGCCAAAGCACAACAAGTTTTCTCGAGCAGCGAGTATCTTGTTTCACAGTCGGTAAACTTTTTGCTAAGGTAGTATATGGCATGCTCTTTTTGACCAGACTCGTCATGTTGCCCCAACACACACCCCATTGAATTTTCTAACACGGTCAAATACATGATTAGAGGTCTTCCTTCAACTGGTGGTATCAGAATGGGAGGTTCCTGGAGATACTTCTTGATTTTATCAAAAGCTTCTTGACATTCATCATTCCATACCATCTCTTGATTTTTCTTCAGTAGTTTGAAGATGGGTTTGCAGGTAGCAGTCAAGTGGGAGATAAATCGGGCAATGTAATTCAAGCGTCCCAAGAAACCTCTGACTTCTTTATCTGTACGGGGAACTGGCATTTCTTGAATAGCTCTCACTTTAGCCGGGTCAACCTCAATTCCTTTACCACTGACAATAAATCCCAAGAGTTTACCGGATCTTACTCCAAAGGTGCATTTGTTCGGATTCAATCTCAGCTTGTATTTCTTCAACCTCTCAAACAATTTGTACAAATGATCGAGATGTTCTTCTTCAGTATGAGATCTGGCTATCATGTCATCCACATATACTTCTATTTCATGATGAATCATATCATGGAACAAAACCACCATAGCACGCTGGTACGTTGCCCCGACGTTCTTTAAACCGAATGGCATTACTTTGTAACAGAAAGTGCCCCATTGCGTCACATACGTAGTTTTCTCCATGTCTTCAGGTGCCATCTTAATCTGGTTATAACCCGAGAATCCATCCATGAAGGAGAATACCTTGTGTTGAGCGGTGTTGTCTACCAGAACATCAATGTGCGGAAGTGGAAAGTCATCTTTGGGACTCGCTTTATTCAAATCTCTGTAATCTACACACATTCGCACCTTACCCTCCTTCTTTGGCACTGGTACCACATTAGCAACCCATTGAGGATAAGAAGTAACATCTAGAAAACCTGCATTAAATTGTTTCATAACCTCGGCTTTGATTTTCTCAGACATTTCAGGACGCATGCGGCGAACCTTCTGCTTAACAGGACGACAGTCCTCCTTCATTGGCAGACGATGCACTACTATATCAGTATCCAATCCTGGCATGTCTTCATAAGACCAAGCAAAAATCTCTACATAGTCATGTAACATCTGAATCAATCTTTCTTTGATACTGTTTCCCAAGCCTACTCCTATTTTGCCTTCTTTCTTGTCTACTTCAGTACCCAGATTTATAATTTCAATTGATTCCTCATGCGGCTGTATGGTCTTTTCCTCTTGCAGTAACAGTCTGGCAAGTTCACCAGGGACTTCACATTCTTCCTCACTTCCATCCTCGGCTTGGTAGACCGGATTTTCAAAGTCATAATAAACAGTAGTAGAACTATTATCAACAGGATCCAGAGTGGGTGCGGATCTGCAATTTGTTACGTGAGTGTGTGTAAGAAACATAGCTTGTTTGGAAGATGACAGGAAAGATAAAGAGCGCAATATTTGAATGCAGAAAGTCCATTGATTTATTGAATGTGAATATGCTTATGAAATGAAAAACCCTTAACAAATTAGCTATTGTGCCCCGGGCATAGACACAATGCTTTAAGAAGTTCAATTGTAAAACATTAAAATTAAAAATTTTGCAACACTAAAATAGACAATAACAATTACTCCTGACTAAAGGAAATCGGGATAGTGTCTTCAGCCGTCCAATTATTAAGTCCATCACCAATTGTTGGGTAAATCCAGCTATCCAGGTCGCAATCGCTGTCAGCGTCTTCTACAGCATTAATCTGATCCTTGACTACCTTCTTAGAGCTAAACCCTAGGCCAAATCTATCAGACTTGTATGGTACATTGATCAGTTGACCCCAGCCAGTACGACCACCATCTTCAACCACGGCTTGAGCATCCTTCAGAGAAATCATAGCAGGAGGAGCACGAATAACCTTGGGCACACAGGAAGTTGGCTTAAGGACAGGACTAGTCGGAGGAACTACTTCAAATGATTGAGAAGGAGTCTCAAATAATTCGCCATCCATCTCGACGTATCTGAAGGCATGCACACTACTGACAATGTATTCTTCTTCTCCACACACGGTGACAATCTTACCCTCTATTGGATATCTCAGCTTTTGATGGAGAGACGAAGCTACAGCACTTGCCCCGTGAATCCAAGGGCGTCCCAGCAAGCAGGAATAGGCAGGACGAATGTTCATTACATGAAAGGTAGTGTTGAAGACTTGAGGTCCTATCTTGATAGGGAGGACCACTTCACCATGGACAACACTCTTCGCACCATCGTAAGCACGCACCACAATGTCACTAGGCTTCAGTTCAATGCTCTTGCAGTCAAGTTTATCGAGCACGGCTTTCGGTACACATTCAAAGAAGAGCCATTATCGATCAACACATGAGACAAGGTGATCCCCTTACACTCAATGGAGATATGCAGAGCTTTATTGTGATTCTTCCCTGCTGGTGTCAGGTCAGCATTGGAAAAACCTAGGCCATTGTCAACAGTCAGGTTAGCAACATAGTTTTCGAACTGATCGACGGAAGTCTCCTGAGGTACATGAGCAGTCTTCAAGAATTTTATCAAGGCGTTGGCATGAGATTCAGAAGATAACAACAAGGATAACATTGAGATCTTAGACGGGGTATGCCCCAACTGTTCTACCACATCAAAATCACTTTTGCGGATGATTTTCAACACTTCTTCCATTTCTTGTTTGGCAACATCTTCAGTAGTAACTTCGACCGGTATCTATGACTGAGAAGGGTTGACTGGTTCCTTTCCCCGGTTTTCGGGGACTGGAGGTGAGATCTCTGGAGAAAAGATCCTTCCGCTTCGAGTAATTCTACTAGTCCCAACAATGTCAACGTCATCAGAATTAGCAGAATTATCATCTTGCTTTACACCATGGATGTAAACATCACCTCCATAATTCCACGGA
This sequence comes from Lathyrus oleraceus, assembly GCF_024323335.1. Taxonomy (NCBI): domain Eukaryota; kingdom Viridiplantae; phylum Streptophyta; class Magnoliopsida; order Fabales; family Fabaceae; genus Lathyrus; species Lathyrus oleraceus. The sequence continues at coordinate 371,571,761 of NC_066579.1, forward strand.
ATGGCTTTGCTTGAGGAATACGGTACTGGGCCAGGCGCAGTAATGATTAGGGGAGCTACCTTGGGCTCAGCAGTAATCTTTACAGGTACTCTGGTAGCGGTAATCTTCGCTGGAACTTTGGACCTAGCAATCACAGATATTTCTTCAATAGGGTTCTCCGCCTTGGGAATCTTTTCGAAGAGAATTGTACGATCATCCATCAGCCGTTGGATACCCTTCCTCAACCTCAAGCACTCATTGGGTCGGAGTATGCAGAGATCGCAATTTTCAGCACAACCTGGAAATAAACCAGCTTGTACTAAATTCTTCTTGATGATCAGGAGAGGAGATGCTAAGTCAGCTACATTAGAAATGTGAGAATAGTCATCCACAGCATTAACAGTTTTGTCATGATTAGGCATAGGTGCAGTGATGACGTTAGGAGTCTCCGGAGGCTCAAATTCAATTTCTCCAGCTTCGATCATATCCTGAACCTTATTCTTCAATGACCAGCAATCGTTTGTATCATGCCCGGGGCTATCGGAGTGATATGCGCACCTGGCATTGGGATTATAACGAGAAGAAGTAGTGTTGGGTTTCGTAGGAGGATCTCTGAGGGTGATCAGATTTGCCTTTAGCATTCCCTGCAGTGCCTGTGCCAAGGTCATATTGATCCTGGTAAACTGCCTTCTTGGCTTGTCTTGTTTGGGCTGGAAGTTTTGAGATGGCGGTGCTGCAATCGTAACCGCTCCAATGGTATGGTCACGATTTTTCTTGTTATGACCCTTTTGACCGTACACAGCATTTGATTCATTCCTCCCCTGATAGGACCTTTTGGTGCTTGCAGAGGTAGCCGCCTGTATCTTTCCACTTCGGATTCCGCTTTCAACACGCTCACCTGTCAATATAAGTTCAGTGAAACCTGATGGAGAACTTCCCAGTAGATGGCTGTAGAATGGGCCAGTCAGTGTGCCCATGAACATGTCCCTAATTCTCGGTCAGTCATAGGGGGTTTGACTCTGCCAGCCAAATCTCTCCATTTCTGAGCATATTCCTTGAAGCTTTCTTTGGATCCCATAGTCATATTCTGCAACTATAGCCGAGTAGGCGCTAGTTCAGAATTATACTGGTAGTGCTTGTAGAAGGCTGTTGCTAAATCGGTCCAGGTGCGGATGTCAGAGATCTCAAGCTGATAATACCATTCCAACTGTGTGCCAGACAGACTCTCTTGGAAGAAATGGATCCATAGCTTCCTATCAGTGGTATGCGGCTGAATCTTTCTCACATAAGCTCTCAGATGCATTTGAGGACAAGACGCACCATCGTACTTAGTGAAAGTGGAGATCTTGAATTTGCGAGGAATGGTCACATCGGAGACCAGACCCAAACTTTCGAAATCCAGGCCGGGCGCCTTCTGACCCTCCATGGCTAGCATACATTCTTCCAGCAACTTGTACTTATCATCTCTTGGAGAGTACTGTTCACCTTCATAATCTTCATCGTCATCCTCAGGGTTGGAGAAATCAACATTCTCCTCCTCTGAATCATTCTCCGTCTCCTCTTCTGGACCATTCGGAATTCCAAACTTGACTCCCGCGGCCTGTCTTTTAAGCCTTCTTCCCGTGTTAATGTAACTCACAGCTTTCTTGTCTTTCTTCTTTTCGAGCAAAAGAGCCTTCAGTTCCTCCTGCCCTTTGGATAAGCTCAAGATCAACTCCTGGAATTGAGCATTCTGAGTCTGGAGATCTTTGACAGTTTGTTCGAGGTCCATTTTTCTGTTTAGAGGGAAGACCGTAAGAACATTGATCTTTTAGAATACCTGTTATGCAATGTTATGTTATGCTATGCAATGTATGAAATGTTTTCAAGGACTTTTGGAATTTAACTTTGCGTAAACCACCAAAAAGAGGGAAACTTTTATTAATAATTTTTTTACTCAATGTTCATTACAAAAGGAAATAATAAAAATACAATGAAAGCTCAAATCTCCCAGGGACGGCTTCTTTTCGGACGAAGATATGTATTGAGTCTTCGTTCCTCATTAAGCTGGCTGGTGAGCTCTAATACTTTCTTCCTTTCTGCACAGAACTGAGCTTCAAAAGCATCCCTTTCCTCCCTCAACTGGATCCAGGATCTCTTCAGCTCTTCAACATCGGTAGGCATATCTGGATAAGGAATGATCTGAGGAGTACCTCCTTCAACCCCTGGTTCAACAATCAATGGTCCGACCGCAAGGTATGGCATGACAAGTTCACGAGCTCTGGCGCGTACCCATCTGAGATAAGGTTCCATAGGAATATAGTTTTTCGGTCCTAAAGTACTTCTTTTCACCATGCCCCAGGCTCGTACAAATCTCTGACGGAGACCTTGGGAATCGGTGTCATAGTCAAACACAGTACCTTGAATAATTCTTTCATGTGGACCGTCTCTTCGAGCATAACCAAACTGGCGTAGGGTTAAAGCTGGGTTATAAGTAATACCTCCTCTTATTCCCAGGAGTGGTACGTTAGAGAATTCTCCACAACGATCAATGACGATAACATTTTCTTTGAGATGAGGACACCAACGGATGTCTGAATGGGAGAGCGACATTATCCTTTGAGACCATTTCAGATTTTGCTCATTCTTCAAGACTGATTGAGGAAGGTGCGAAATAAACCACCTAGACAATAAAGGTACGCAGCACATGAGAGTCCCTTGCCTTTTCATAGTACGAGTGTGAAGGGAATGCAAAATGTCTCCAAGCAAGGTAGGCACAGGGTTATGAGTGAGAAATATCTTAATAGCATTCATGTCTATGAATTGATCCGGGTTAGGGAATAGCACCAAACCATAGATTAGTAATGCTAGGACATCTTCGAAAGCATGGACATTCATAATTTTTAGGAATTCTCGGGCCTTATTTATCAGAAATTTGGCAAGTAAACCCTTAATTCCACTCCTTGTTACCCAATTAGCTTCAATGTCGGACCTCGTCATGTGCAAAGCTGCGGCCACTTTTTCAGACTTCGGAATCTTTTCTAAACCACTGAAAGGTGCTTGATCAAGGATAGGTATCCCGAGCATCCTGGGGTATTCTTCTAATGTGGGTACCAACTGATAATCTGGAAATGTGAAGCAATGATGTTTAGGATTGAAGAACTGGAATAGAACCCTCATCATATCTTCTTTGAAACCAGTGGTAACCAAACTGAGGAGAGAACCATGTTTCTTGATGAACTGAGTCTGATCAGGAAGTTCTGACACTAAATCCTTTAGTTGAGGAGAGATTGCTACAAAATTAATCTGAATGGTCTTTCTGGAAGCCATAACCTGTTTAACGGAGCAAAGCTAAATCCCTAAGTCCTTGAAATGGTTAGAACAATGTCATGATGCTATGATGTTATGATGTTATGATGTTATGATGTTAAATAAATAACAAGCACAAACAAGTCACACAACAATCATCCTTAGGTTTTAAGGCTTGCATGAGTTCCATAGGTAAATACCCTCCCCACTGAAGTTTGGTTGGTTCAACCTGTCCTAGAATAGTAACCGGGTTCTAGAAGGATCTCAAATCATTGACCTTTCTTTAAGTCCACTTCAGTGCAACACCAAGTGGTTGACCGAAGCTTCCCTAAAGTCCAATCTCAAAGAGTGTAGTATCGAGTATCAACCAACCCCAGTCGGAACCGAAGCCAGTTATCTCACTACTTTCTAATGGCTAGGATGAGTCAATTAGGGTTCTAAAGGTCTGGTTAATGCTTTGATGACACCACGCGGAAGCCAAATTTTTCCTCAAGTAAACATGAGGAACATCAGGACATCCAAAGTGTCACATTAACCGTAGCCATCATTTTGACCATTCCAGTATACGCCGGATAGTCGCGATGATCTTTTGCTACTTACCTAAGGTACACTAGATCCGGGTGTAGGATCTTTCACTCAAGCATAAAACACCCAAGCAATCCCTTAAAAGTAAATCAGACAATTTGAATAAGTGATCTTGTTTTTTGAAGGTAACCTCTCTTTTTAAGTGTCCCCAGCAGAGTCGCCAGTTCTGTCATACGGTGAACTGACTTGGGGTGTTTCGCTTTTAACCGCAATGTCGCGGATAGCAAGAGTCGCCACCGACTTTTCTTTTATCCAATAAGGAAAGGTGGAAAAGAACAGGAAAGACCTTAATTAGATTTTGGGTTCGGGAGGTACATTATACAAAGGGAAGGTGTTAGCACCCTTTGTATCCATGGTTATCCATGGGCTCTTAATTGCTTGATCACTTATGTTTGTCTGGAAAAAGTGGTTGTGCATTATTTAGAAAGTGTTTTGAAAAGAGAATTTAACTTTGTAATGATTCTTGTATGAATGTATACAAAGTGGTTATCTCGTTTAGTTTTGAAAGTTGTTTAGAAAAATATAACTCGGTAATGATTCTAGCATGAATGTATACCAAGTGGTGATTTTCTAAAAGATGTTTTGAAAAGGGGTGAGGTGTGAAAAGTATTTCGATTTGTGAGTAAGCAATTAAGAGTTATACCTACCCAAGGTCTTGATGGGCATTTCTTATCCTTGTGAGGGTAAAACCGTCCTTATTATTGAGAAATAAGTGGTTTTATCCTTTGGATGTAAAAGGGTCATCGTAGGGTCATCGATTGGTCATTGAAAGCAACGGTTGTAAGGATACCTTAGCATTCGAAGGGACTATCATCATTTAACCGTAGGCTACACCAAAGAGTCATCGAGGGACAAAATCATATATTCGAAGGCAACATCCGAGGGGCTATGATTTATTTTAGAGGGACATGATGATTTAATCGAAGGGTCTTGGCTAAGTGTATCCCCACATTCGCGGGACATGACCATAATACCGTAATATCGTAAGGCAACAGAGAGAGGTCCAATATCACATATTCAAAGGCCGTATTTTACAATCAATTAGGTAATTAGGAGGAATCCCCACATTAAAATTAATACATTAAGATCAATTAAGCAATTTAGGGTGGATCTTTGCCATAAAATTAATACATTAAAATCAATTGAGTAATTCAGGGTGAATCTCCACAAGGGTATCCCACAAATAAAGTGGAATATCTAACAAGCAATCTTTTCCTGGGATATGTGAACCTTTACAAAACTCAACAAAACATGTCAGAACACCGAATCAGGGTGCAATCGAGGATTACACCACAAAAAAAAAAGATCACAACAGTAAATAGGGTCGGGTAAATGATGCATGGCTATGATAAAACATGAGTGAAAAATCAGAACAGAAAAATCAGCTACTGTCACGTTCGCTCCTGCCTCGCCTAGCGAAGGCTTAGCGAATACTCGCTGCATGCTCGCTTAGCGAGGTGCTAGCGAGCGGCTGCGGATTCTGGTTTTGATATCAGTACAATTTCAACCAATTTTATGCCTTATGGCTTTCATTACAGCAATTATATGGTTAATCATTTAAGGTATTCAGGTACATACTAAAATTCACATGCCAAACTTAAGATATTTTCATAAATTTAATCATAATGCCATATGCAAATTAAGAACATAAGGCAGTAATAGCAATGTAAACCTGTTTGCAACTGAATTGCGACTTCGAATCGGCAAAATCGGATTGAATTGGGCAGAGGTAAACCTTGATGCCGTCGAGTTCCTTCAGGGTTTGCCTCCCGTGAGTGTTAGGGTTTGCTCGCTAGGGTTCTCCTTTCTCCGTTTTTCTTTCTTTCCCCCTGACTGAAGTTGGGGTATTTATAGTGATTGTGGTGACCTAATGGGCTCAGAATGAAGCCCAAAAATTCTGATATTCGCAAGCTTCGCTAGGCGAGCATGTAGCGAAGGGTTCGCTAGGCGAAGGAGTTGCTCGCCTAGCGAGCAAGCTAGTTTGGGCCTTTTTCTGGATTGGGCCTGTTGTGAGCTGGGCTTTTGTTCCTTTAAGGTCAGTGTCTTGCAGAATAAGTTGGAGTGCTTCGAGAAATGTTTTGCAAGATTAATGGGCAAATTTTGGGGTATGACAATTAGTAATCAAAAGCAAACAACAATGCTCAAATGATGAAGCATCAACAACTATGGAACTTGGATGTTCAACCTGAAATCAAAGCTCAAATGTGAGAAGCAAACCACTAGGTCAAAGCCTAGGGTCAAAGTTGGAGAAAAAAATTCAAAACAGGAGCTGAAATTTAACATGAATCAACTTCAATCACATCTTGAAACATTCCAAAAGGTCTCACATCAATATCATTAACCAAAAGTATTCCATGATCAATTGAAGTTCAAGGCAATTTTAAAGCTCAAATGTGACCAACCAGAATGAAAAATCTCAATTAAATCATAAATGATTCAAATAATTCCAACAAAATTCATGAGCAATCACAACATTCATATCATACATCACACAAAAAATCAGGACAATTAGAGATCATTTGGCATGGCAAACACATCACATAAGTTGGACAAGCAAAGGTGTGACACAAATTGTCACACCAACTTAACATGATCATAAAACATAAATGATAAATGATAAAAATACCAAATCAACACCAAAATGTCAAGCAATGAGTCTAGTTTCATCATGCAAATTTTCAGAATCATTGGATCAAATACCAGCATTTCTCAAATGTATAAGCATGGCAAGGTCAAATAAGCGTACATGTTCAAACATCCTAGCACCAAAATTTATCCAGCCAAGCACAACTTGAAAAAATATGATGATAAAAAACTAGAGAGAATTAGGATCATAATGCAAAAAATTGGGATGAATTTGGATGAATTTTGCATTTGTTATGATTTTTTAAAGATGAGGAAAAAATAAAAATGATATGAAGCATGTAGCATATGGCAAAGGAGGGAAAAGAGAAAAACAATGAAGCATTTGAAATATTGGCATGGCTGGGAATCGAACTAGGTGACAATTCAAATATGCTGGCGCCAAGGATTGAAACGCCGCGTTTCATTAATCCCAGTGGCAAGGTCAATGCTGACGTGTTCCAGTCAAACGCGTATGAACCAATTATATTGCCAAACAAGCGAAACGTGGACCGATACATTAGCGACCCTAGACTAACACATGCAAAATGCAGAAAACCGTTTCTGATGGATCAAAACCGTGGCCAAAGATTGAAGTTCATCTTCTTCATCGCGCACAACATGAACAGTGCCATACACCAAGAACATTTGTCCCAGAAATCACAATTAATCATACTAACACGTAGGTCTTTCATCATTGATCAACAATCCACAAACATTTCATGCAAAAACAATCAGACACGCATGGATCAAAGAAAAGAGAATTCATCATCAAAACTTTAATCACTTATATCTAACTCAAAACAGCATGGAATTTCATGATTCAAAGCTCAGCATAACCAGCATAAAGAGATCTACCACAACATCATAATAGATTTAAGAATTAAGAGAATCGATTCATGACCTCTTGAAGAGCAGATCTGGAATTAGCTTGATTCAAGGCTTGTGATGGCTTCAATGTTCCTCTAGGATGCTTGTATAAGTGATTGGAAGATAAAATGGAGCTTAATTGTGCACGAATCTACCAAAACTTTGAATCACCATGGATGCTTCCATCTTCAAGAATGCTTCAATGTGGCTCTGTTTGCTTCAATTCCACGTGCAATCTTGCTCAAGAACACCTCAGGAACAAGAATCAATCAAGAGAAAGTGCTTGAATGTGAAGAATTTGGAAGAAAATTTTGAGAGAAAAATTGATGAATTTGAGATCTAGATCTGAGAAAATGAAAAGCTAATCTGAAAAAACAGTTAGGGTTTATGCTTATATAGGTCATGCTAATCACTCTTTAATCATGCTTAAGCCAATTGTTAATGAAATTAACCAAAAAATGAGGTGTAGGTGCAAATTGGTCTTTTCACCCTTATGCATGATATGCATGTGAACAATGCACGAAATTCCTTCCAATTTCACTTAAAATCTGATTTTGGAGCCAATGGCAATAGCACAATGTTCAAATAATGCACCAAATTTAAATTTCATGTTTTCCCTCCAAAAATCAATGAATTAGCAAGTGCTCATGTGATGATAATTTGTGCAATGCAATGCATGGTTCGGAAACTATAGGCCAAAAGGAGAAGAATGCAAAAAGAGCCATCCATTTTGGAGCTTTGGTTGAGAAGTTATGTCCATTTGAAGTTCCATGCATAGTTTGCCATGTTTTGATCATATCTCCTTAATCACACATGAGAAATTGATGATCTTGGACTTTTTGGAAATGGGAGAGAAAGATCTTCAACTTTCATGTTGGACAAAATTTCATTTGAAGCTTTCTTGATGATGTAATCTTGAGTTGAAGTTGGTCCAAAATCTTTCCATTTTTGGAAAGTTCAAATTACAGGTCACCTGCTATTTTTGGAAAGTCTTGACCTGACTTCAAATTCTTCAATGTTGATGTTTGAAATGTCAAATGAGACTTGTTTGAACATGAATGAAGTATCTCTGATCACTTCCCACCTCCAAATCCACAGTTGACTTTCTGTTGACTTACAGTTGACTTGATCATGCACAGATGATTTTGAGCCTCAACCCCTTGATGAAATGGCACCACCATGAAACCCTAGCTTATACAAGCTCAATAAAATCATATGAAGCTCTCCTTCTCAAGAAAGACCTCATCTCCTTGAAAAACCCTGACTGTTAGAATGCAACTGATTAGGGTTGACCAGAGGTCAAAACCCTAATCCTAAGGAACATGATCAGGCACAAAGAACCTCTTGGTGATTATAAAACCATGATGATGGTGATATACTCTGGCAAATAAGATAACACTCATTCTCCTTGAGGAATCAATAAACCCTAATTGAAGCACAAACCTCAGATGATTAGTGATCAATTTATGAGACCCTCAGGCTTGAATCTTTTAACCTCTCTATCTTCTGAGCAAGACTTAGGAGGATGACTTCTTATTATCAGATGATATGCAATATGCAATGCCTAATGTCCTAAAACATAAAATGCAATGTGCTAAGCTAGTCCCAAGAGAGGAGGGCAAATTTTGAGGTGTTACACTATGAGTATGCCATATATGTCTTAAAAGTTCAATATTTTCCAAATGTTTGCAAATAGATCTCTAAAAAGTTCCTCTGATTAAAAACAAATAATATGCACAAGCATTGCATGCATCATATACATAAGCAGGTTTTGTTCCGAGCTCTTGATCAGTGGTCTAACTCTTCGCTCTTCATTTATTTTGAAGAGAAGCTGACGCACCGGTATAACACCAGAGCAAATCATCCAAAGATAATGGAACATCTCGAGCAAGAGAATAGAGACTTGAAGGAAGAGATTGCTAGACTGACTACCATGATGGAGTCAGTTCTGGCCGCGCAAAGTCAAGCTTCACCAACTCCTGCAACTCCTCCTGCGAGGACGGTCATTTCTGAGGTAGCTACTTCAACGGTGCCTGCTGCTACAACCCACTTCGCTCCTACTATGCCAGCCGGATTCCCTTGGGGAATGCCTTCTAATTTTATGCAAGAGGGTTTTGCTCCCACTCTTGCTTCTATGCCGGCATCTAGCCCGGTCCTGTCTGTGCCACCTCCCGTTGTGCACACCTTACCTCGAGTAGAAGACACCATTATCATTCCGAGCCATCTGAGGGCCCGAACGTATATGAGAAAATGGATGAGATGAAAGATCAATTCCTTGAGCTGCGCAAGAAACTGAAGACTTTGAGGGGTAAGGATCTCTTTGGGAAGAATGCTGCTGAGTTGTGCTTGGTGCCCAATGTTAAAATCCCTGTTAAATTCAAAGTGCCTGACTTTGAGAAGTACAAGGGAAACACATGTCCACTCAGCCATGTTGTGATGTATGCTCGCAAGATGTCAACACAAACCGACAACAATCAACTGCTAATTCACTACTTTCAGGATAGCCTGACAGGTGTTGTGCTCCGGTGGTATATGGGGCTGGAAAGTGCAAGCATCCGCACTTTCAATGATTTAGGCGAGGCCTTTGTGAAGCAGTATAAATATAATATGGATATGGATCCAGACAGGGACCAATTGAGGGAAATGTCCTAGAAAGACAAAGAGACCTTCAAGGAATACTGTAGAAGCAAGCTTCAATCCAAGAAGTATTTTGATGAAGACAACATTCATCAATGCAAAAAGAGAAGAGCTTCAAAGATATTTCAAGCATCAAAGTGATCAAGCCACATACGCATGAGGAACTTTTTGATCAAGCTTCTTTTTCAAGTCAACCGTTTGCAAGATTGTTGGTTCACTTCTTAGGTATATCTAACTCACTCTTAGATTAGTATACAAGTGTTCAACAATCATGATCTGCATTTGCATTTTTAAAACATAACCATTTGTTAACACATTGAAATGCAAGACACAATTTTCTTAAAGTATTTTTCTGCATTTCAACAGTGTTAACCGGTTAACCATATGGATTAACCGGTTAACAACCCAGTTTTTTGAAATCCTGCGTTAACGTTGTATGCGTTAACCGGTTAACCCATTTGGTTAACCGGTTAACACTGTTCATTGCAGTGAAAATGTTTTTGAAAAATTATATCTTTTCATCAATGTTTATGGAGAAAATGATACCTCTTTGAAAAGGTGTTTTGGCAATATAAATTCTTAAATTTTCAAAATGATTTTTCACCTCCAAGAATTTTCATACAAACTTAAGATAATCACTCTTTCATATTTCCTTCAATATTTTTTAAAAGTGTTCATAATCAAAGTTTCATCTCATTCTATTTCTTGAACACTTGTATATTATTCATTGAGTGAATTATTTATCTAAGGAGAAGATCAATCAAGAGAAGATTGATAATACTACACTTTGTTAATATCATCAAAAGAGTTATTTCTGTTTGACTTGTGATCCAGGATTGTTGGACACAAGGGGTTGGTGTTGAAGAGGATTGTTCTTCATACACTTGTTTACCTATAGGTTAGATAGTAGGCATCACCGTTTGTGTGAATAGTGTAACACCCCGATAAAATATGATAATTATTTAATTTAAGTTAATAGTATATTTATTAATTTAATTAAATAATTGGATAATTATTGGAATTATTATTATTGGAATAATAAAGTTGGAATATATATAAGGTCCCATTTGGTAAAAAGGGTTTTTACGTGAAAGCAGAGAACACGTAACTTTGAGAGAAAGAGAAGAAACTGAGAAAGGGAGAAGAAGAGGCTAGGGCTCAAGAGGAGAATTCACGGTTGTTGAAGGTCAAAGAATCAATTGCCGGATTAACTCAGGTAAGGGGGTTTATCGTCGTTTAATGGGTATTATGGGTTAACATGTAATGGGTAGTAATAAGCCATTGAATTGACCCTAATTTGGATGATGAATGTTGCAAATTGTGATGACCAAATTACGTTAAAAACTGTGATTGAATCTATAATTGGATGAGTTGTAAATTTCTGGACGTGTAGCTTTTTACGGAATTGAAATCGGAGGTCCGGAAGTCCTCCGACGGTGAAAAATGCGGGGGATTCTGCATTCTGTTCGTGTTAGCGCAGGAACAGCTTTCTGTCTTGCGTTAACCGGTTAACCCAGGGTGTTAACCGGTTAACACTGTTATGATTTAGAAAAATTAATTTCTGTTCTGCGTTAACCGGTTAACCCAGGGTGTTAACCGGTTAACACTGTTAAAATGTGCCAGGAAGTGTGTTCTGTGTTGCGTTAACCGGTTAACCCAGGGCGTTAACCGGTTAACACTGTTGGAAAAGTGAAAATTTGATAATTAAATATTGTGGACATATTTGATGATTGGCCTATATTGGTGTATGATATAGTAGGGATCATTTCCCGTTGTTTTGAGCAGTATAGGTATTAGTAGAGTGTGCTAATACTGTGATTTATTATTCGGCATGATATGAATATGATTCTGTGATAAATATGCTGATGATGTATGATGGTATGCATAATGCTGTGAATGTATCTGTTATGTATGCAATTGTGGATGGACTGTTTATGGCTTAGAGTGTGAGCATATGTCCATTGTGGATTGTTGTTGATGGTTGCATGCTAGGTGATTTAGTGTGCATAGTATGGCCTTTATGGTGGTAGCTAATTCCCATGGTGAGGAATTAGTGAGTGAGTTATTGTGGATTGTTGTTGATGTTTGCATGCTAGGTGATTTAGCGTGCATAGCATAGCCCTTGGGGTGGTAGCTAATTCCCATGGTGAGGAATTAGTGAGTGAGTCACTAGGTCTCAAATGAGTGGGACTAGTGAGCTTGGTAGCCGTATCTGGATTTGATCGGTGAGGTTGAACTATGTGTTCACGAATAGTCGGTACCGCATGCATGGAGTCTCATTGCATAATGTATGTATGGCGTATAATATGAATGGATGTATTCCAATATTATACGTGTGTTTTATGTTGGGTTGAGTATGATTATGATTTTGAGTTGATGTTGCCGTTACTGAATGTGTGATCTGATTTGGGTGATGAAATGTGTTAAATTACTTAGCATTACATGATATTTTATAATGCTTATTATATCGATTGAGGAACTCACCCTTACAACTATGTTTCAGGTAACGAGCAGTGATTGAGTAGAATCTAGTGCTTGGAGTCTAGTGTAGTTCCTTAGTGGGTCATGCTCTGGTAGATGTAACATCGGGACGGGATGTTTACTTTGTTTTCAATTGTGGTTATTGAACAGTTTTACATGTAATGTGATTACATGGTTTGCATGACTGATTAGATTTCTATCCGCTGCGGATTGTGCAATGCCTTGTTTTGATTAATAAATGAGCATGACCAGTTATTTTGATGAATGGTGTGAAGTGTCAAGTGTGACACCCTTAAATTGCATATCTACTCTGATTTATATTTTGTTGTTTTAATTAATTATTGGGGTATTTTAGAAGGGTGTTACATTAGTGGTATCAGAGCATAGTCGGTCGAGTCGAGTCGTAATTATTCTGTTTCCCTGTACGTGATAGGTGTTGTGTAACCCTATCAGTACTTATTGTTTTAGCTTGTTGGGTTTTCAGAATAGAGATGGCTGGAAGAGGTAGAGACGATGCTGCGATTGCTGAGGCTCTGGGTATGCTAGCTGGAGTACTTGGAGGGAATCCGAATGTTGTGGGAATAGGAGCTGCTCGTCAACTGAGTGAGTTCCAGAAGAACAATCCTCCAATGTTCAAGGGAGCATACGATCCAGATGGTGCTCAGAAGTGGTTGAAGGAGATCGAGAGGATCTTCCGAGTGATTGAGTGTGCCGATAACCAGAAGGTCAGGTTCGGTACGCATATGCTGTCAGAGGAAGCAGATGATTGGCGGGTTGCTGCCCGCACTGAGTTGGAAGCTGCTGGGAGTGCTGAGATCACTTGGGCGGTGTTCAGGGAGAGATTCCTGAGGAAGTACTTTCCAGAGGATGTCAGAGGAAATAAAGAGATAGAGTTCTTAGAATTGAAGCAGGGCAACCGGTCTGTTACTGAGTATGCTGCTAAGTTCACAGAGCTGTCGAAGTATTACACTCCCTATGATGAGGCTACTGGGGAATTTTCAAAATGTGTGAAGTTTGAGAACGGGTTACGTCCCGAGATCAAGCAGGCTATTGGGTATCAGCGGATTAGAGTGTTTTCTGACTTGGTCGACTATTGCAGGATTTTTGAACAGGATACCAAGGCCAGAACGGAGAGCTATCAGCAGAGGGTTGATAGGAAAGGCAAGAACCAGAATGATCGTGGGAAACCGTATGCAGTTGGCAAAGGTTTCCAGAGACAGAGTGGGATGAGGAGACCTAGTGGGGGAGACTCCAGTGCCCCTGCTAAGTGTTACAGATGTGGTCAGGCTGGACATCGTATCCATGAGTGTACTAGTGCTGAGAAGAAGTGTTTCAAGTGTGGCAAAGGTGGTCACTTGGCTGCAGAGTGCCGGTTGAAGACTATGACTTGTTTCAACTGTGGAGAGGTGGGTCATATTAGCCCACAGTGTCCTAAGCCGAAGAAAGAGAACCAGTCGGGAGGCAAGGTCTTTGCTTTATCGGGTTCTGAGACTTCTGCAGATGATCGTTTGATCCGAGGTACGTGTTATATTAATGGCTTTCCTCTTGTAGCTATTATTGACACAGGTGCGACTCATTCCTTTATATCTTTGGATTGTGCTGTGAAACTTAAATTAGAGATATCTGAGATGCATGGGAGTATGGTGATTGATACTCCTGCGAAGGGTTCAGTGACTACTACTTCAGTTTGTTTAAATTGCCCTTTGAGTATTTTTGGTAGAGACTTTGGGATGGACCTCGTGTGTCTTCCCCTAGTGCAGATTGATATTATCCTGGGTATGAACTGGTTGGTGTTTAACCGAGTTTATATCAACTGTTTTGATAAGACTGTGATCTTTCCTGAGATTAAGGAAGGAAAGAGTTTGTTTCTATCAGCAAGGCAGGTGAATGAGGCGGTAGCAGATGGGGCAGAGTTGTTTATGCTGTTAGCGACTTTGGAGGCTAAAGATAAACTGGTGATTTGCGATCTAGCCGTGGTGTGTGATTTTCCTGATGTGTTTCCTGAAGAAGTGCATGAATTACCGCCAGAGCGTGAAGTTGAGTTCTCGATTGATTTGGTACCTGGTACTAGGCCGATATCGATGGCTCCGTACCGTATGTCTGCTGTTGAGTTAACTGAATTGAAGAGTCAGCTAGAAGATCTGTTGGATAAGAAATTTATTCGTCCGAGTGTGTCACCGTGGGGCGCACCAGTGTTATTGGTTAAGAAGAAAGAAGGTACTATGAGGTTGTGTGTGGACTACAGGCAACTGAATAAAGTGACGATCAAGAATCGGTATCCTTTGCCGAGGATTGATGATTTGATGGATCAGTTGGTTGGTGCGAGTGTGTTCAGCAAAATAGATTTGAGATCGGGGTATCATCAGATACGTGTGAAAACTGAGGATATTCAGAAGACTGCTTTCAGAACAAGGTATGGACATTTTGAGTATTCTGTAATGCCTTTTGGTGTGACTAATGCGCCTGGGGTATTTATGGAGTATATGAATAGGATTTTCCATCCGTACCTAGACAAGTTTGTTGTGGTGTTTATTAACGATATTTTGGTGTATTCGAAATCTGAAGAAGAGCATGCTGAACATTTGAGAGTGGTTTTAGGAGTTCTACGAGAAAAGAAGTTATTTGCTAAACTGTCTAAGTGTGAATTTTGGTTAGAAGAGGTTAGTTTTCTTGGTCATGTGGTTTCAAGAGGTGGTGTTGCTGTTGATCCTTCTAAGATAGAAGCGGTATCTAAGTGGGAAGCTCCGAAGTCAGTTTCTGAGATAAGGAGTTTTCTTGGACTTGCAGGTTATTATAGGAAATTCATTGAGGGATTTTCTAAGTTGGCATTACCGTTGACGATGTTGACTAGAAAGGGGCAAGCGTTTGTTTGGGACTCAAAATGTGAAGAAGGTTTCCAAGAGTTAAAGAGAAGGTTAACTACTGCTCCTATTCTGATATTACCAAGTCCATCGGAACCATTTGAGGTTTACTGTGATGCTTCATTGTTGGGTTTGGGTGGTGTTTTGATGCAGAATAAGCAGGTTGTAGCTTATGCTTCGAGACAACTGAAGGTTCATGAGAGGAACTATCCGACACACGATTTAGAGTTGGCAGCTGTGGTATTTGTTCTGAAGTTATGGAGGCATTACTTGTACGGGTCAAGATTTGAGGTTTTCAGTGACCATAAAAGTTTAAAGTATTTGTTTGATCAGAAAGAGCTGAATATGAGACAGAGGAGATGGTTAGAGTTTCTGAAGGATTATGACTTTGGTTTGAATTACCATCCGGGTAAAGCAAACGTAGTGGCTGATGCATTGAGTCAGAAATCATTGCATATGTCTATGTTAATGGTTAAGGAATTGAATTTAATTGAGCAGTTTAGAGACTTGAGTTTGGTGTGTGAGAGTGCTCACAATAGTGTTAAATTGGGAATGTTGAAGTTAACGAGTGGTATTCTGGATGAGATTAGAGAGGGTCAGAAATCCGATGTGCTTTTGGTTGATAAGTTGACTCTAGTGAATCAAGGTCAAGGTGGTGAATTCAGAGTTGATGAGAATGGTGTTTTGAATTTTGGTAATCGGGTGTGTATTCCGGATGTTACCGAACTTAAGAAGAGTATTCTTGAGGAAGGACATCGTAGTGGCCTGAGTATTCATCCTGGGGCTACGAAGATGTATCATGATTTGAAAAAGTTATTTTGGTGGCCGGGAATGAAAAGAGAAATTGCGAGTTTTGTTTATTCTTGTTTGACTTGTCAGAAGTCAAAGATTGAGCATCAGAAGCCGTCTGGGCTAATGCAACCGTTGGCTATTCCAGAGTGGAAGTGGGATAGTATCAGTATGGATTTTGTTTCTGGTTTACCGAGGACAATTAAGAATTTTGAAGCTATTTGGGTGATTGTTGACAGATTGACAAAATCGACTCATTTCATTCCGATCAGAATGGATTATCCATTAGAGAGATTAGCTGAGTTGTATATTGAGAAAATTGTAAGTTTGCATGGTATTCCGTCGAGTATTGTTTCGGACAGAGATCCTAGATTTACATCGAAGTTCTGGGAAGGTTTGCAGAAGGCTTTGGGAACTAAGCTGAGATTGAGTTCTGCATATCATCCGCAGACTGATGGTCAGACTGAGAGGACGATTCAGTCACTGGAGGATCTTTTGAGGGCTTGTGTTTTGGAAAAGGGAGGTGCTTGGGATTGTTATTTACCTTTGATTGATTTACCTACAACAATAGTTTTCATTCGAGCATTGGTATGGCACCGTTTGAAGCTTTGTATGGTAGGAGATGTCGGACACCTTTATGTTGGTATGAGTCCGGTGAGAGTGTTGTGGTTGGACCGGAGATTGTTCAACAAACTACGGAAAAGATTAAGATGATTCAGGAGAAGATGAGGATTGCTCAGAGTCGTCAGAAGAGTTATCACGACAAGAGGAGGAAGTCACTTGAGTTTCAAGAGGGAGATCATGTGTTTCTTCATGTTACTCCGATAACTGGGGTTGGTCGAGCTTTGAAGTCGAAGAAGTTGACACCTCGATTTATTGGTCCTTATCAGATTTTGGAGAGGATAGGGGAGGTAGCCTATCGTGTCACTTTACCGCCGTCACTTGCGAATTTGCATGAGGTTTCTCATGTGTCTCAGTTGAGGAGGTACATTCCTGATCCGTCGCATGTGGTCCAAGTAGATGATGTACAGGTGAGAGATAACCTGACTGTTGAAACATCACCTATGAGGATAGAGATCGAGAGTTGAAGCAGTTGCGGGGTAAAGAGATTGCTTTGGTAAAGGTAGCTTGGGGAGGACCAGCAGGTGGCAATGTGACTTGGGAACTTGAGAGTCAGATGAAGGAGTCTTATCCAGAGTTATTCGCTTGAGGTATGTTTTCGAGGACGAAAACTCTTTTAGTGGGGGAGAGTTGTAACACCCCGATAAAATATGATAATTATTTAATTTAAGTTAATAGTATATTTATTAATTTAATTAAATAATTGGATAATTATTGGAATTATTATTATTGGAATAATAAAGTTGGAATATATATAAGGTCCCATTTGGTAAAAAGGGTTTTTACGTGAAAGCAGAGAACACGTAACTTTGAGAGAAAGAGAAGAAACTGAGAAAGGGAGAAGAAGAGGCTAGGGCTCAAGAGGAGAATTCACGGTTGTTGAAGGTCAAAGAATCAATTGCCGGATTAACTCAGGTAAGGGGGGTTTATCGTCGTTTAATGGGTATTATGGGTTAACATGTAATGGGTAGTAATAAGCCATTGAATTGACCCTAATTTGGATGGTGAATGTTGCAAATTGTGATGACCAAATTACGTTAAAAACTGTGATTGAATCTATAATTGGATGAGTTGTAAATTTCTGGACGTGTAGCTTTTTACGGAATTGAAATCGGAGGTCCGGAAGTCCTCTGACGGCGAAAAATGCGGGGGATTCTGCATTCTGTTCGTGTTAGCGCAGGAACAGCTTTCTGTCTTGCGTTAACCGGTTAACCCAGGGTGTTAACCGGTTAACACTGTTATGATTTAGAAAAATTAATTTCTGTTCTGCGTTAACCGGTTAACCCAGGGTGTTAACCGGTTAACACTGTTAAAATGTGCCAGGAAGCGTGTTCTGTGTTGCGTTAACCGGTTAACCCAGGGCGTTAACCGGTTAACACTGTTGGAAAAGTGAAAATTTGATAATTAAATATTGTGGACATATTTGATGATTGGCCTATATTGGTGTATGATATAGTAGGGATCATTTCCCGTTGTTTTGAGCAGTATAGGTATTAGTAGAGTGTGCTAATACTGTGATTTATTATTCGGCATGATATGAATATGATTCTGTGATAAATATGCTGATGATGTATGATGGTATGCATAATGCTGTGAATGTATCTGTTATGTATGCAATTGTGGATGGACTGTTTATGGCTTAGAGTGTGAGCATATGTCCATTGTGGATTGTTATTGATGGTTGCATGCTAGGTGATTTAGCGTGCATAGTATGGCCTTTATGGTGGTAGCTAATTCCCATGGTGAGGAATTAGTGAGTGAGTTATTGTGGATTGTTGTTGATGTTTGCATGCTAGGTGATTTAGCGTGCATAGCATAGCCCTTGGGGTGGTAGCTAATTCCCATGGTGAGGAATTAGTGAGTGAGTCACTAGGTCTCAAATGAGTGGGACTAGTGAGCTTGGTAGCCGTATCTGGATTTGATCGGTGAGGTTGAACTATGTGTTCACGAATAGTCGGTACCGCATGCATGGAGTCTCATTGCATAATGTATGTATGGCGTATAATATGAATGGATGTATTCCAATATTATACGTGTGTTTTGTGTTGGGTTGAGTATGATTATGATTTTGAGTTGATGTTGCCGTTACTGAATGTGTGATCTGATTTGGGTGATGAAATGTGTTAAATTACTTAGCATTACATGATATTTTATAATGCTTATTATATCGATTGAGGAACTCACCCTTAGAACTATGTTTCAGGTAACGAGCAGTGATTGAGTAGAAGCTAGTGCTTGGAGTCTAGTGTAGTTCCTTAGTGGGTCATGCTCTGGTAGGTGTAACATCGGGATGGGATGTTTACTTTGTTTTCAATTGTGGTTATTGAACAGTTTTACATGTAATGTGATTACATGGTTTGCATGACTGATTAGATTTCTATCCGCTGCGGATTGTGCAATGCCTTGTTTTGATTAATAAATGAGCATGACCAGTTATTTTGATGAATGGTGTGAAGTGTCAAGTGTGACACCCTTAAATTGCATATCTACTCTGATTTATATTTTGTTGTTTTAATTAATTATTGGGGTATTTTAGAAGGGTGTTACAAATAGGCTGTACCATAATTCTAACTATAGTGAAATCTCTTTCGTGTGGAAAGGGGAGTGGATGTACCTTCGGATTGTGAAGGGAACCACTATAATTTCCGGTGTCTTTTTACTTTCCGCAATTTATCTTTCCGCACTTAAACGTAAAATAACCAAAAACCGGAAACAAGTTCGAAGAATTTTTAACCACCTAATTCACCCCCCTCTTAGGCGCATTTACAACTTACAATTGGCATCAGAGCAAGTTATAGGTAACTTGTTCCTAGAGATCCAGAATGGCTTCCGCAAGCATAAATCCGGTTTTCAAAGACGGTGAAAGTAGCAACAAGCCCCCACTCTTCTCCGGAGAATATTTCGATTTCTGGAAAATCAGAATGAAGGCACATCTTGAAGCCCAAGGGGAAGGTATATGGGAAGCAGTTGAAGAAGGTCCACACAAACCGGTAAATGTGGTGAATGGAGTTGGTACCCCAAAGTTGAAAAACACTTATGACGAAGATGATAAGAAAAGGATTCTAAATGAGAAGAAGGCAATCAACATACTCCAAAGCGCTCTTAGTATGGACGAGTTCTTCCGTATATCTCAATGTAAATCGGCAAAGGAGATTTGGGACACCTTGGTTGAAACACATGAAGGAACCACCGAAGTGAAGCGATCGAGGCTAAACACTCTAAGTCAAGAATATGAGATGTTCCGCATGCAGCCCGGTGAATCTATAGTTGCCTTACAAAAGAGATTCGTCCATCTAACAAATCACTTGATCGCTCTGGGTAAAATTTTCACTAATGATGATCTCAACCTGAAAGTCCTAAGATCTTTGACAAGAGAATGGCAACCGAAAGTGACCGCTATTTCGGAAAAGAAGAGTCTCTCAACGATGACATCCGCGTCTTTATTTGGAAAACTTCAAGAACACGAATTGGAACTTGGAAGGCTCGAGAAGCACGAAAGTCAAGAAAAGAAGTCCAAGGGAATTGCCTTGAAGGTTGATTCAAAAAGGGACAAAGATGATGAGACGTCCGAAGATGAGAACTTTATGCTTCTTGTAAAGAAGCTTGGTAAGTTTTTAAATAAAAATAAAAATTCCTCTTATCCTAAAAAGAATAACCATTTCAGGAAAAAGGAAGCATCCACATCAATGCAAGACGTCACGTGTTATGAATGTGGACAACAAGGTCACATAAAGCCGGACGACCCAAAACTTGCAAAGAAAGGAGGATTCAAAGGCAAGAAGGAATTCAAAAACAAAAAGGCTTACGTCGCTTGGGACGATAATGAGATCAGTTCATCTTCGGAATCGGAAAGCGATGAATGTGCGAACATGGCTCTTATGGCTTCACATCACTCCGATGAAGAAATCAATGAGGTTAGTAGCAATTTTTCAGTTTATGACAATGACGCACAAGATGTTATAAATGAACTCTTAAAAGAATGCAAGACATTGTATAAAAGTATTTCATCCCAAAAGAAACAAATTTCATCCTTAGAAGAAAAAAATATTGCTTTGGAAAAATATATTGAAAGTGGAAAACAAAAGTTGATGGATGAAAAACA
This sequence comes from Lathyrus oleraceus, assembly GCF_024323335.1. Taxonomy (NCBI): domain Eukaryota; kingdom Viridiplantae; phylum Streptophyta; class Magnoliopsida; order Fabales; family Fabaceae; genus Lathyrus; species Lathyrus oleraceus. Next base: position 371,592,596 of record NC_066579.1, read on the forward strand.
AAGTCTTGCATGTAAGAATTATGAATCTTTATCCTTTCAAATTGTTCAACTTAAAAGAGTTTTAGAAAGATATGAAAAAGGTCAAATTGGCTTGGAAGAAATTCTTAAGCACCAAAGATATTCTAATGATAAAAGTGGATTAGGATATTCTAAGTTTTCTAAACCAAGCACAAATAAGACCATTTTTGTTAAAGCAAGTGAACAAGTTGCTAAAGAAAAAGTGAACAATTCTAAAACTATGCATCAAAGTCATAAGAAGAAAATGATTGCTAAGAAGAAGAATTATGTTCCTAGATATAGAAGTGATTTTCAACCTACTTGCTTTTATTGTGGAATCAAAGGGCACACACCTAATGCTTGTTATGTGCGAAACTTTAGCGTTCCAAAAGGGCATTATGTGTGGGTTAAAAAGGGTACTAACTACCAAGGACCCAAAGCAATTTGGGTACCTAACAAAACTTGATTTTGTTTTGTAGGTATGCTTGAAGACAACCTCGAATCAATGGTATCTTGATAGCGGTTGTTCAAAGCATATGACGGGCGATATCGACAAATTTTCACATCTATCTTTAAAGGCCAAGGGATATGTTACATACGGTGATGACACTAAAGGAAAGATCCTTGGAGTAGGAACCATTGGAGCACCTCCTTTTACCATCATCGAAGATGTCCTTTATGTTGAAGGCCTAAAGCACAACCTACTTAGCATAAGTCAATTGTGTGACAAAGGGTTCCGGATCAATTTCTCAAAAGATGAATGTGTGATAGAACATGAAGTCACCCATGACATTTTGCTAAAAGGTAAAAGGGTTAATAATATTTTTATGACTTCTTTTGATGACTCTTCCTTGAAGGTAAAGTGCTTAATGACAAACAACAACGAGGCTTGGCTATGGCATAAAAGATTCGCTCATATACACATGGAGCACATGAACAAATTAATAAAGCATGATCTTGTTGTTGGTCTTCCAAAGATTAAGTTCATCAAGGATAAGCTGTGTGACGCATGCCAAAAGGGAAAGCAAACCAAGACAACTTTCAAATCCAAGAATGTTGTATCTTCGTCGAGGCCACTTCAACTCTTGCACATGGATCTCTTCGGTCCATCAAGAACGAAAAGTTTCGGAGGTAATGTTTACGGTTTAGTAATTGTTGATGACTTCTCTAGATACACGTGGACTTTGTTTCTTGTGCAGAAAAGCGATGCTTTCAAGGCTTTCAAAAAATATGCGAAACAAATTCAGAATGAGAAGTCTCTCTCAATAACCTCCATAAGAAGTGACCACGGGGGAGAATTTCAAAACACATTCTTTGAAGAATTTTGCGAAAAGCACGGAATTTCCCACAACTTCTCCGCACCACGAACACCACAACAAAACGGTGTCGTAGAGAGAAAGAATAGATCCTTGGTGGAACTCGCAAGAACAATGCTCAGTGACTCCAACCTTCCTAAATATTTTTGGGCGGACGCAGTTAGCACAGCATGCTTTGTTAGCAACCGTGTCAACATTCGGCCGATTCTCAAAAAGACTCCGTATGAGCTTTTCAAAGGAAGGAAGCCTAATATATCTTTCTTTCACATCTTTGGGTGCAAATGTTTTGTCCTCAACAATGGAAAGGACAACCTTGGTAAGTTTGATGAGAAATCCGACGAAGGTATCTTCCTTGGCTACTCCCTATCTAGTAAGGCATTTAGAATTTTCAATAAAAGAACTCTTACTATTGAAGAATCAACGCATGTATGCTTTGATGAAACTAACCCCTCGAAAGAGGATAACTTTGTTGTTGATGACGATGATGATATAATAGATATGTCACAAAAGGAACCTTCAGATATTCATTCAATACCACAAGAAGATGGATCACCAATCATTGAAGAACATCATGATCTACCGAAAGAATGGAAAACTCATAGAGATCACCCGATCGATAAGGTTATTGGTGATATTAGCCAAGGCGTTGCAATTCGGATAAATCTCAAGGATGCTTGTCTCAACATGGCTTTTGTATCTCAAATAGAACCAACCAAAGTCGATGAAGCCTTAGGCGACGACCAATGGGTAGTAGCAATGCAAGAAGAACTCAACCAATTCGAAAGAAATCAAGTTTGGAGTCTTGTACCAAGACCGGACAACAAGCACATCATAGGAACAAGATGGGTCTTCAAGAACAAACTTGATGATAATGGGATCATAGTTCGTAACAAAGCAAGATTGGTCGCACAAGGATACAACCAACAGGAAGGAATTGATTTTGATGAAATGTTCGCTCCGGTAGCAAAGTTAGAAGCAATACGACTATTACTTGCTTATGCTTGTTCTATGAATTTTCAATTGTTTCAGATGGATGTCAAAAGCGCTTTCCTAAATGGCTATATCAATGAAGAAGTCTACGTCAAACAACCTCCGGGTTTTGAAGACTTCAAGAATCCCTCACATGTTTACAAGTTGAAGAAAGCACTATACGGCTTAAAGCAAGCACCAAGAGCGTGGTATGACCGCCTCAGCAACTTTCTATGTGAAAAGGGATTTGTAAAAGGAAAGGTTGACAAGACTTTGTTCATAAAGAAGATCAAGGGTAACACCTTATTGGCTCAAGTCTATGTCGACGACATCATCTTCGGTTCAACAAACAAAGATCTTTGCGAAGAGTTTTCAATCATGATGCAAGGAGAATTCGAGATGTCCATGATGGGAAAATTGAACTATTTTCTTGGACTACAAATCAAGCAAACAAAGGATGGCATCTTCATCAACCAATCCAAGTATTGCAAGGAATTATTGAAAAGATTCGATATGGATAGTTGCAAAGTGATGTCCACTCCTATGGGATCCGGAACGTACGTTGATCAAGATGAATCCGGAATATCAATAGATATTACAAAATATCGAGGTATGATTGGTTCATTACTATATTTGACGGCAAGCCGTCCTGACATTATGTTTAGTGTATGTTTGTGTGCACGCTTTCAAGCAAACCCGAAGGAATCACATCTCACCGCCGTGAAGAGGATTATGAAATATCTCAAACGAACAACGAACGTCGGACTATGGTATTCAAAAGGTAGTATATGCTCCTTGATTGGTTATTCTGACGCTGACTATGCAGGATGTAAGACCAATAGAAAAAGCACAAGTGGTACTTGTCACATTCTCGGGAATGCACTAGTGTCGTGGGCATGCAAGAAGCAAGCATGTGTCGCACTTAGCACGGCCGAAGCAGAGTACATTGCAGCAGGCAGTTGTTGTGCACAAATTTTATGGCTTAAGCAACAACTTCTGGATTTTGGTGTAGACCTCGGCTGCATTCCTCTTCGATGCGATAACACAAGTGCCATCAACATCACAAAGAACCCGGTCATGCATTCAAGGAAGAAGCACATAGATATCCGACATCATTTCCTTCGAGATCACGTGCTTAACGGAGATGTAGATGTTACGTTCGTGGATACACATAACCAACTCGCTAACATATTCACAAAACCATTGGCTAAAGAGCAATTCTTCAAGATTCGGCGAGAACTTGGTATTCTCAATGAAGGTGACATCTAACCTTGTCTTCAAATTACTTGTCATGTGGTATAGTTGCTAAAAATGTGTTTACTTTCAATTTTTATGCAATGCTAGCACTTCTTTTTCGCCGTTTTCCATTTTTCTTACTTTCGCATGTCCAAATATTATCCGTTTTAAAATATTTTTAAATCGAAAGTTGCGTATTGATAAGTGCTAATACTTTGTGTAAAATTTTTGTAAAAATCTTTTCCCGATTCTTCAAAACGGAGCTGCTGTTTTTCTTTTATTTTTGGAAATTTTCAGTCCGTTAACCGGTTAACGGTATAGGTTAACCGGTTAACACCTCCAAAACAGCACTTCTGCCTTTACGTTTTGAATACAGATTTTTAATTTTAATTTTTTTAAAACTTTAAATTTTATTGTGATATGTGTGTTTATGTTAAATGCATGTGCTTTACTCTTTCACCTACACCTCATAACTCTCTCCTCCCTCATTACTCACCATAAACCCTTCATCTCATTTCATTCAACTTTCAACCTTTTTGAGTGTTGTTTCTTAAAACCCATTAAACCCCACTCAACCATACTCTCTTATTAACTCTCAAAATCCCAAAAATCCTCTCAAAACCCTAGCACCCTCCTTTTCCCCATGGCTCCTCCAAGAAGAGAAAAGGCTCCCGTATCGGCATCTAGCAGTGAAGAGGAAGAAGTGCAAATGGAAACAGCAAAGAAGAGGAGAATGGATTTCAGAGTCAGGGTTAGACATTTGCTCAAGGGTAAGTATGTGAATCTCAAATCCTTCACTACCTTCTCTTTTCCTGAGCTGTTGAGATATCAAGGGTTGCATGCGTTCATAACTGATAATGGCAAAATTTATATTGATTTGGTAAAATCTTTTCTGAACCATTTTACTTTAAATCTGAATGATGATGATCAACATATGCTGTCTGCCACTGTGAGAGATTGTGAAATTGTAACAGACCTAAGGTCGCTGGCTGCGTCTCTTAAGATTCCCTATTCAGGATTTTTTCTTCGGAAAGGTGTTAATCATGATGAAGGAAAATGGGCTCAATATGATAAAATGGACTACTACTACTCCATCTGTAGATTTCCAAGGGATGTTGTTGTGTCGGGACAGCGCACTTCTCGCATACTCTGCTATGCTAAGAACCTGTCGGTTGATGATCGAATGCTGCATTATGTTATTTGCCATGTCTTGCTGCCAAAGGATTCAAACCTTTCACAAAGCAATGATTTGGAGATGCAAGTTCTATTTGCTGTGAAGAACAAAATCAGAATTAATTGGCTACCTACTATGATGTATCATCTGAAACAGCAACTATCTCTCAAAACAAGGCTGCCATACGGTCGTCTTATCTCAAGGATTTTGGAATTAACAGACATGGAAATTGGGAGAGAACCGTTTCTAGATATGACCACTACCGCCAATGAAATCAACGGCGTTACCATTATGAAGAATACTGGGATTATTCAATGCAATGACGGTTCCTACAAGTATGATGACGGGTCTTCTTCTTCAAACTTCCCTATTCCGGAAGGTGGCATTACAAACGAGTTCCTTTACACCACCATGATGAGCCAACACCGTGAAACCACCCGCGCTATCAAAAGTCTTCGGAACCTAGTGTTAAGTTCCCGCAACCTTCCCATGGAAGATGATGAAGGTGAAGCCGGTAGTGAAGCGGAAGGCGAGGAGAATGAGGACAGTTCGGAAGAAGATTAAAGCCTTATGTTTTTTCTATGTTCCTGTTATGTGTTGTTCTATTGTTTTTGTTGTTAAACTATGTTTATGCTAATTATGCTTATCGTACACTTAACTTTTAATCCATTTTTATTCTGTCATAATATGTGCTTGAATGCTTATCTAATAATCACAAAATGTGTGTATGCTTGTAGACTTTTCCTTTTTCATAAGTCTCTTCCTTTTTGCTAATGCCAAAGGGGGAGAAGACTTGTTTCTCTAATGGTTTCTCTATGCAGAATTTTGTATGCCTCTCATTTATGGGGAGTTCTTAAAGTTAGGGGGAGAATCAACTTAGATAAACTTCACTCTCAAGCATCTATCTCAAAATGGTTGTCATCATCAAAAAGGGGGAGATTGTAGAAGCAAGCTTCAATCCAAGAAGTATTTTGATGAAGACAACATTCATCAATGCAAAAAGAGAAGAGCTTCAAAGATATTTCAAGCATCAAAGTGATCAAGCCACATACGCATGAGGAACTTTTTGATCAAGCTTCTTTTTCAAGTCAACCGTTTGCAAGATTGTTGGTTCACTTCTTAGGTATATCTAACTCACTCTTAGATTAGTATACAAGTGTTCAACAATCATGATCTGCATTTGCATTTTTAAAACATAACCATTTGTTAACACATTGAAATGCAAGACACAATTTTCTTAAAGTATTTTTCTGCATTTCAACAGTGTTAACCGGTTAACCATATGGGTTAACCGGTTAACAGCCCAGTTTTTTGAAATCCTGCGTTAACGTTGTATGCGTTAACCGGTTAACCCATTTGGTTAACCGGTTAACACTGTTCGTTGCAGTGAAAATGTTTTTGAAAAATTATATCTTTTCATCAATGTTTATGGAGAAAATGATACCTCTTTGAAAAGGTGTTTTGGCAATATAAATTCTTAAATTTTCAAAATGATTTTTCACCTCCAAGAATTTTCATACAAACTTAAGATAATCACTCTTTCATATTTCCTTCAATATTTTTTAAAAGTGTTCATAATCAAAGTTTCATCTCATTCTATTTCTTGAACACTTGTATATTATTCATTGAGTGAATTATTTATCTAAGGAGAAGATCAATCAAGAGAAGATTGATAATACTACACTTTGTTAATATCATCAAAAGAGTTATTTCTGTTTGACTTGTGATCCAGGATTGTTGGACACAAGGGGTTGGTGTTGAAGAGGATTGTTCTTCATACACTTGTTTACCTATAGGTTAGATAGTAGGCATCACCGTTTGTGTGAATAGGTTGTACCATAATTCTAACTATAGTGAAATCTCTTTCGTGTGGAAAGGGGAGTGGATGTACCTTCGGATTGTGAAGGGAACCACTATAATTTCCGGTGTCTTTTTACTTTCCGCAATTTATCTTTCCGCACTTAAACGTAAAATAACCAAAAACCGGAAACAAGTTCGAAGAATTTTTAACCACCTAATTCACCCCCCCCCCCCTCTTAGGCGCATTTACAACTTACAAATACGCCCAGAGATGGCGAGAATTGGCAGCTCAAATAGTGCCACCCTTGGAGGAGAAGGAGATAACAAAGATCTTCCTGAAGACTTTGAGCTCTTTCTATTACGAGCGCATGATTGCTAGTGCTCCCTCGGACTTCACCGAAATGGTGAATATGGGGATGAGGTTAGAAGAAGGGGTCCGTGAAGGACGTTTATCTCGTGATGATGGTTCCTTAGCAAAGAAATATGGAGGGAGAGACTCATGATGTGTCTTCCCATGTTAAAAGAAGGCCCTCTGTGAAGAGGAGATAAGTCCGACCAACTGTTAACCAGCACCAGGTGGCTCATATAGCACCTGCTTTTAGAGAAGTTCAATAACAACCACAACAACAACATCGTCAACAACAACAGGCTTACCAGCCTCGCAACCATAACAACACCAGCACCAACAACTATGAGAGGAAGAGGGTGACTTTTGACCCGATTCCGATGACATATGCTAAGCTTTATCCTTCTTTGATCGATAGGAAGCTGATAACTCCTCGTGATCCTCCTGCTATACCAGCCAATCCTCAGTGGTGGTACAAGCCTGAACTTCATTGTGTGTATCATTCTGTTGCACTTGGACATGACGTGGAGAATTGCTTTCCATTGAAGACCAAGGTGCAAGACCTTGTGAGGAGTGGGATACTGTTCTTTGAGGATGTAGGCCCAAATGTGAAGAAGAACCCATTGCCCGAGCATGGGAAAGCAGCTGTTAATATGGTTCAGGGGTGCCCTGGTAAGTACAAAGTCCTTTATGTGAATGACATAAGGCAGTCCTTAGTAGAGATGCATAAGCTGTTGTGTGAACACAACCATTAAGAGCATGATCATGATAGGTGCCAGGTGTGCACTATCAATGAAAGAGGATGCCGTCAAGTGAGAAGGGACATCCAAGAGATGTTGGATCAAGGGATGATTGAGATACTTCAGAATCGTAATGAGGATGAAGTCGATGTTATCACTCCTGTGTTTAAAATTCCCAATCCTGTTGTCATTAAGTATGATGGCAGCAAGAAGAAAGTATTGCCCAACTCTTGTGATCAAGCCAGCGGGTCATGTCCCGTATGTATCAGACAAAGCAGTCTTGTACCGATATAATGCAGTCATGCTAGAAGATGGAAAGGAGGTGTCGTTGCCCTCAACCTCTGTCGTGAGCATTTCTGATGTTAGTGGAGTGACCCGTAGTGGTCGTGTTTTCTCGGCTCAGCCGAAATCCCATGAAGACATTGTGAAGAAGGTTGTTGTCATTCCTGCCGGTCCCGTGGAGACTTCTTCTTCAAATCCGTTCGTTCCTGTTGTGAAGGGTGTTGACCCTGTTGTTGTTAAAACCAATAATGCTCCTATCCTAGTTGGCCGGTCTGGCATGATGAAAGAGGATGGTGATGAGATGTTGAGGCTCATCAAGAGGAGTGAATATAATGTTGTGAGTCAGTTGCTACAAACTCCATCAAAGATATATGTCTTATTTTTGTTGATGAATTCAGAGCCACACCGCGAAGCATTGCAGAGGGTGTTGGACGTGGCATACGTGGATCACGATGTCACAATTGAGCAATTTGATAGGATTGTTGCAAATATAACGGCCTGCAACAATTTGAGCTTTTGTGATGATGATCTTCCCGAGGAGGGAAAAGACCACAATTTGACTTTACATATCTATATGAATTGTAAAGATGATGCCCTGTCCAATGTGTTGGTGGACATAGGGTCATCACTCAATGTATTTCCAAAATCCACTCTTGCCAAACTGTCATATCAGGGGCCTCCCATGAGGCAGAGTGGAGTGGTAGTGAAAGATTTCGATGGATCGTGCGAAACTGTGATCGGTGAATTAGAACTCCCAATCAAGATTGGACCTAGTGATTTCCAGATCACTTTCCAGGTCATGGATATTCATCCGTCTTATAGTTGTTTGCTTGGTAGACCTTGGATTCACGAGGCAGGCGCCGTGACATCCACCTTGCACCAAAAGTTAAAGTTCGTGAAGAACAAAAAGTTGGCGGTGATAGGGGGAGAGAAGGCTCTCTTGGTCAGCGATTTATCTTCCTTTTCCTACATTGATGCTAAGGATGAGGTTGGGACTCTGTTCCAAGCCTTATTTATTACTGGGTCTTCGAGGAAAGGACTTTCTTCATTTGTCTCCTATAATGATGCGAAGTTGGCCATTGAGCATGGTGCAACTACTGGGTTGGGGAAAATGATCAAGTTGGAAGATAACAAATCCTGGGCTGGCATAGGGTACTCTTCTAGTGTTTACAATGATCGTGGGTTGTTCCAGAGTGGAGGTTTCATCCACACCATTGAAGATCAGGAAGCTGCTGCCATTGTTGAAGATGATGAAGAGGAAGACCTTGGTAACTTTGTCATACCTGGAGGAATTTGCAATAATTGGGTCATTGTTGATGTTCCAACAGTTATCCATAAGTCAACGTAATGTGTTCATTTTGTTTAAAAAACCCTTCTCCCATGCCAAAAGGAGAAGTGAAGACATTGTTGGCATATTTGGTTAATACAATGATATTCATTCAGTAATCGCATGTTAAATGTTTGTTTTCTCAAATTATTTTTCCTTTTTGCTTTTTGCATGAAATTGATGATCACCATAAAACCCTAAAAAGAGAATAAAATCAATCTTTTCATCTGCATAATGATTTACCTTGTTTGAATTCTAAAATCTCTTTTATACTCAAAATCATTATGCAAGTTAATCAAACCCATTAAACATAATGATCCAACACCATCTCCCAACTTTGAGTTCCCTGTATTTGAGGCAGAAGAAGATGATGTTGAAGAGATTCCTGATGAGATTACCCGTCTGCTTGAGCACGAGGAGAAGATCATTCAGCTTCATCTTGAGAATCTGGAAACAGTCAACTTGGGGTCTGAAGACTGCATTCGTGAAGTGAAGATTTGGGCACTCCTTGAAGAGTCAGTGAAGAAGGGGTTGATTGAGTTGCTACGAGAATATGTCGACGTCTTTTCCTGGTCATATAAAGACATGCCTGGTCTAGATACTGATATCGTGCAACATTTCTTGCCGTTGAATCCCGAGTGTGTGCCTGTGAAGCAAAAGCTCAGAAGAACTCATCCTGATATGGCAGTGAAGATTAAAGAAGAAGTTCAGAAGCAAATTGATGTGGGGTTTCTGGTGACTTCTACATATCCTTAATGGGTGGCCAATATTGTGACTGTGCCTAAGAAGGATGGAAAAGTCCGAATGTGTGTGGATTACCGTGACTTGAATAAAGCTAGTCCGAAAGATGATTTTCCTCTACCACACATTGATATGTTGGTAGACGATACAACTAAATTTAATGTCTTTTTGTTTAGGGACAGATTTTCCAGTTATAATCAGATTAAAATGGCACCCGAGGATATGGAGAAGACAACATTCATCACACCTTGGGGAACATTCTGTTATCGAGTGTTGCCCTTCGGTTTGAAGAACGCCGGAGCCACGTATCAACGTGCTATGACTATCTTGTTTCATTGGGTCCTTGAGAGTGATGGAAATATTTTTGCATTTGGGCAACCATTGGAATACACCTTTAGGAACCAAATATCTCCTAAACTTGCATTTAGCAATGATATGGCCTTTCTTACAAAAATAGTGACAAGTCAAGTGATGATGAGAGTGACTTTCACTATTTGATTCCCCTAACAACAAAATTGTACTTCTTGTACGACACATTTAACGATCTTTTAAATTTTGTAGGATTAATAATGAAGGTTACTTTTGGTTCTAAAGCCTTGTTCAATTTGTTTTTTTAGAGTAATAACCTATTTTTTCCAAATGTGACAAGTTTCACAACTAAACCAAGAAGATTTATTTTCCTTAACATCAACTTTTGAATCATCTAACATGGTTTGCTTAAGAGCATCTATTTGTTTTTCAGTTTCTAAAACTTTGGCTTCTAAGTATGAAAAAATATTTTATTTGAAGCCAACCTTTTAAAAGCATCTACAACTTCACCATATAGATTTTCAAAAACGATTTGTAATTTAGAGTAAGACATTTCATCAATAGGTTCCTATTTAGAATGACTTACATTTCTCTTCTTATGATGATAGGCCATGAGGCAAAAATTTGTCGCTTCATCACTTTCACTTTGAGCTACCTTCACTTGAGGATTCACTAACACTTTCCCACGCCACATATGCTCTTATAGGCTTCCTAGACTTCTTGTATTGACCTTTTCCTTCATCCTTCTTAAGCATTAATCCAACTTATAATGACCGACTTTTCCATAATTGAAGCATGAACCTTTTGGTTTTCCTTTCTTATTCTCATCTTGCTTTGAGGATTTTGCTTGTCTTTTAAAGTTGATGAGATTACTATTGGAGTGCTTTACTCCATTTCTCTTAATATACTTATGGTACCATTTAACAAACAACCCCATTTCTTCATCATCTGAATTCTCATTATCACTTGTTCCACTATCATCTTGCTCTTTTGTATAGGACTTAGAACTATAAGCCATAAGATCAATTGACTTCTTGTCTACCTCTTTTGCCTTGTTCTTTTATTTCTTTATCTTTTTCTCATGCTTTTCTAAACAAATAAGATCTTGCTCATGTTATTCAAGCTTTCCAAACAAAGTAGTAGTATCCAATGTCAATAGCTTGTTAGCTTCCTTGATAGCGGTGACCTTAGGTTGCCATTTCCTATTAAGACATCTCAAAATTTTGTTAGTAGAAATTTCATTAGAAACCAGCTTACCAGGTGCACTCAAACGATTTATAAAATGAGTGAACCTCTTTTGCATATCGGCAATGGTTTCACCATGCTTCATATGAAAGAGTTCAAACTCTTAGTTTAAATTATTTATTCTAGCTTGTTTGACCTCATTTGTACCCTTATGGGAAACTAGTAATGAGTCTCACATGACTTTAGCAGTTTCATAATGGGAAACACGATAATATTCATCAACTCCTAAAGCAGAGATTAGAATGTTCCTTGCTTTCCAATCAAAATACCATTTTTTCTCATCATCTACGTTCAATTGTACTTCTGGTTTAGGTACAACAACATCATCTGCATTCGTCATGGTAATTTCAAATAGACCATTTTGGATAACGTTCCAAACATTCCTATCAATAAAATTGATATGGATACGCATACAATCTTTTCAATAACCATAGTTTTTGCCATTGAAAACAGACGCTTTATTATACACCCCTTTAGGTTCGGAATCCATAATCTAATAAGAGAATTTAAAGAATAAGATAAATTGGTGCTCGTGATACCACTTGTTAGATGAAGGCAACGATCTAGAGGGGGGGTGAATATATCACAATAAATTATTTTTTGATTAAAAATCATGTTTTTGAAAATATTTACTATGGCAAGCTGAAGCAATTTTGGATGGACACTTGTCTATCCTGAATCGTTATCGAAAGAATCATATATGTGTTTAAATGGTAATGAAATGTATACCAATGATGAGAAAGTTAATCAATATGTTTTACAAAAACAATCATTTAAACAATATCACACTTTGTAGTCAATTTTCAATGAATTAGGAAACAAAAATTGACACAAACAATTTATCAAACACTTGGTGTACAAGAATCACCAAGCTAATTTTCCTTTGTGTTAAAGATATAAACAACTTATTGCAATTGTTTAGATTGCAATTATCTTTAAAAAACGGTTTAAATTACTTTAACACATCCAGAAAATTCAGTTTATCAAATTTCACACTAAGAGTATTATCAAAATGTGTGTGTGTGTGTGTGTATATATATATATATATATATATATATATATATATATATATATATATATATATATATATATATATATATATATATATATATATATATATATATTATATTGAGAGAGAGAGAGAGAACATCAATATTTGTTTAGCCAGTTCCCCAATTTTGCTCACTATAGGTACGTCTGCCCCTAATTCCAAATAGAATTAATATATGTGTAATTAATCTTTGCAAGAGTTGATTACAAGAGAAAAAGTAGCAATCCAAACCCCCAACCCCTATGTTTGATGTTGATCCTAACTTCTTCTCTCCTGTTGATCTTAAGCAACATCAAGTTACCCAAGACTTCCAAGTCGATTCTCGGGTTACTGCTAGTCCTTTGATTAAACCCTGTTCTTCAAAGCTTTCACTCGGTTGAATCCTTATTATGAAATCTTATCCCAAGTCTTTCAAATGATCCTTTAGTTACCGCTACTCCTTTAATATAACCTCCGCTCTTCAAAGCTCTCACTCGGTTGAATCCAAATGCAAAGACTTTTGCAAAACCCCTAAATCAACCCTTGATATTAGAGGAAAAACCCTAAATAGTTTTATCAAAGAAACCCCCAAATAATACTCAACCCAATTCGATTACAAATAATCATAAATTGGACATTATCAATCTAATCTAGATAACACTCAACAAAAATGATTATGTGTAATTGTTGAATGTATGAAGAGAAAAGGTTAAATATGATGAGAAAATTCTTTGTATGTTCTTGGTTTTTTATTTTCAGAAATGATGAATGAGTGCATATTTATATGTATGTGTGTATGTAGAAAAATAACTACCAAAACAAATTTTTAGCCAAAAATTACACGTTTTGTAAAATAGAATATAATGTATTGACTCCAAATTCGTTTGAGTTAATACATATAGCCTAAGAGTTGTTACATAGGCTCTATGAATTAATACAAGTGAGTCATAATTTTTTTCTTTAAAAAAAGATTCAGCATGAGCCACTACATAGACACTAGGAGTCGCTACATAGGTTCTGGAAATCGCTACATAGGCTCTTATGTAGTGATACATAGAAGGTCAAACTTTTGTTTAAAAAATGCTTCAGTATGTATCAGCTCTAACACGAATGTAGTACTACATATGCAGTATGTATCAACTTAAGAGTTCTACGTAGTGCTACATAGAAAGCAAAATTTGTGCTTTAAAATTCTTTCACTATGTATCAACTCATAACTATGATGTATCGACTCATTTACCCGTTTTTCATGAAAAATCATAAATTTGACTTGTAATGGCCTCTCTAATCTGATTTTAAGTGTCTTATTATGATAATGCACATCTAGACATAGACAATAGGATCCAATATACACAAACTACTAAGTTTCCTAGTTTTTACATTATTCAAAACATATCTAAGAGGATAGTGCACTCACCGAGTCCTCTCACCCCTTACTCGGGTGAATTTTTCTTTCCAGTTCATGTAGTGGTTGAAGTGAGGTCTGAAAGAGGCTTTTCTCAACATACCACCTAAGGATACTCAACCCCCTTTCGAAGGCCTGGTGGCATAAAATGAGAAAATATCCCAATAGTATGGGAGATCTCCAGACCTTCACACACCATCTCGAAGGCCCTAATAAAACCCTAACTGTTAGGGAGTAACTTGGAAGACGCAATAGTGAGAACCCTTAGGACCTCCATGGAAAAAGGGAAAAGAACTCCATATCCTTGATAAAGGTATATAGAAGTAGAAATAGAGGGAGAGAGAGTCGGCAAGGACAACCATGGTAACCCTCGTTGATGGTGAACAAGCCTTTAAGATGACTATTCGTTTGTGTTTTAGAGAAGAAAGATCCGCTTATATCCGGAAGGAGAGGATATGATCTTTAGTGATATCAGATGAACGCATATACTTGGTCTCTTTAGACACGAAGGAAGGGGCAACCATTATCTCTTTGTTCACGGGAAAGCAGAAGAACAAAATAGAATCACTACCACCATCATAATCGCTAAAGGCACCATAAAAGCCCTAAAATTCCACAGTTTTACGCTAAGTAGACCCTACTACGAGTTTTCACATGTGATCCCTAACCTCAAATATTATAAAAGAGAAAGAAATGGAAACATTTTATACACGATAAGGATTAGAACAAGGATAAAATAGCTTGTATAAAAACGGGATGCGCCTCACATTTAAGGAGTCTCCTTAGTTGAGGGACTCGTCTCTCGTCAAAGGAGTCGCCTTCAGTTGAGGGACTAGCCCCAAGCTGAGGGACTCACCTCCCATGAAGGACATCGACTTCAGCTAAGGGACTCTCCCCAATCTGGGGGACTTTCCTCCCCTTGAAGGAGTGTCACATTCAATCGAGGAAATCACCCCTTACTGAGGGACTTATCTCCAACTGAGGTACTCGCCCCTGACAATAAATATATGCCCAATGTAGGCTTGAAAATACTCTGTCCTTTGCAAGTCCTCGTGCCTGAGGGACCGTGTAGTGATATATTTGTGAGAGTCTCAAATAAGGACGACATATGAGTCCCTGGCCCATGAAGAGATACCTTGGGAGTGCCCTTTACGTGGCATGGGGGCTCCCCTTTGAGGAAGACACATACAAATACTGTTATCCAGAAACTGACCACATGAATGGATTCATACCATGACTCCCTAGAAAATAGACAGTCAACCATCACCCTAAGTCAAGGAGGAACAATTACTACCTCTTGGGGTTTTCTAAATATTAGGCCCAAAAGCTTCTATAAATATATCAACCCTAGGGGTTATGGGGACAATTCATTACACTCTCAATATACACGCATAATACATAACTTTTCACCTCATGTGAGCTTTCTCTCTCCATAACCAAAAACACCATCAAACAGGATCTCTCACCACTGTGAGCAAACCATAACCACCATAAAACTACTAAGACCTATGATCATCGCTACCTGCATAGGGATACCACACACTCCTGTACTTTTTGACAAGTGCATGATATTTTTTGTTCACAAAGTAAACATAACCTGATTTGTCTCTAAAAAATTCTAACTAAATATATTTAAGAATAAACTATCTTATTAATAGAAAAGGATATAAACCATTGAATTCAAGCTAGATGGCTGATATGGAGGAAGATTTTAGGGGTCTTATGTGATACAAAGGTACCTCTTAAGTTGGGGGGGGGGGGGGGGGGGGGGAGAGATTTCTCGGGTTGTGCTAAGATATGTGATGTTGTATGAGACAAAATATAGAATCAACACAAGAATAAAGTAAATGTATAAAAGATGACGATGTTGCATTGAATGTGTGGTAAGATCAGACATGATAAGATTAAAATTGACTATATTAGAGAGAATATTAGGGTATCACCTATAATAGAAAAGATGATGAAAAATAGATTTAGATGGTTGAAATATGCAGAGAGAGGGCTTATACGGAGAGTAGATTAGATGAAGATAAGTTAAATAGTTAGAGGTAGAGGAAGATTTAGAAAAACTATAATAGATGTTATGCTTAATATCCTTTTTCGTCCCGTATGTTAACCTCATGGTTCATTTCAGTCCCTTGAATTAAAAAAAACTCAATATTGGTCAATAAACTCTGCAAAACGTACAATGTTAGTCATTTTTATCTAATTAGCGACGGAAAAAAAATCAGAAATTTGTCATTAAGTTCGTCGCTAATTATATGAAAATGACTAATATGATACGTTTTGAAGAGTTAAGTGACCATTATGAAACGTTTTCAAATTAGGCGACCAACATTAATCCTGAATTAACATACGAGACCAAAAAGGGTATTAAACTAAAAGTTATTAAGAAAGACCTTGTAAATAATTATTTGGATAGAAATATGATCTTAAATAAAGATGAATGTCTATATAATAATTTATTCACATATTAATAATAATGTTGTGTGAGTGTAAATCTTTCAAGTGTTTGTTTGATTGTAGTCACACATATAATACAAACATGTGACAATTGTATGCATTTATTGTTTATAGATATTAATTGTCAGTGTTTTATTATTAAAACTAAATACTACTAACAATTGATTTTATTGTCTAAAGACTTAATATCAATGCTGAATTTGGTATTTCAATGACTAAATTTTGCTCCATTTTATTGTTCTCTTTTAAGATTATGTGTATGCATGCTTATATGTTTGTTTTGCGTTCGTCTTAAATTATGATTATAGATTTGATATTTGTATTTAAACATGTCTTGTATAAATTAATTATGAAATTAATTCTAAGAAGTGGTATCAGAGCATGTCTTCATATTTGATTTATTAAGGTAGACTATTATAATTCATTTTTTTTTATATATTTCTTATAAATTCATGAATGAATTGATATAAAATTATAAGGACTATTTTGAGTTATTTAAATTCCGAGAAGATAAATATTGGTCTTTGTCTTTTAAAGATAATATTTGATTTTTGTTAATGGTTGTTGACAAGAAATGAAAAACTCTAAGGACATGTTTTTTTTTGCGTGTTTTTTTATATACTTTTCTATGGTTGGTCGTAAGTTCATGAAATACAGATAAAATTATTATTATTTTATTTCATTTGTTTATATCTCTAAAGTTTGATAATTATTTATTTGATTTGTTCATGATATTATAGAAAATGAAATAAAAAGAAATTTAAATAGTAATAAATTTTTGAATTGAATATAAATATTATATTGTAATATATATTATAAATTTTATATTTGATTCAAATATAGTTTGTTGCTATGAAAAAAAAGGTTGTTAAATTTTAATTTGATAAAGATATGATTCAAAATTAGATTTAAATATATTTTTCTTGGAAGAAAGGAATTTATGCAAATTCTAATTTTCTTTAAAAGATATGTTATTGATTTAATTCCATCAAGTCAAATTATTAGTTTTTGTTACAGATTTAATAAAAATAAATTAGTTAGTTTGGGGTGAAACTTTTGTTTTTCGGACAGGTACTCTTAGAGGCCAATTTTATTTATTATTTAAGCTAAGCGCAACACTAGGGAAGTTTAAACAGTATTTAGAAAATAAAGAAGAGCACTAGGATTACATGATCGGGTTAACTCCAAGGTTAATCTATTGATTCAGATATTCATCAAGACTTTGAGGTTATTATACTATCATATTTTTATTCAATTCATTCAATCATATTTTGTATATTCTTGTTTGCTTAATTCGAGTTTAATAGAATATGATTGATTAATTTTGATCGATGCATGTTCCATAACTTCATGTGTTAACTCAACTTATTCATTAACTTCGCCTGATATGTAACTGTCATGCTTAATGCGGAAAATAAGAATATAATTCACATATGACGCTTGTTTAGTTGATACTATAATCAAATAAGAACTGAATATGCTTAGGAAATTTGTGATATAATAATTGATGATAAGTCTGAAATTATCGAACCAGTAAATTAATTTGTTAATCATAATTGAGTGAGGTTTAATTAGTATGTTTATGATATTTCAAAAGTTTGCAGAAAAGAAAAGAAAAAAGAAAAGAAAAGAAGGAAGAAAATTAATATTATTATTCCTTCTGAAAAGAAAAATGAAAAAAAGAAAAGAAATAACCTAAACACTTTCATGATGTGCTCTGAGTGTAAACAAATAACCTAAACACTTGAGAGTTAGAGAATATTTATATCTTGTGCAGATTTTGTCACTCATGATGCATTCTTTAGTAAATTATCTTCTTATTTGCTTTGATTGTCACAAGAAGTTATCTACTAACGTCATATTCCTTGAAGTTTAGAATGATAATTGCTTACCCCTATGTGAACCTGAAGGTCTTTGAAATTACATGTTCTGTTTTTTTTCGTTTTTATCCTATTTTGAAATTTGAAAGTTAGAGTTTTGCTGAGTGCAAAAATTTAAGTGTGGGAGAATTTAATCAATATATTTTAATACATCATTTTTTACTTTGTGTTACGACATTTATAAAACTTTTCACATTAATTGCATTGCTTTTAATATGTTTTAAAGATAGGTTCAAATTTGCTTTTAATTTATTTTTGTTGCTTATTTTCAGAATAAGTTATATTTTGACACCTTCTCAATGTACAAATAATAATTTGAGCTACGAGAATTAGATTGTTGCGTTCGAATATGCGTTAGAAGCTAAGACAAAAGTATACATGTTTTATGTTGGTGACAGAAACCAATTCATAGTGAATATGAGTCAAATTACAAGTTTTTGTTCCAGACTTAATAAAAATAAATTAGTTTGACTTTGGCCAAACTTGTGTTTTTCGAGTGGATAATTTGGTGAAATTATGAAAGCAATTGCAAATAAAATAAATAAAGTGCGTGCACGATTAAAACAAATATGAGTAGTATTCTAGGAAAGGTGTTTGATTCAATCATGTAACAATTTCGATCTCACAGTGCAACAACGTATTCCAGATAATTGATTACTGATTCTTATAAGTGTTTACTCCTAAGTTCTTAGTGAGAAAACCTTTAATCATTCAACTTAATTACTACATTCATAGAAAATCACGGAAGAAGTTAAGCATTATTATATCAAGAATAATCCGGTTATTATAGGGTATTCCTAGTCCTAGGTAATATCTACTATAAAATATTCTCAAGTAGATCCGAAACAATTGCGGTCCAGCTTAATTGTTACTCATAAATCAAACTCCGTTTTTTCTACAGAGAAAACATTAAAATGATCAAGAGAATAAATCAAATATGATGAAATAAAATTGTCATTGCAAAGAGAAATTCGAGGTGATTACAGATCTGAATTAGGGACATCCCCTTATCATTGAGAGGTTTAGCTACTTATAAAAAGAAAAGAAAACATAATAAAGATTATTGTCGTTACAGAAACCTTAAATAAATTGATCTTCAATCGCTAAAAGCTCATGAAAATATGAATCCATCCTGAAAATATGAGTTCTTCAGCCTTCAAAACGTGTTATTACCGTCCAACCCTCGAAAAATCGTGTTTCCAGGTTAAATAGACACATTTTGGGCTTCCTGAGTTTTGGGGCCTCATTATGCGTAATGCCTTCCCTGTTACGCGTAATGCCTTGTTCCAAGCATGTCATTACGCGTAATGCCTTCCATGTTACACGTAATGCCCTGTTCCAGGCATGTCATTCCGCATAATGCCTTCCCTATTATGCTTAAGGGAATAAACTCAGTTTTTCTTCCCTTCTGTTGGAACTCGTATCATACGCGTACGGGGATGAGGCAATATGCGTAATGGCCTGGCATTACGCTTACGAGCAGAAAATTACGAATTAGCCTTTGATGTCTTCATGAAAGTTGTAGCCCTGTATGTTAGCTTTCATTTTCCTCTGGTCCCACGTAATTCTGAGTTAAAAATCTCTAGTTATAATCAAAATACAACACGTCTATCATGCTGTAAAACATGCTGAAAAATAGAGTTTTTCAATTTTTCTGAAAATTCTCAGTGTTTCTTTTCCGACCATATCATTGACTTCCTCTGACCTACAAAACACGTTAACTTTCCCCAAAAGATAAAAAATATTAGGAATGATTAAAACATAGATAAATACGAAATTAAAGAAACTAACATATAAACCACTCAAACTATATGAAAAATGCAAATAACTTGCCTACTTTCATCTGTTAAAATGATAATAACTATAGCATAAATGGTGGCTGATCACAACCCTAAACTTAGCTTGTTGTTTGTCCTCAAGTAACTTTAAGTACAAAGAACTTATGTCACTCCCAAATGAAAGGAAAAAAAACTTTTCACGTACCATAATACGTCTAAGATCTTCCATGACTCTCATTTGTTGTTACCTTCGATTTTTGCTGGATTACCGAGGTTGATTGATTGGCCACACCTTCACTTGAAAGTACTGCTTCACCTGTCAGCTCAATTCATACTCACTTATGATGTAGTACACTCAAAATTCATAGTATGCAATACCATACCATAGACTTGAATAAATTCTCTTTTTTATGTCAAGGTGCACGATACACACACTTTTTGAGATCTTTATGGTTGCAACGGGGCTAAGGTTAAGGTGAGATAATTTTGGAAAAGTAGGCTAAGGTTCAAAATTGATATGATCGTTATCTTTACTATGCTCATTCTGATGGATCAGTGTTGGAATTCTTTCTTGCACTCGTCTTTTAGGATCAATTATTATCGATGATTCAACTGTTGGATTTGTCTTTATTTTCAATATCTGCCGACTTCTCCTTCTTTCGAGTGCCCTGATGATTATTTTTCTTTTACTTTTTTTCAATTTGATTTTTCAAATTTTCAAATTTTCTTTTTCTTTTATTCTTTTTTTCTTCAATCATCAGGTGCCCATATTTGTACTAATGTTGCACAGCTACCCCAAACTTAAAGGTTGTTATCCCAACAGCTACCCCAAATATAGAACGAACATATATTTGATAACTCACATAAATACTCTGAATAAGGTGTGGGAGTGTTTGGGTCATGGGCTAATATGATGTGGTTTTTAAAAGAAACAAATGGGTAAAGGCTCAAATGGAGTTAACAATGGATAATAATAAAAATGGTGGCTAGATAGGCTCAGGGGTAAAAAAAACGTGCCTCAATGTGTGTAATTATGCAACCAAAATCAGAAAATAACGTACGCAAGTTCTGAATGATAAAGACATACCTAAATGCTCTCTTATGATGTAGATTATGTTTGATTTTTTCTGCTCTCACCATGTTGGGTAGAGCTGACAACCTCCGCAATACATCTTGCTCAATGTGGCTTCTCAATCAGTTGTGGTAAACCTGCTCAACTTCCACTCTAACTTAATTAAACCAATCATATAATTTGGAAGTATATAAAAAAATATTTTGGCGAGTTAACATGCACAAAGGTCACACATGCCTTCCGTTTGGGTACTTTTCACACAACCACTAAAGCTACCATTATCATATTACTAGATGAAAGTAAACAATCGAAAATAAACCAACATAAAGCAAACAAAACTTAGAAATTAATAAAAAATTAAAACTATAAAATAAAAAATTAAAACTATAAAATAAAAAATTACGAATACTTTCCTTGGGTTGCCTCCCAAGCAGCGCTCGTTTATCTTCATTAGCTTGACGCCTCCTCCCCCCTGTTATGGGGGGTACTTCAACTTCCACACCTTGTTTCTTGTCTTTTCCAAAACCAAGAAACCGTCTTTTTAAGAGATATGGGCTACTTTGTGCCACAAGTCACTTCCAACTTCCATATCCTTACCCGATATTACTTTCTCTTCTTTCTCATGGATTTTAGAATGGAAATAAGAGTTTTTCCGCTCAGGGTTGCTAATGGAGGTGATACCAGTTGAGATGGCCTTTTTGAGACTTTTTTTGATGTTGGGATGTCACTTTTGCCTTTCACATTTGTCCTGATCATGCCTACCTGATAGTGATTTTCTTTTTCTACCTCTAGCTTCCTATTTTCAAGCATATTCAAGTTTATTTCATCATCATAAACTTTTAAAGTCAGTGTACCATGTCCTATGTCGAAATTGCATCGACTTGTCTGCATGAATGGTCAAATCAGAATGATAGGTGTCTCTTCATCCTCAAGTATGTCTATGATCATAAAATCAACAGGAAATCTAAATTCCTCTATTGTCACTAGTACGTCTTCTGCTATCCCATATGCATTCTTTATGGAGTGATCTGCAAATTTCAGATTTGTCCATGTATCACTGACTTTTCCAATACCAAGCCTTTGATAGATTAACAATGGCATCAGACTCACACTAGCTCCTGAATCAATAAGTACCTTCTTGAATGTTCTGTCTTTTATAGTGCATAGGACTGTGACAGATCCAAGATCCTTCTGCTTGATTGGGATTCTCCTACCTGATGATATTGCACTACATTCTTCCTTTAAAGGTTACCGGCTCATCTCCTACTGGTCTCTTTTTAGAGATTACCTCTTTCATGAATTTTTGGTACATGGGCATTTGCTCGAGTGCTTTAAAGAAAGGCATATATATCTCTAACTTTTTGAACATTGTGATGAATTTCTCAAAGTCTTTCTATTTTGTATCCTTCTTTGTCACTCTCTAAGGGTAAGGTAGCTTAATCACCAGTTTAGCCTCATTTTTATTTTTCTCTTTAGTTGGCTTTACGGGTGGTGTAACTTATGTTTTTTTTTATTCTCCCTCACTTCCAGATCCACCTCTATGACATGCTCATGATTTGTTGCCTTATCTTTTTCATCTTTAGCAACTTTCTGACTTTTTGTTGTGACAATATTAACATTCTCACGATGTCTCAGATTTTGTATTATTGCACACAGAAGGGTGCCTTGAGCTTGATTTGTAAGTTGTTGTATCATCTGACCCATATGAACTTCAATATTTTTGATAGAAGCAGTAATGTTCCTCTGATTATTTCTTGTTTCTTCTTGGAAATGGGAATTTTGAGCTGCCATCTTTTCAATGGCAAGTTCCCAATCAGCCTTTTTGGGTGCTTGTTGTTGATACTGCTATTGTTATGGTGGATACTGTTGTTGTTGCTGATATTGTCGTGGTTGGATCTAATATTGAACGAGACCCTGCTTTTGAAACTTTCCTTGCTGATCTTTCTAGGAGAAATTTGGATGATTCTTCCGGCCTGGATTATAAGTGTTAGAATAAGGGTTGTTCTGCTTCAGAAATTTTATCTCTTCAATTTGTTGCAAGGTTACAACACACTGCATGGCAAAATGGGGTCCCCCACAAATCTCAAAATTAACAGCTTGAACAGGTTGAACTTGGGCTACTTGTTAAGTACCTATATTCATAGCCTTAAGTCTTCTCTCAACTTCAGCAGCAACTTGGTCTTCCATCTTCACAACCTGATTTGCAAGTTTCAAATTAATCACACCTTCTGGTTTACTCACACTTCGGTCATATAACTCTAGATGTTCATTTACAGCAATATCTTATATGATCTTCTTGATACCAATGGCTGTTGTAAAGTTGGCTGAGCCTCCGATAGCTGTATCAATAAGTTTCTTAGTCTTCAATCTGAGTCCATTTACAAACATTTGCATCTGTTCAGTCTGATCCAAATTATGAGTAGGACACGCAACCAGTAACCTTTTAAATCTCGTGTACGTATCACCCAGTGATTCCCTCTCCTTCTGCTTAAAATTCACAATATCATATCTTTTTTGAATATAAATATAATCATGAAATTACTCATTCAGAAAAGTTGTTTCCATCTGTTCCCATGTAGTAATACTTCCAGTTGGCAATGAATAAAACCATTCTTCGGTGTCTTCAGCTAGATTGAACGGAAACATTCTCAATTTTTCTTCTTCTTCAGTGTGCCCCTCAATCTTCAAAGTATTTATCATAGTAAGAAATCTTTGCAAATGTTTATTTGCATCTTCATTTATTTTCCCTGTAAAAGGACTCTTCTCAAGCTGACGGATAATTGTTAGGTGCAACTAAAAATTTGGAACATTCACTAGTTGATTCACTATAGTCAAAGATCCCAATGGGGAATTTGCTCCTCCATAATCTCCAAGAAGTATTTCTTGTTGTTCAACCATAGTTGGATCTTCTCTCCCTCTTTCGGATTCTGTATCTGAGTGCTCAGAAATTTCTGCTTCAGAGGCGATCAACCTTACTTTCCTAATTTGTTGGAGCCTGGCATGCAAAGTTTTTTTGGTTCTGCGTCAAAAGTAAAGCCAGATGAGGGCTTTCCTCACATATGAGGATTATACAAAGATTAGTAATAACCAAAAATATCCACAAAAAATAAATATAAAAATAAAAATAAAAAATAAAAATTTTAGCTGCAGAGCAACAAAATTTTAATTGAAATATATCTATGAACTCTATTATCTTTGGCAGTCCCCGACAACGACCCCAAAAACTTGATCGATAAATTAGCAAGTGTACTATTTTGCCTCTGTAGTAATAATGAGGAAAGTTCCTCGAATGTCGATCTCAAGGACTGCTTGATGATACAAAGTTCTGGATTAATTTCAACTAAACAAAAGCTTGGGGGGTTTTGGGATAATTTGGTGAAATTATGAAAGTAATTGCAAATAAAATAAATAAAGTGCGTGCACAATTAAAACATATATGAGTAGTATGCTAAGGAATGTGTTTGATTCAATCATGTAACAATTTCAATCTCACAGTGCAACAACACATTCCAGATAATTGATTATCGGTTCTTACGAGTGTTTACTCCTAAGTCCTTAGTGA
This sequence comes from Lathyrus oleraceus, assembly GCF_024323335.1. NCBI lineage: Eukaryota > Viridiplantae > Streptophyta > Magnoliopsida > Fabales > Fabaceae > Lathyrus > Lathyrus oleraceus. The sequence continues at coordinate 371,617,268 of NC_066579.1, forward strand.
GAAAACATTTAATCATTCAACCTAATTACTATGTCCATAGAAAATCACAGAAGAAATTAAGAATTATTATATCAAGAATAATCTGGTTATTATAGGGTATTCCTAGTTCTAGGTAATATCTACTATAAAATATTCTCAAGCAGATCAGAAACAATTGTGGTCCATCTTAATTGTTACTCATAAATCAAACTCCATTTTTCCGACAGCGAAAATATTAAAACAATAAAGAGAATAAATCAAATATGACAAAATAAAATTGTCATTGCAAAGAAAAATTTGAGGTTATTACAGATATGAATCAGGGACACCCCCTAGCATTGGGGGTTAGCTACTTATATAAAAAAAGAAAACATAATAAAGATTGTTATCATTACATAAATCTTAGATGAATTGATCTTCAATCGCAAAAAGCTCCTGAAAATGTGAATCCACCCTGAAAATTTGAGTTCTCCAGCCTTCAAAATGTGTTTTTGCTATCCAAAATCGTCCAACCCTCGAAAAATCACGTTTCTGGGTTAAATAGACATGTTTTGGGCTTCTTGAGTTTTTGGGCCTCGTTACGCGTAATGCCTTCCCTGTTACGCGTAATGCCCTGTTCCAGGCATGTCATTCCGCGTAATGCCTTCCCTATTATGGGTAATCCCCTGTTCCAAGCATGTTATTATGCGTAATGCATTCCCTGTTACGCGTAATGCCCTATTCCAGGCATGTCATTCCGCGTAATGCCTTCCCTATTATGCGTAAGGGCAAAAGCTCATCTTTTCTACCCTTCTGTTGGAACTCGTATCATACGTGTACGAGGATGGGGCAATACGTGTAATGACTTGGCATTATGCGTACGAGCAGAAAATTACGAATTATCCTTTGATGTTTTCATGAAAGTTGTAGCGCTGGATGTTAGCTTTCATTTTCCTTCTGTCCCACGTAATTTCGAGTTACGACGCTCTAGTTATGATCATAATACGACACGTCTATCATGCTGTAAAACATGCTGAAAAATAGACTTTTCTAATTTTTCTGAAAATTCTTCGTGTTTCTTTTTGGACCATATCATTGACTTCCTCCGACCTACAAAACACGTTAACCTTCCGAAAAGATCAGAAATACCAGGAATGATTAAAACATAGATAAATACGAAATTAAAGAAACTGACACATAAACCACTCAAACTATACGAAAATGGCAAATAACTCACCTACTTTTATCTGTCAAAATGATGATAAATATAACACAAATGGTGACTGATCATGTAGGTATGTGTTGTTTACTAGTTTTACAAAAAAATCATGCGAAATGCATTACTGGTAAGTAGAAAGCGACATGGGCAATAATATTTCATGTTTTATGGCATTGGAGGAACAAAAAACTCTTTGTTACTTATTGTATCATGCGTCACAACCTGGTCAAGAATATCAAGGATCGTGTACAACAATACATGACCACTACACAATTTTCGAAGAAAGCTTCTGTTAAACTCAATACAATAGCTCACATTAGATGGAAATGCCTTGAAACTAACTAGTTAACTCTTAATACATATGGGGCATTTTGTAACCCCCTAATACCCCGACTCACATATTAAAGAATAAATCAACATTTTAGGATGCTACTCAAACATAACATGCACACTTTCTCATTAATTTCAAAACTCACAACGAAATTCATAATGATTAACATAACATCAATTATCTCTTCAAATGAAGTACTTAATGACATTAACATAAATCCAATGATTAACTCAAAAAAATAATATGCCTCGTTCCCCGATGTTACATATCAGAGTATTAAACCAACTAAACAATGATAAATGATAAAACAAACGAAGAAAAGCTTTAAGGCCATCTTCCAACTCACAACAACACTTACTCCTCCCGAGTATTTGTACAACAACATACAGAGCACCACAAAACAAACAAGAAAAAATGGGTGAGAATACGCTCAAATATATTAGTGGAGTAAAAGAATACAAAGGTAGCTTAAATCACACAATCAACAACACACATTCAATTTACACAACAACACAACAATTCAATTCACATAGCCTTTGCGTATGCAATATGACTCACAACTCGACTCTATGCACGTGATACCAATTTAGACATCAGAGGTTTGTTACTGATCTCATCCACTCAACAATGGCTCCTCATTTGAATAGGGATCCCACTTCTGAACCCCGAGTCCCCACTTTTGAACTTCGAACAATCACTAGTCTCCACTTCTGAACCAATGACTCATCTCTTTCAACATATTGACACAAAATGATGTATGACATACAAAGGAATGCAACAACAAAAACATTTATGGTTCCACTTCTAACCATAAACAACATGCAATATAGCATTCATAATAGTCCCCACTTATGAACTACACACCTCAACATAACACCTACAATCATATTCACAACACATAATTACATTAGCACATCACAACTCATAAACATAATTCATGATTCACCACTTATAATTATGCAAATTTATTCGATTATCAATTCATCATATAATTCACCTTGGTTAATTAATCACGTCAAATACCCCAAAATTATATTCAATAATCGATCGTACGAGAAAACAACATCGTAAACCAGACGACCGCTCAAAAGCGATCCTTGACGACCGACTCGTCACTTGGGTGACACCGTCATCCAACCTGTCATCGTCCTTAATTCAACCTCTCACCCCTATGACGACCGATAGGAGAAATTTCTCCTAGAGACTACGAAGTTTTCCCCGTCATCCTGCTGATGACCGTCACGCTCGTGATGCCTGACATGCTGTTGTAGAAGGAAATTTCTGCATTTTACTCCATGGGAGCTCATTCGAAGCTCCGATTTTGACCCCAACACCCCAATTTCCATAGAAAACCATAAATACATATTATACAACAATCAAATTATCACATACACATCAATTATCACCCAATTTCATCAATTAATCATAATTTCAAGGTTATATTCATACCACCAAACATACAACAATGACTTTCCTGATATCCAGGTTCATATCCACACATCATGCATAAATTCCAGCAATATACAAAACACAAAATTATACATTAAACATGACATTTAACACGCATTTTACACAATCATTATAAAAACTCATAAAGCACAACAATGGTGAAGAAAACCTAGAGTAGAGTGAGGATCTATCTCTACCTTTCATGCAATACTTCCAAAAGCAAAACAATCTAACTCTTTGGCTATGATGTTATTCTCCTTTAAGAGTTTCTTAGGTTTGTCTCTTTTCCACTTTTTACAGATCTTACGTATTTGTTAGCTGGAATTTCAATGTTAAGGAGGTTTAAGATGTTAAAGAAAAGTTGAAGGGAATATTTGGAGAAGATAAGTCGAGTTCGACTAATAAAACCTTGATGAGATTTCAACTCGATTTGATGAAAAGATCTTCATTTAGACATGGTGATATCAGTATAGGATTTAGAATATTTTTAACTTGGTATGATAATGAATTCGACAAAATAAATTAAAATAAGGCTGATTAACTATTTTTTAGCCTTATCCATTTTCTTAAAGGACGCGTGGAAGCTTATGAAGGGAGAAAAATCATGCAGGCAAGAACATGTCATTCTCTGAAGATGGGACCGTTTGTTACCGTTATTGTCGATTTAGTATAAAAAGGGTCCTCGTATAAGGATTTAGTGTGCTCAATTGTATACAAACCTCATATTACTCAAAATATCTAAGTGTATTGAGAAAATAGTTGTTGAGTGAAATGTACGTATCAATCACCATATTTTCATGTCAAATCATTTACATTAATGTCATTTTCATACTTTTTGAGTTTCAGTTGAAGTTGTTTTTCCATTTCTTTACATTTACAATCGAAGTTGTTCTTTACTCATTTATAAATCACGTTTGCATTATCTTAAAAATCACGAACTAGTGTAGAAATACCCATTATCAAGAAAAATCTTAAGAAAACTAAGCACATGTGCTCTAGGATCAATCTAGTCGATCCTTCAAGTAACCAAAGTATTGATTTTGAAGGACTAGCGTTTGTTTACCAAAATCCATGGTAAACAGATTGGCACGCCCATTGGGATGCATGTGCTTAGGCGTTTTGAAATTGCATTAGTAAGTCATACAAAAAAAATGAATTTTCAAACTTTGTTATATGAGATTGAGAAGTGGTAGGATAACCATAAATAGCGAAACTTTGCCAAAAAAGAAAGAACATTACGAGAATGGTTAACCTACCAAATAAAAATGGAGAGCAATTGTCTCGGATGATAGGAGAAAGCACGGTCGCAGTGAGTGTGACTGAAGCGATACCGTCGATGATGAGTACGAAGATGATACCGTCAAATACCTAAGATGGACCAATATTATCCCCAGTGATAAAGCAAAGTCAACTAGTGACTCCAAGACACATAGGGTCGAGCAGTTTCGGACCCTATGTGCATGGATTCACAATGCCTATGGATGATCCTGAACAACCATATGGTATGCCAATTTCAGTGATGGCAAGTTTGCATAATAGTGCATCAACATTTGTTGGCCCAACGATGACTACGTATTCGTTGTTGCAAGGGCCGGGATTGGGTGTCAACAATCTTGGTCGAACTACCCAACCTCTGGGAACAAGATTTTCTACCCAGCCAATGCCCACTTTTACTATAAATTATGTGGCGGTGTTAAAGCAACAAATGGACGAAAGAAACCATGATATAGTTCACATGCTCACCTAACAGATGGGCACAATATTCAATCCTTTAATAAAAAAGGCTACCCAAACTAATCATCAAAACACACATGCAAATCAGAAAATGACAACGCAAATGACGCGTATTGCAGATTTCTTTGGCGCTCTAAGAGCGCCAATTTGACATGCTCCACAACCACGCCCAATACGGCTAGTGGAAAACCAATGAGCGATTTTGGAAGAAGACCCAATGATTAATCAGGACCAGCAACTCACATCGAATATGGGCACAGTTAATCAGGGCCAACACGGAGAACCTAGAGAGGTCGAACAGATAGTTCCTAGGGAAGTCGAGCGACCTAGGGTTAGGATGGTCAATCATGACCAAGACGTTGATGAAGTGTTTCACCGAGTTCGATAAGACGATTTAGCAGGAGAGAATAATTTGGATGCCATAGCCAAATGAATAATGACACGAAATGGAGTGAACTTAGGCCTTCATAGGCCAAAATATACCTCCCCATTATCTGAATATGTCCTGCAGACCGAACTGCCCAGGGAATGGAAGGTCACAAAATTTACAAAATTTTATGGTGACACCAGTAAATCCACTGTCGAACATATAACAAGGTATCTGACTGAGGTTGGGGACATTGCCAACAATCAAAACCTGAGGATAAGGTATTTCCCTAGTTCCCTTACCAAGAATGCTTTTACTTGGTTCACTACACTCCCAATGCTTTCTTTTCAGGGATCTTGTGCAGAATGAGATCAACGACAGAAGGCTAAAGTTCAGAGACAAGGGAAGCACCCATATGAAAATTGATTATGATCCCCTGTAGATGGAAGATGCCCAATATACTGAGCCTGCAGATGTCCACATGATCGAAGCCACTGAAAGTGACATGCTTGAAGCTACTCAGGGTTTCAAACATGAAGTCAAAATGGCGGAGGCTGCTGAGGACCTCAGTGTCAAGTTGTAGAAGGTTGGAATAATTGATGGTCCTAACTTGGAGATCAATATGGTCGAAGTAAGTGATGAAGCTAACATGGAAGTAGATGAAAAGAGCACCAGGAGAAATGAGGACCAAATGAGGGTTGTTTACCCCAATAATGATAAGAACCTGGTTGAATTCCTCAATCGTTGCCAGAAAAAGAAGTCTAAAGTGATGTTGTGCCTCAGATGTAGTTTTGTATTCCATAGAAAGGCTGCTGATAATCTGGAAAGAATTAGAATAACCCGTTACAAGGGAAAATGGAAGGATGCCAGAAGTCAATACGTCTTCGACAAAAAAGGAATTCCTCGCAGACAATAACAAAAAGGCCCAAGTCTCTTGGCGAATAGGCCAACCACATTCAAGCCAACTGCTAATGCCTTAAGGGATAAATGGGCGAGGCCTGCTGAAAGAGGGGTCCAAGGTCAAGATAAATGGCACAATTTTGAAGTTGGTAGGGGATCTTTCATAGCCTACCGCAAAGAGTTCCAGGTGTTGAGGCAGCAGACTCATAGGTCCGAAAATTATAAAGGAAAAAATCCTAAGTCGAGGTCTCATTGGCGAAGAAAACAGAGAAGGAGAAAATCTAAAAGAGAAGGGGATGAAAATGTAATGGGGGAATCAAATAGTAAGCAACCTCAATCCAAAGATATAGTTGAAGAGAACAAATCAGTAGATATAAAACTCTTCTCTTCTAAATGGGAATAATCCAAAGGGAAACTATCAGAGAAACCAATAACAGATTATGACATGTTGATAGATGATTTCAACTTAGGGGAGGAATCTTCATTGAATATCAATTTTAATGTGGTCTCAATGTTACCATTGGAATATGACCAAATGACTGAGGTCGAAGAGGCTGAAGAGGTTGATGAAGCAAAAATGGCTCGACACAGGCCAATTTATTACTATGTGATGAACAATGGATGTGTCAAGGAACAAAATTCTTTCTTCGAAAGGCCAAATGAGGGTATGAGAAGTCATATGAAACCTTTATTCATCAGAGGAAAGATTGCGAATACTGGAGTAAATAAGATTCTAGTTGATGATTGAGCAATTGTTAGTTTAATGCCACACTTCATGCTGAAGAGGATTGGTAAGTTTGATACTGACCTAAGGCCACATAACATGGTCTTGCCAAATTATGAAGGGAAGATTGGTCACACCCTGAAGTTACTCAAGTTGACTTGACAGTTGGATATGTTACTAGACTAACTTTGTTCATGGTCATAGTATCAAAAGCCAACTATAACTTACTTTTAGGTCGTGAATGGATACACAACATATGGGCGGTCCCCTCTTCGTTCCACCAAAGAATTTTCATCTGGCGAGAGGACAGAATAGTGGAAAATATTTAGGCTCACCAAAGTTATTTTATGGTAGAGGTTAACCATGTCGATAAGCTTAACTTCGACAGGAACTTAGCAAACATAGCACCTTGCAGCCTAGTTGGGTTTGCATACTTGCCTTCAGACAAGGCATTTTATTCTCTCTATTTGCACCCAATCCATGGCTTTCGATGGGATAGAGAGATTATGGGAGAGGAAGATAAAGTTGAAGTGGTTCCAGGACTCCAACCAACTGGTTGGGGAGACGAAGACAATTATTATGTATGAATCCATCATTTTGCAAAAGATTTTGGCTTATGTAGCTGAGAATAAGTTGAAAGTGGCCCTTGAGGCCGAGGTCAAATACATGATTGTCGAAGCCAATGAAACAGAAGTGCATCTTAAGGGGCCTAACATTTGATTTAGAACCTGAGCCACCTGATTAGTTACCAGTTGATGTAGCAGGCCAGAGGCTCGATGCGATCTTTGATGATGAGCCTTTGGGATTTGAAAAGGATCCGATAGTATCAAATTTAAAAAATGATGACGCATGATCCTCTAGAAGAAATTGACCTTGGGGACGAGGCAAACAAAAGGCCAACATACATTAGTGCCAACCTTAGCCCGGAGCTCAGAGTCGAAGTTATCCAGGTTATTGAAGGAGTACAAAGACGACTTTGCTTGGGACTATGACGAGATGCCTGGATTGAGTAGGGAACTAGTGGAATTGGAGCTACATATAAATCCTGATAGAAAGCCAATCAAGCAGACTCCAAGGCGATTTGCATCAGAAATCCTGTCGAAGATCAAGGAAGAGATCGAAAGGCTTATGAGATGTAAGTTCATTCGTACAACCAGGTATGTTGACTGGGTTGCTAATATTGTCCCTGTTATAAAAAAGAATGGGACTTTGAGGGTTTGCATTGACTTCAGAGATCTGAATGCTACGACCCCAAATGACGAATGGGATGAAATCGTGGAACGCGTGTTCACGTTTTAGAGGTTGGACTAGTGGTAACTCTTTTTTCAATGCCACGATTGTCCTACAAACTAGGGATCATGATTATGGTATGGATATTGCACGTCTTGATGAGATATTTGAGAGAAAGAAGTCATAGTGACCATGATATCACAACAGTGAAACAACAGTAGTATCAAAATATTAAAAAAATATCCTTTTTCTCCATTTTGTCGAAAAATATATTTTTGGGGGGCAATCTGTTAGCTGGAATTTCGACGTTAAAGAGGGTTTAAAATGTTAAAGAAAAGTTAAAGGGAATATTTGGAGAAGATAAGTCGAGTTCGACTAAGAAAATCTTGATGAGATTTCAACTCGATTTGACGAAGAGATCTTCATTTCGACAGGGTGATATCAGTCTAGGACTTATAATATTTTTGACTTAGTATGATAATGACTTCGACAAAATAATTTGAAATAAAACTGATTAACTGTTTTTTAGCCTTATCCGTTTTCTTAAAGGACACGTGAAAGCTTATGAAGGGCGAAAAAATCATGCATGCAAGAACGTGTCATTCTCTGAAGATGAGACCATTTGTTACCTTTATTGTCGATTTATTATAAAAAGGGATCCTCGTATCAGAATTTAGTGTGTTCAATTGTATACAAAACTCATATTACTCAAAATATCTAAGTGTAGTGAGAAAAAAGTTGTTGAGCAAAATGTACGTATGAATCACCATATTTTTATGTCAAATCATTTACATTAATGCCATTTCATACTTTTTGAGTTTCACTCGAAGTCGTTTTTCCATTTCTTTACATTTACAATCGAAGTTGTTCTTTACTCCTTTATAAATCACTTTTGCATTATTTTAAAAGTCACAAACTAGTGTAGAAATATTTATTATCAAGAAAAACACTTAAGAAAACTAAGCACATATGTTCCAGGATCAATCTAATCGATCCTGCAAATAACCAAAGTATTAATTTTGAAGGACTAACGGTTGTTTATCAAAATCCATGGTAAACAATATCATCTACTTTTTCTCCCCTTACATATTCTATTTATTTTAACCTTAAATTTAAGTTAATTATTGCACCTTCACCCATCAATTCTTGTGCACTCCCTCCTTGCTACTCAAACCTCACCAAAATTCTATTTTCTACTCCAATCTCACTATTCTACTATTTCTCTTGTTTTATTATGATTTAATTATTATCTTATTATTTTAATGAAATACAACTCTATTAAATTCCAACAAATCTCAATAAATACCAACCAATCACATAATACATATTATCACCGATCAATTGATTAAAAAACATTTTAAAATATTCAAATAATTAAATAAAAACAACAAAACTCAATTAAATAAATTAATCGAATTCAGAATGTTACACAATTTATCAAGATCTCTAGACAGGATGTGAAGAAATTATTAGAGACAACACAAGCAGTTGGATTGAGGAATTCATAAAATATATTAGAAGATGCAGAATAATTATTGGAGAAGTGTGAAGTGTTTTTGGAAAGAATCAAATTAATCCATAGCAGACAATTTCGATTATCCAAACTGACTCAAAAGATGTTCATGATGCATCACAAATGTGAATTACAATATGGAGATAGGTCTAAGCTTACATAGACAAATTAAGATGGAGTTGAGCAAAGTTGAAGAATTTTGTATCATACATGTCTACATAGAAGCAGCACATGGATTAATTAAGATAGAGGCAAATCATAATATATGCATTTGTGTACTAGATTCTTGTCCTATTGGAAGAGTGTAACTCGTGTGAAGTTCACATGTTAACCTCTTTTAAGAATGTTGTATGTGTGTAATTATTACTTTTAAACTTAGTCTCTCGACAATAAAAAAAAAAAGTGTATTATTTATTTTTAACAATTAAGTTTTATACAACTTCTATTTTTTTTTTTTTTTTACAAATCAAACAGGCTTAACAAATTAGTTGTTTAGTTTTTCACGATAACATTTATTTTAATGTATTCTGATAAAGTTTCGACAATTTGCATTTTACAAAAAGATCCCGCGAAATGCGTTATTGGTCTATATTTAGCGAAAACAAATCAAGCTAAAATAAGAAAAACTCCAATTTCTTTTTAATTTATTCTTTTATGGAACCTTCCTCCTATTCCAAAATACTTTTAATCAAAAAGTAAAACAAATAGAAAAAGTTAGAGGCACAGTACTATCTTCAAAGAGCGAGAGGATCCGAGGGAGTGTCCGAGAAATCAAACGAATTCATACGGCGCGGTGAACTTGAGAATATTCCAACAAAACAACAATAGAGAGAGAAAGCGAGAGAGTATTTATTTATTTATTTATTTATTAATCTCTGATTAATTAGCATCACTGTTTAATTAGCATCAGAGTTACAAATCCAGTTTCATAATCTTTCAGAAAGAGTATAATAGCTTATAGCTCTAACAGCAAGCAACTATTATCTATTATCTATTATCGTTACGATGAATAACGAAAAAGAGAAAACCGTTTCTTCATCATCTTCTTCCTCCTTTACCTTATCCAAAGGTATCAATGGTCTCGAGAAGGTTCTTCTTCGTGAGTCTCGTGGTTCATCCGCAGAGGTAATCGTAACCGTAACCGTAACCGAAACTGTGATCATCTTTTTTTCTCGATTTTTTTTCTTGATCTGTTTTCGTGTCATGCAATTCACATCTTGATTCGCTTTCACCGATTCTCTTTGATATTATTGTTTTTGTTTTTTTATATTCCGATCTCGTCAAGTTGTTAGATCTCGTTTTTGATCGTGCTTCATTAATCGTAGTTATTTGAAGGATGATCCTCGATCTAACTCATGCAGTGATTTTTGTTGAATTAAACCGAATAATTTGATATAAGAAAGAAGAAAAAGTGAAAAGAATCGGTTATGTTGTTGGCTGATTCTGTTTCGTTCTGAATTTTGATGGCATTTTGCTTGTTTCTTTGTTTGCTTTGCGATCTGTAGGTTTACCTGTACGGTGGTCACGTGACTTCTTGGAAGAATGAACATGGCGAGGAATTGCTTTTTCTCAGTAGTAAGGTTTGTGATTTGAGTTTGTGAAAGAGTGTTCGTTTCTATTTTTTAGTGTCTGTGCATTAGTTTAGTTTCCGAGTTTATTGTTGGTAATTTTTCTATGCTGGCTAGACAGATGGAAAAGGAAAAAATTGACCTGATTGTATAGATTTTTAGATCATAATTCTAAATTGTGGTTGCCTTTGCGGCGCAAACAGATAAATATAGCCGCATTGCGATGTTGTTGCAGACCTCTAAAACCTTTATATTGCAGCGGCATTTTAGTAGTATGCTTTAGATCTCAATTTGTTTCCTAACTTCGGTTTTGCTATGTCAATGGTAACTCATGCAGTGAGTGATTAGTAGAAGTGGCTTGACTTCTAATAATTATAGGATCTGTAGGTGGTTTGGGATCTTGATTTGCTTTTAAAGAAAATTAATATCAATCTTTATCTTCGAACTGGGGAGAGTGAAATAAATTTGGCTTCAAAATGATCAGTTTCTTCTATCTTGCTTTTAAAATAATGTAAAATGTATGAATTCCTGATATTAAGATTTGCTTTCATGTCAGTTATTCCAGATTAGGGGTAAATATTTTGATATGGTTTTTCTGTCTGTTTGTGACTATTGGTTTTGAAATATTTCAACTCCAGCTTTCATGGTGATTAGATGATCAATGTACCATGTCTGTACTAATATTTTCATGTTAATTGTGCAGGCTATCTTTAAGCCACCTAAGGCTATTCGCGGAGGGATTCCAATATGCTTTCCACAAGTATGTACTTAACTATTTCTTTTTAAACTTTTTACATTTCTTCTTAACTATCATAACAATGAAGTAGAAGATACTAAAGAAATAAAGCTAAGATTAGTCAACAGATTAAGGTCCAGACGACACGGTGAAGGAAAATTTCTATTTTCTATTTGTTTGCAGTTTGCAAACCATGGAACCCTGGAATCACATGGATTTGCTAGAAATCGATTTTGGACCATTGAAGATGATCCTCCTCCTTTTCCAACAAATAATTTGAGCAAAGCCTTTGTTGATTTGATTCTTAAACCCTCTGAAGAAGACTTGAAGATCTGGAATCACAGGTATTTATAGAAACTATTCAGTAATTTCTTACTATTTTTCTACTACCTTCTTTAACTTTAACATCATTCATAGTTAAAAGTGTTGTATAATTATATTATGTTTCTGATGTTATATGCATTTTTTGTGTGTGTAGTTTTGAGTACCGTCTGAGGGTAGCTTTGGGACCCGCAGGAGATTTGATGTTGACTTCTCGGATTCGGAACACAAACAGTGACGGGAAGCCATTTTCGTTCACCTTTGCTTATCATACATATCTATCAGTATCAGACATAAGGTATGTGATTGGAATATGTTTGTCTCACACTTCATTATCACTTTTTTGTATTTTACTGGCTTTTATCTGTTGTTACATTTAGAAAGTTGCTCTTAATTTGGTTTTGTTACCATGGTTAGTCTACTGTCACCAATGGCATTTCATTACTTTGAAAATCAAATTAATATACTACTAATTGGTTAATTGTGTTACTAAAGATGTAACAATTGGTTGTAGTTTTCCAGAATTCAAATCCAAAAGTTCCAAGTGTAACAACAGGCTATGTTGTCAATAGCACCCCACCTCTATAGTGGAATAGCGTAGTGGTGTTAGGGTTTGGCGCACACCACCGCCATAGTGGAATAGCGACTGCTATTAGAATTTTGGGATAAGTTCCTCAATTTCTATTTTTAAAACTTGTCATTTTTAAGGGTATAAATTTCAATCCTAACCCTTTGAAGAGTAATGTTATGTTCTTGCTCACAAATGATTGTTTTGCTATTCATATTTTGAGTTCAGTTCTGTTTTATTCTTGTTTTCTGATGAAGTATTATTACTCTATACTTTAAGTTTTTTAACCGTTAAGTATGAAAATATTTTAAATTTTGTGTATTAGTCTATTTTTAGTATTTATGTTTACGTTGTACATTGGTTTTTTTAGTCTTTGATATGGCAGCTATCCCGCTATCCACTATTCTGCAACGTATACGAGATTAACAACATAGACATTAGGTGCATTTATAATAAAAAAAGGACCTAAAACATTATTGCTGAGACATTTAATTTGGTAGCATGGGTAGGAGGGAGTTTATAGCTTTGGATGCCTGAGGGGTAGAGGAAGGCATAGGATAACTATAAGAGAAACCATGGAATGGCACTGCTTTAAATGGTTTTACTGGAAAGTCACTTGTTTGAATAACTCAATAGCTTTAACTGTCTGCATTTAGTCATACCTCACATAGTTCAAGAGGCATGTAGCAAACAAACTGAGCAGAACTCTTCATGATTAGCAATTTGGTGTTAGCTTATTCACGTATTTATAAGAATATGTACTTTTCCTTCATGTTGGCAGTTGTAGTTGTCTCAAATGCGAAAGTAGGTTTGTAACTTTAAAAACCAACTGAATTTTTGGATTTTGGTACATGAAGGTGGTGCAGAGTATTCAGTTAATTTTTTTCAATTTGTGCTCTGTCCTTGGGTGAAATTTAAGTTTGGTATTATTTTTCAACTTCAGTTGGTGGATTAGAAAATGTGGTATCTATCAACATTAGACATATGTTTCTTGGTTTTATCTGCTATTTTGACTTGCTATTTCTTGCTGTTTTAAGCTTACTTTCTATGAATTAGTTGTTGTACAAATGTTTTTCCAATAGAGCGCCTAACCAGTTTGTCTTCATGTGTTCAGTGAAGTTCGGGTTGAGGGATTAGAGACCCTGGATTATCTTGACAACTTGCGGAACAAGGAGCGTTTTACTGAACAGGGGGACGCCTTGACATTTGAATCAGAAGTAAGTCTGGTTTCTCCCTTCTAGTTAGTTTCAAGAAGCAGGGATGCTGGTATTATAGGACATAAATTTATTTGACTGGAATAAATTAAAGGGTTATGCTAACAAGTGCCCTAATGGAACTAGTTAAGGAAAAATAGAAGTTTTGCATTAAAAATCACAAATTTTGGAACGTTCAAAAAGTTGATTACATCACTTTCCAACATAATATTTCTATATTTGTATTCTTAACAAATTCCCTAAGGGCACTCATTAGCATTTTCTAAATTAAATATTATTTTCCATATATATATTTGAAATAAAATAAAAAATCACATTTTTAATTAACAAAAAAGGAGTGAGAACCACTTAATATGTAAAATATTGAAACAGTATATAGTTCCTGAAGATGCTTTTCATTTTTTAATTGTTTATAAAATATTAACATTTATTTTTGCTAGTGCTGAATAATAATTTCATGCCAAAAGTAGGCACTGGTTACTATTTTTTCATTGGCAGAAAGAAGCAATATAACATTTGCTTCTTCTCCATCCCCTGCTCTCCACTATCAGCCTTTATCAAAGGAATAGTTCACCTAGAGTTCATGAGAGCTCTTGTAGATCCTAGCACACCCTATAAACTCTATTGTAACTGTTTGTAACTAACCTAACATCCTTGTAACTGCCTGACTGACACGTCTCAGTGGGGTTACCCTGTAACTGGTACTGCAAAGTCTATAAATAGATCATTGCTCTTATAAATGTAAGAAAGTCATAATCAAAGAAATAGAATCAGAGCTTAAAGAGCCTAGCATAAATGCTAAAACGGTATCGGTAGAAGAAGCCATGGCCTCTACACAAAATTCACCGTCCCATTCCTTTTATATTTCATTTTCTTTTTTATTCTAAAAAATAAAAATCCTAGAATCCTGACTTTTGATATAAAATAATTTTAAAAAATCCTGTTTTTTGTAGTTTGTTGTATCCTATGCACAAATACCTGTATCCCAAATGTATCAGCCACATTTGTTTTTTAAAATTTAAATTCGGGACACTTTTGCGGTACATATCGGATTGTATCCGACACATGTTGGTGTCGGACGCTACTATCTGGGCTTCCAAGGTCCTTATATATGTCAAAGGAACAGTTAACTAGGGCTTGCACATGCAGCCAATTTCAGCACTCCCTTTGCCCTTATTAGCTTACTGTGATGCAGATTGGGGCTCGTATAGCAGATCAACCTCTGGATCTTGTGTCTTTCTAGCCCCTAATATGATCTCTTGGTGGGCTAAAGAAGCAGTCTGTCATATCCCGGTCTAGTACTGAGGTTGAGTATCAAAGCTTAGCCCTTGCTACCTCTGAGCTGCTGTGGGTTCAGTCTCTCCTTACTGAACTAAGGGTTCCCTTTTCAACATCTAATGTTCTTTGTGACAACATGAGCACTATTTCCCTAGCTCACAATCTAGTTTTCCATGGTTGTACTAAACACATGGAACTGGATCTCTTTTTTGTAATGGAGAAAGTTCTACAAAAACAGCCAAAGGTCCTACGTCTTCCTGGCCAACTTCAATTTAAAGACATGATGATTAAGGGCTCACAATCTAGTTTTCCATGGTTGTACTAAGCACATGGAACTGGATCTCTTTTTTGTAATGGAGAAAGTTCTACAAAAACAGCCAAAGGTCCTACATCTTCCTGGCCAACTTCAATTTAAACACAACACGAGTCATATCTCTAAGCAATGTGGTACTAAATTCACCCCTTCAAACCCAACACGATGAAGGTGTTGGAGGCTGCAATGAAGGCAAGCAAAATGCCACAATTTAGGCAACTAGGGGCGGACCGCAATGAAGGCGGAAATTCCAACACAAAGGAATAGTTCACCTAGAGCACATTAGAGCTCTTGTAGATCCTAACAAGACCCTAGCACGCCCCAAAGGAATAGTTCACCTATAGCACATTAGAGCTCTTGTAGACCCTAGCACACCCTATAAACTCTATTCTAACTGATTCAAACTGTTTGTAACTAACCGGGTCAGGGATGTTATCATGTAACTGCTAAAAACTAGTCATCCTGCAAGGTCTATAATAGATCATTACTCATCTTGTAAATGTCAGAAACTCATAATCAAAGAAATAGAATCATAGTAGCATAAATTCTAATAGTCTCTATTTCTTCCTCTTCTTTTTCTTGCCTTTATTTCTGATGTTTAATTTACATTTTCACCATTTCATTTTATACTTCTTCTATAATAGGGGTTGCCTGGTAGGTCTTGCCCAGCTTTGGCTGTTTGATACCATGCCACCCTCTTTTATAACTGGGCTTTGGTTGAACCCAACCTATATCTTAATGAAACATGCCTTCACATAAAGTAAAGTTAACACAAAAAAAGAAGTAAAGGTCATGTATATGACCCGTTAATACTTCACTTGTTCTGTTCAAATGTGTGTAGCCAATAAAGATGTATGTTTCACATGCTTTTTTTTGCCTTTAAACTGATACATCTCCCTTTTTTGATATTATAGGTTGAC
This sequence comes from Lathyrus oleraceus, assembly GCF_024323335.1. NCBI lineage: Eukaryota > Viridiplantae > Streptophyta > Magnoliopsida > Fabales > Fabaceae > Lathyrus > Lathyrus oleraceus. The sequence goes on from NC_066579.1 coordinate 371,633,611, forward strand.
AAGATATATCTTAGTACTCCAACAAAGATTGCAATTATTGATCACGAAAAAAAGAGGACATTTGTTTTGCGCAAAGATGGCATTCCCGATGCTGGTCAGTATCTTCCTACTTATCTTCATCAATTTGTATTTCATAGATGTGTAACTATACAAGACCGATTGAGGTAAAGTTGAAAGTTGGGTTTCGTGGTAGATCATAGCAAAATACTTGAAAGTACATGTTCTAATTTTGTTGTCTAATATTTTCTTCTTTGTAAAATATACAAAGTAACAATACAAGGAAGTGACTATCCTTGCAGCAACTCTGTTTTTAGCTAGTAATTGCATTTGCCAAGTCTCACTTGAATACCTTTGAATGTTTCTATTGGGGATGTTCGAATTTCGAACTTGGGTTGTAATATAGTCGTATGAATTTTATAAAGCCTTTTTGTAATATTTTATTATTTTTCTATCCAGTGGTGTGGAATCCTTGGGATAAGAAAGCAAAGGCTATGGCTGATTTCGGCGATGATGAGTACAAGCATATGCTTTGTGTAGAGGCTGCTGCTGTTGAAAAGTCTATCACTTTGAAACCTGGAGAAGAATGGAAAGGAAGACTAGAGCTTTCAGCTGTTCCATCTAGTTACTGTAGTGGGCAGCTTGATCCCCAGAAAGTTCTTCAGGGCAGCTGAAAGATCATTGTTGTGTTCTGTGTCCTGTACAGGTGAAAACTGCAAATTGATATGTTTCAATTGTCTTTTAGCTTATCATATAAAAGCAAGGCATAGATAGACCTTTGAAGCCTTTACTTACATTACTCTACCCATAGTTTTGGATACAGAATATGTTGAAATGTTCTACATCTTAAGTCCTTATATTTTAAGCATAACAGAGCAAGATTAAAAAGTTTTTCTTACCAAAAGATTAAAAAAGTGAAATTGTACGTCTGATGTATTTTTATTGATTTTAGTTGAGTAGTTTACTTTCACTTTACAACTAAGACCCGTTTGGTTTGTGAAAATGTTCTCTTTTCATTTTCTATTGTCATTTTTAAAAAAAGATTTTCATTTTCACATTTTCAAGTCTTAGGAAATAAGTTTGTTTTGATTTCTTATTTTCTTTTTCATTGTTTTCTAACTTGATTGATTGTTCATAAAATAGCCATGTAAACAGACCCTTATGCCTTTTAGAGTTTGATTCCGATATCTTGATATTCTAATGATCTGATTTGTCATCTATTGATGAATCTCTCTAGTTACATTTTTGTTTGGATTTGAATTATCTCACTAATCTATTGACTGATTTCTTTCTCTGCAGGTAGCCTGTTGCAAAATTTACTGATGATGAAAGGAGAATTTCCCAGTATTTTTGCCCCTACATGTTCCGTTCCATCTGTGTTGGAAAGATGAACTCATGTTGGTTAGGATTTTATGAACTGTTGTTTTTTTTCCCTTATAATGGATGACTAGTGTGGTCATAACAAAACTGAACAAAGCATATGATCAGACGGGTCCACAGTTGCTATGGAAAAACAAAATTACAGCCTACAATTTAACAGATTTTCACGTTGAGTTGAATGGCCCCCAATACCCAGAGGGATTCCTTTTGAATCCACGTGGTAATTTGGATTCTTAAATCCCTACATTTGTTTACTATGTTGGTGGAGTACTACTTCCTTGAAGAATAATATAAAAGGAATGTATGACAGATTCGTTAAGTTATATCAAATATTTGAAGGTTATTTTGTTATTACTATCCTATTTTACCTACTTTTCTACTTTTATATTTTATTTCACCCTATGTTTGGAACTGACGTCCGTTGGCAGTCAATTCTTGTGTTCCAATTCCAAAGCGGAACTCACTGCAATTCTTCCAAAGCTACAAACTAGCGATACCGCCCAACATATTGGTAATGCAACATGAGGATGTCAGCTTATGTTTGAACAAGTCAATCATAATTACTCCTCCCTATGAAAATGCCCTTAAAACGAATTGGCTAATGCAGAGTAGAGTCTGGTTGCAATTTGTATTGTGTGACTACGGCATTAGGGCGTATTCTGATGTGGGAGGAGGTGATGGAGCCTCACTTGATGGAACTTGATTTTTTGCCTTGAAGGATATCAGGTCGTAGGCTTTGAGGGTATGTATTAATTGAGGCTGAGACTTCACCGTCATAATTAGATCTAGAGATCTTCTTAGACACATAAACGTTTGATTTTGCTCTGAATCAGCATAATATGGTCGGCAGATGAGGTTTAGATGTAAGAGTTTGATTTCGTAAGATAGTTTTATTCCGTGATATCCTAGCAGACTGAATAATAGGTTTTAGAGGAATCTTGGGGTAAAACTAGCCCTAGTTTACGATATCAAACTCATCAGAAATCATCATCCACTTGTCATGCACACCAAAACCATCAACCTGCAATGCACTCATAACTTCTGGCATCGTGTTATAGAATAAACTAAAATACAATTGATAAGTTCTGGCATCGTGTTATAGAATAAACTAAAATACAATTGATGTTGTTGATAAACTTCAATATATAATTGTGTTCGAATCAAAGGCAAGACTCTTTGTTGCATCCATCCATGCACATATTGAACAAATTTTGGAATATCGGCGTATGCAGTTTCAAAATGTTTTAGGTGTATCACAGAATCAGTCTTGATATTTGAATATATGATGTTGTTCCACATATTCATAACATGCTCATGTCTATGTAATTCAACAACACCAGTAACCAAAATATTTGGTACCAACTTCTCAAAAATGAATGATTTTTTAGCTTTTCAAGTATCCTGGAGAAACTTTCCTCCCTTTCATGTTTAAGATATGCAAAATCAATTGAAAATGTCAACTTCGTGGAAGTGTTTACCAGTAATTTCTGACAAACAACCGCTAGTCCTCCAATATTATTAATCTTGGTAACTTACATGATCGACTAGATTGATCTTAGGACATGTGTCTCAAGAACTAATATTATGGTGGTTTGATTCATGATTAAGTTTGTTTCTGGTTTATGAATGGTACAAAGTAAAGAGTGTTTCGACAATAACCCTAAATGAAACCTAAATGTTTATGACTTTAAAGATAAAGGACAAATAACAATAATTCTGTAAAAAGGAATTTTTTCAAGATAACAAAGGTAATTGGCAAAAGTTTGAAGTAAGAGGTTCTAAGTTTGAAAAGTGCTGGGAATAAAGGTTTGGCGAAATGTAAATGCAAAGTTAAAAGTAATGACGAAAGATTTTGAGGATAAAGGCAATTCGACAGAAGGCTTAAATAGAAATAAAGACAATAAATGTTTTAATTTAAGTAACTTGCATAAAAAAAATAACATAAAATGTAATCATGGTATTCTTCATACATACATTTTCAGCAAAGACTCGTTTCTCTCGCTCCGGTACTTTGAGTATTTTTAGTGAATTTTATATATCAGTTTGAACACCCGAAATCTAAAAACTAAGACTCCTATTTATAACAATTCGACCCTAACGGTCTCTACACTGATGATTGTCACGTTCGACGTTTTCAAGCGTTATGTGTCTCAGATGCTTCCACGCGTTCGCCTGACGAAACTGCTTCGTTTGAATTTCAAAATTTTCCCGCTCGAAGCTTTGAATCTGTCAAACGCCTACGCCGAAGAGAACTTGTGGAGATCCTAAAATCTTCTAAGTCTTAAGCTTCGACAAAAAAGGTCCTTTCTCCCAAGAAAAAGATTTAATAAATAGCTTCGACAAAGCCATTTTTATATTGTTCTCCAAAACATAATATTTCAAAGAACTTTAACCTAATGGTCGAAATCTCAAGCTAACAAATTGCCCCCCAATAAATGTCTATTTCGAATCAAATGCAGAAATGGGCATTTCTTGTAATCACCAGATTTCGACCAGAGACCTTCCATAGACCTAAAAGTCCATAACTGTCAGTAAATCATGACTTACTTTTTCAAAACGTCTCATCAAGACGTGCACGCAGTTATTATCATCATGAATTTCAACTTCCAAGAAGAATGAACAGTAATCCTTGCACCTTCTTCACAGAAAAGCCACCACGTGACCCACTACCTTTGCAAGGTGTAACCAACCAATTCGTAGGTTAATACTATAAAAGCCCATTGTCACTCCCTTTTCCCTTTTTTACAAAAATCTTCATCTTCAACCTGAGTTCATCTCCAAACTTTTCTAAAACGTTTCTTCTTCTTCGAAACCCTAATCTTTCAAAACCTCCAAAAAAACCATAACAATGTCTTCTAATAAACAACAAAAGAAATCAAAGAACATTAAAGGCGTTGGATCCTCAAAGAGTTCTGCTTCTCAAAACATTCCAACAAGCAAAATCATAACTGTTGGGGATCGGGAGTACATTACTTCTCCAAAACTCATCAAAGAACAGAAAGCAATATATGCTTCCCAGGTAATGATTCCCTCTTTACTTTCTGGAAATAATTTAGGGTTTTTAGGCCCATTAGTTCCTGAAGGACATTTAGAGAAATGTGTAAAGTTTTTTCCTTGTTATCACACTACAAAATCCATAGCCAACAAAACTGTTTCCTCTAGAAATGTTGAAGATTCAGTCCAAAGAGAGGTTTTTCAACTAGATTATATTACTGACAGTTTCTGACCCTTTCGTTCTTGTCCAACTTTAGACAAATCTTATTAGCTTGGTTGACGAAAGTTGAGAAAAAGAAAGCTCCATTTTGGAAAGAATTGGGCATTTTCGACCTGATTCAGATGTCGAAACTAGGGTTTAGCTACTGCCAACCTTTGTTACTATCTAGTATGTATTTCTAGGATAATATGTATAATATTTTTCATCTCCCATGTGGAATGATAACTCCTACGCTCTTCGACGTAGCTGTTATTTCTGGACTCCCTCCGACAGGAGAAACCTTCGACCCCTATCAAGACTGCGAAAACTTAATTGACTTTAACGTCAAGAATGCTTCGTTCAGCACTTATATTAATTTATATCATGTTGATGGGGAAGAAGTTTCTGACGTAGAACATATAGCGTTCTTGGGTCTGTGGTTATCAAAGTTTTTCTTCTGCTGTAAATCTCTGCAAGTTGCAAAGAGATTTCTAGCACTTGCGAATCAATTGCACATTGGTCGAAAGGTGTGTTTAAGTGAACTTCTATTGGCTAGTTTGTGTGAAAGTCTAGGGTCTGCTAGTGCCAAGTTAAAGGAGTATAAAGCTGGTACAAACTTATTACTATCTGGGCCTTATTGGCTTCTTCAATTGTGGCTCAATGCCACCTTCGAATCCTTTTTGCCAACACATGGAAATGTTGATGAAAATGCCCCAGAGATAGTAAATCGAAGCATTGAAGGCACCAAACTCCTTCAGTTGACTCCAGTTGATGATGTGGACAATCTGCAAACTTCCTTCACCAAATATACCCTGATGTTCTCGAAGCGTCACAATTTCTCTCCTTCGATGGCTCCTTTTGCCAGTCGAACCCATGGTCCTTCCTGGTTCACTGCTTCGCTTGAAGATGCTGTTAAGGACGCCAATACAGAGATCGAAGATATATGGCGTGCATTTATTTTCCCAAGGCTGCTTGTTTCAAGGATCTTGCCAGTAAAGAGCCATGTTTGCTTGTTGGCTTACCAACCTAATTTTGTCTCTCGACAATTTGGGTTGTGTCAACTCATTCCTGTCTCTCTATTCAATCGAAAGCGCGAGATATGATGTGCAGGGACTGATTGGAGCTTTCGAGACATTGCAACCCACAAAGAATTCCATGCAAACTTTGCTGAATTCCAATTAATAGCATACTAACCGTCATTCCACTCCACCAATGGGTTCGCCACTTGGTGGACAAATTTCTATTCCAAGAACATGTTTACTACTGCTGAAATCAAGGAACATCTAACGAAGGCCTTTTCATCTTTGCAGGAAAATGTCTACAAGGGTAAGCTTACACATTCTGAAGAAATCCAAGCATTCCAAAAGTACTTTGAAACTGTCTATAACCCAATGGAACTTGTTCAAACCGTCTGTTACGCAGCGCCAGCTTTAAAAGAGAAATTTGAAAAACGAATTGCCAAAAAGAAATTTCCCAAAGCTATAAAACCTGAATTTAAATATGATTTGGCCTTTGAGTGCGAACCACCCAAATTTCCAAATTTACCCAGTGCAGACTTTGCTTTGTCATTTTTCCCCCTTACCCAGATTGGTTCACATGTGGGAACATTTTTAATGAACTGAAAAATGACCAACAAAGACCTGCTAAAAGAGTAGTTGCAACCAAACATACCTTAGACAGTTTCAAAGGCTTTCTTCACTTTGACTTGGATGTAGTGAGAATTACCTCTCCGACATGTGAAGGTGTGGAATGTTTGGATTTCTTGGTCTTACAACTCCCTTTCGTCTTTTGCCAATCTTTTAAACATTGCATGTTTCGACTAACTCACATTCTTCTTTATCTGTTGAAAGGAAGGTGATGAAGAAAGAGAAGCCTGTGGTGAAAGATAGTTCGAATACTGCTTCTAAGCCAACTACCTCTTCGAGCCAGGGAGCTTCTTCTGCCAAGGATGCTGCTCCAGAAAAAACAAAGAAGAGTTCAAAGGTATTACATCAAATAACTTCTTTGTCTCTTTCGTATTTTTTCTAACTATTTATAATTCTCCTTCTTTCAGGGTAGCGGCAAGCCTCCTTTAACGCCAAAGAAAAGAAAAGTCCCAACTGAAGGTGCAATTCTTGTCGAAGAAGATGAAGAAGAAACTCCTCCAACTCCACTTAAGAAGAAACAGAAAAAGAATAAGGCAACAGTTTCCCCTTACCAAACAAACAAACAAGGTGTCGAAATCAAGATTCTCCCTCCTCCTTCAAAGGAAACCCAATCTCAGCCCTCTAGTGGCGCAGTGCTGGAGCACATTGGGAGTAATGCTCCCGACCCTGAGGCTCAACAGGTGAACTTCTATCCTGAGTCTTTTATCTTTTGATAAATTTCTTTTTTATTCTAACAATTTGTTTTCAGGAAAAACCTACCACTTCCCTCATCTCTACTGCCAATCAGAGTGATCCTTCGAGTGGCATGAATCCATCTCCTCCTCCGACAATCAACAGTGTTGTTCAAAACAAATGATCTTCGACTGGAGCCCAAAATCTCGAAGCAGATAATGCCCAGAACGAACAAGAAACCTCTTCTCCTGGTGAAGATGGTAACAAAGATTTGAACCAAGCTGAAGAGAAGGATTCAGAAGAGAAAGAAGATTCTGAGGATACTCCAAATAACTCTCCTCCAAGAGTTACGTTCCCTTCAGACTACGCTGACGAAGATGATCAGGATTCTGATGAGATTGAGGGGTTCTTTCAGCAAGATGAAGACATGAGTGAGGGAGAAGCTGATCCTGAAGGAAATCAGACTGGAACTGGTGATGCTATTGTCGAAACAGTCCCAAATCCAACTAACGTTCGATCATCCACAATCCAGACTTCGCCTATATCACTTACTGAGGAGGAGAAAAATGCTTTGAAACAAAATGATCCCCTCAAGTATGTAAGATTGATGATGGCTCAAAGAGAATCTTCTTCAGAAAAAAGCATTTCTGGAACTTCGACCCACTCTAGTGCTAGTGCAAACGAAGCATCACATGACGAACTCCTTAAGCAGGTGAAGAAGGCTGCTTTTGATGTAGATTTCTTTGAGGAATTGAAGAAGGATGTGGGAGCAAGCTTTGTCATAAAGAAGCTAATAAGCAAGATCAACATCATTGCTTGCCCCACTGATATAGGTGAAGCCCTTATCGACATCCAGAACCTCATTGACCAAGTCTGTGCTGAATACCATAGGGAGGTGGATGCCAAAGCAAAGATTCAATCAACTAAACAAGCTCAAGCTACTGAGTTTGATAACGCCCTTCGAACTTCAAAAGCCTCTGAGGAGTTAGCTGCTTCCAAAAAATCAGCCCAAGCAGAATTCGACACTTATACTGCTTCGATACGACTCTGGGAATCTCACATTGCAGAATTACAGAAGAAGATTTCTGATGCCAAGGCGAAGCAGGCTGTTATCCAAGGCTTGGATAGTACTGAAGCTGATAATCTGGCGAAGCAGAGCGTAGATCATGTCGAAAAGGCTACTGCTATGAATGAAGATATTGCGCGCCTCGGAGGGGTTCAAGCTGTTGTTCAGTACAAGATTGGCTTGGCGAAGATAAAGTATGACCGGATGAAGGCCACTATTCCTTTCTGATTTTCGCTTGTATTCGTTTTATTTGACTTTTGTTTGTTTGTAATTTGATTAAGACAAAGCCATCTTGGAAAAATTTGCCGTTTTAAATATATTCACCATCTTGGCTATGATAGTTCTTTGCTTACTACGTTGTTATGATTTTAACTTCATGCACAAATGGTTTATACTTCTTTAAGTATTTCCCATTTACTTTTAGGATTCTTCGATCCTCTGCTAGTTTTTCTATTTCGTATGCATTATTTAAAAATGCTTTTAAAATTCGAAAAGGTCCTTCCCAATGTGGAGACCATTTTCCTAATGTTTTATTCTTTCGATCCATAGGTAATATAACTTTCCAAACTAAATCATTCATAGTGAAAGTTTTACCTTTGACCCTCTTATTGTATGCTCTTGCTACCATCTTCTTCTGTCTTCTTAATACTTCTAATGCATGCAAACTTTCTTCGTCCAAATCAACCAGTTCATTCATCATCATTTCTCAATATAGGTCAAATGGAATTTCTCCTTGTCTTTGGATTCTTACTGATTGCAAGTAGATTTTGACAGGTAATACTGCATCATGTCCAAATGTAAGTTGGAAAGGTGTAGTATTAGTAGCTTCTTTAGGGGAGGTTCGACAAGCCCAAAGTGCTTGATCTAAAGTTTTGTGCCAATTTTTTGGCTTCCTCCCTACATGCTTTTTTATTAAACCAATTATTACTTTATTGGCTGCTTCGACTTGCCCATTGGCTTGAGCATAATAGGGTGTGGATGTTAATAATTTGAAACCCATTTCCTTTGCAAATTCTTGCATCTCTCGACCAGTAAAAACTGATCCTTGATCTGTTGTTATACTTTCTGGGATCCCAAATCTATATAATATTTGCCTTCGAATGAATTCAATGACAGTTTCTTGATCCATATTTACTAAAGGTACTGCTTCGACCCATTTAGTAAAATAGTCAATTCCTACAAGGATGTACTTTTGACCTTTGGATGACGTAGGTCGAATTTCCTTAATTAGATCTAATGCCCAACCTCTGAAAGGCCAAGGCTTGATAACTGCATGAAGCTCACTTGCAGGAGCATGTTGAATTCCTGCATGTACTTGACATTCTTGGCAACCCTTAGCAAACTCTATATAATCTTTTAACATGGTGGGCCAATACATTCCATATCTGAAAAGCAACCATTTCATCTTATGGTCTGCCTGGTGTGCTCCATAGGCTCCACTATGTACACTAGATAATGCTAAGTACGCCTCCTTTTCTCCTAAATATTTCAATAGGATCCCTTCAGGGATTTTCTTGAATAATTCATTCCCCATCAAAACATAAGATAAAGCCTTGTACTTGGTTTTTCTTTCTGTATCTATCGAAGGGTCCTTGAGATAATTAATAATTGGATTCCTCTAATCTGTATCCATTAAGGTATCAATGGCCAGTACTTCGAACTCTTCTTTGTTAGCATATCCTAACTGAGTGCTTTCCAAGTCTGTCGGAGACAATCTGGCAGCCATTGCTTTTCCTCTTACTTCGACAAGTTCCTCTAGCTTCTCTTTTGAAATTCTATACCCTGAAGCTATTTGTGCTAAGTCATTAGCTTCTTGGTTTTTTATTCTAGGAACATGTTTTATGTCTATATATTCAAATTTTTGAGCAACCTATTTGCAATGACGAAGTACATAATCAAATTTTCTTTTATACATTTGTACTCCTTCGTTAGTTGCTTAATTACTAATTCTGAGTCTCCTTTAATTTCGACCCTAGTTGCCCCCAATTCCAACAAAGCCTCAAGTCCTGCAATAAGGGCTTCATATTCTGCTTCGTTGTTAGAACAAGGGGGACCTTCGATTCTATATTTGAGTTTTGTTGGAATTCCATCAGGAGAAATTATCATGATCCCAACTCCACTTCCATCCTTATGAGTGGAACCGTCGAAGAATAATCTCCAAGGTTTTAACTCAACTTGAAGTTGAGGACTTTCGACCACTGCATGGTCTACAATGAAGTCTGATACTATTTGTCCCTTCATTGCTCTTAAAGGCATAAAGGCATAAAGGCTAAAGAGTATTCAGTGAGGGCTAATGCCCATTTGCCAATTCGACTGTGCATTATTGGCTTCGATAACATATACTTAATGACATCAAAGTGTGAAGAGACGTATAAATCAATCAGTTTTATATAATACTTGAGTTTAGTACAAGAGAAATGCAGACAAAGACACAACTTTTCTATTAAAGTGTATCTAGTTTCTGCATCATTCAAAACCCTACTAAGATAATAAATGGCTCTTTCGATGCCATCTTCATTCTCTTGTGCTAACATGCTACCTATAGTAGTGTTGGAAGCTGATATATACAATCTCATAGGCTTCTTTCCACATGGTGGTGACAAGATAGGAGGGTTCATCAGATAATGCTTGATCTTGTCGAATGCCTTTTGATGTTCATCATTCCATTCAAACTTCCCTTGTCTTAGGCGTAGGAGGGGAGAGAAGGCTTGAGTTCGACCACTTAAATTTGAGATGAATCTTCTCAGGAAGTTTATCTTTCCTAATAATGATTGCAAATCTTTCTTCGTTGATGGTGTTTTGGTCTCCATAATAGCCTTCGTCTTATTCTGATTGATTTCTATCCCCTTTTTATGGACCACAAAGCCCAGAAAATCTCCAGCCTGTACAAAGAATGCACATTTAAGAGGATTCATCTTTAAGCCATGTTTTCTCATTCTTTCGAACGATTGGATGAGATGGGTTAGATGATTTTCGTCTGATATAGATTTTATCACAATATCATCTATATAAACCTACATAAATGTCTCTATATAATCATGGAATATAGAATTCATTGCTCGCTGGTATGTTGCCCCAACATTTTTTAAACCAAAGGGCATAACTATCCACTCATAAGTGCCTATTGCCCCTGGACATCGAAAGGCTGTTTTGGAAACATCCTCTTCAGCAATGAAAATCTGGTTATAGCCAGAATAACCATCAAGCATGCTAAGATATTCATGGCCTGCAGCTAAGTCGACTAGCATCTCCACCACATGCATTGTATACTCATCTTTAGGAGTTGCTTCATATAGATCACGGAAATCTATACATACTCTTAAAGAGCCATTTTTCTTAATCACAGGAACTATATTTACAATCCATTTGACATACCTTGTGGTCCTGATGAAATTGCATCGAAGAAGTCTTTCGACCTCTTTTTTGATCTTTGAGAGGATCTCTGGGGCGAATCTCCTTGGAGTCTACTTGATGGGCTTCTTGCCATCCTTGATAGGCAACTTCAATTCGACCAGCTCTTTAAACCAGGCATCTCGTCATAGTCCCAAGCAAAGCAGTCTTTGTTTTCTCTTAGCAGTCCAATTACTCTTACTTTCAACTTGGGGTCCAATTTAATGCTGATGTAAGTGATTCTTTTTGTGCTCCCATCTCCAAGATCAATTTCTTCAAGGGGATCTTGCGCTAACATCTTCGCACTCGACGTCACTGGATCTTTTTCGAATCCCAGAGGCTCTTCGTCATAGATGGCATCTAACCTCTGTTCTGTTAGTTCCATAGGTACCTGTTCGTCAGGGGGTTTTGGTTTAAAGTACTCACCAGGCCCTGTATTATAAATTTCACCATATGTGGCTTTGTCAGCCATGTTAGTTATCTCGGATTTGAGAGCCGCTTTTCTTTTGTTCTCGGCCATGTAGGCCGAAATCTTTTCGAAAAAAGAAGGCTCGGGCATAATCCAGGTCTTCATCCCAGCCTGTTGGCCATATTTCAGATGATTCCCCTTCTTCTGGGTCCCCCATAATTTCCCTATCCCACTAAAAGTCATTGGGATGTAGAGTCAAGAAATACAAAGCATTTTTATTTGGGGAGTAGCTGTCTTCAGTTGGGTGACATGGTCCTATATGAGCCAAGTTCCTGTCGAAGCTCTTCTTATCTACATGGTTCACTTCCGCCATGAAGTAACTTTGGTCAGCCTCAACATTTTCTACTACACCATCTTCTCTCCAAATGGATACCCTCTGGTTCATGGTCGAAGGAACTACCCCTATTCCATGGATCCATTCCCTTCCTAGCAGCAAGTTGTAATTCACCTTCGTCGGTATCACCATGAACATTGTTGGTCTTGTGATTGATCCAACAGTTAGATCTACTTGTAAGACACTCAGAGTCTATCTTATCTTACCCTCATAGTTCGACAATACCATATTGTGAGGTTTAACATCAGTATCGAACATACCTATCTTTTTCAACATGAACTGAGGCATCAGATTGGCTGCTGCTCCTCCGTCCACCAGAACTTTGTTCACCCCCACATGTTCAACTTTAGCTCTAATGTATAGGGGCTTGAGATGGTTCTGCATCCCTTGGTAAGGCCTTTTAAAAAGGGAATTCTGCTTTTCGACAGCGCCGTTGTTGAGAACATAGTAACACACAGGTTTATGCTTCGCCATCTCCCCAACATCTGCTTCCTCATTGTCTTTAATCTCCGTCTCCTGATTATATTCGTATGGCAGAACTGATACCATATTGCAATTCATATTAACAGATGACACTCTGTCGGACTCAAAGTCGTCAGTGAGCATTTCTTCCTCTCTTATTTGTTCCTTCTGAACTTTATGATTTTTGTTTTCATCTGGAAACAACTTCCTTCCTACAGGTGGTTTGGTCGAATTTGTGACATTTTGGGGAACCTTGATGTTGCTGGATTCTCCAATCTCTCTCGAAGTCATCTCTCTTTCAGCCTTCCTCAACCTCTGATGTCTTCTCCACTGGGACCTTGACATGGGATTCTTTCCTTTGTAGTTCTCCAGTCTGATAGCCTCTCTCTTAGATGCCTGGAACTGTTTTCTATAAGCCCAAGAGGTTCTTCCTCCATCCTCAAAACTTTTCCACTTCCCCCTCTTCGACCCCGCCTGAGTTCAGTTGTCCTCAGGGACTTCTGCCGGAAGCTTAAACATAACTCTTTTCGCCCTTGGGTGAGGGTTGTCTTGTCTCCTAGGAACTCCCCTCTTGTTGAATATGTACATATTCGGGTTACCTCCGTGTCCATCCCAACCTTGGTTAGACGGAATTCTCTCGAACGCTTCAGCCAATTCCCTGTTGTAAACTGCCCCACATCTGGGACACATCAAGGATTCTGTTTCGTACTTGTAGCAATGCACAATAAAACCAATAAGGCTTTCTCCAGGCTTGGGATAAACCTTTAGTAGCTGGCTTTCCTTTCTCCAATTTCTCTCAGTCTTAGTTTGTTGCCATCTTTCATAGTCCTCAACCACCCTTCGACATGTCATGATGCTACACCTTGGGCATAACAACGTGTCAGAATTTCTTTTGTGACACCTCCAAAGGTATTCACGTAGGCTCTCATTGGCTTTGGGATAGCCAAACTGCCTTCCCTCTTGCTCTATCTTCAGACACCTTTCCACTTCCTCCATCTCTGGGGGGGGGGGGGGGAGAGGTTAGTTCAGATCCACCATGTTGACACCTAGATTGACACCATCAGCGATTGAAATTTCCTCAAATTTCTTCCTTAGGCCCTCAATTGCTTTCCCATTTAGACCTTCAGTGGCCTTTGTTTCGACACAACAATCTGTTCACCTTTGACAGAAATTCCAAAGGGAACATCATTATTTAGGCCATCAGTAACCTGCTTTCCATCTAGCGCATAGCCTTCAGTTCCTGTTTCCTTCACAGCCTCCACTTCCCCTATGTCAATCATGTTGATTTCGACAGGTTCAGCATAATTTGTGTCAACAATGTTGAGGGGGTCAGCGTCAACCTTCATCTGGTTTCTCCCCCTGTCAGCAAACTTGAGGCGGCCATCCTTAATTGCATTCTGAATAAGATCCTTGAAAAGAAAGCATTGTGAGGTTTTATGGCCTAAGAAATTATGATATTTACAGAAGCCTCTTTTCTTCCGTTGTTCTAACGGAGGAATTTTGGTATTCGGAGGCACTATCATTTGGCCATCTTTTACTAATAAATCGAAGATTTCATCACATTTGGTAACATCAAATGTGTAAGTCTTTTTGGGGAATCTATGATTCTTTTCAGTTTCGACAGAGTTCCTGCCATTCGAAGGTGTAAGTAATTTACAAGCATAAGGTGGTGCTTCTTTTAATTCGGCCAAATCTACTTCGAATTCCTCGAGACCGTAAGGGTCATTAGAAATTTCAGACTCCTCATCTTCAACTTCAACATAAGTTACCCTTTCTTTCTTATAATTCTTATTTGCTCTGGCCTTTTCAACTTTTAAACGTTCGACCTGTCGAACCCTGTCTGCTAATTGGGCCATATCTTTTAGATATTGGGTATCTAACTTTTTCCTAATGGAATAGTCTAACCCTCTAGCGGCCATTTCGACCAATTCATGTTCAGGTACTACTGTAAAGCATCTAGATTTCAACAAACGGAACCTATTCAGATAATCATCTATAGGTTCAGTGAATTTTCTTTTAATACTGGCTAATTCCTTAAGACTTATCTTAGTTTGGCCCATGTAGAATTGTTCATGAAATAATCTCTCCAAATGAGGCCAAGTATCTATGGAATTTGGTGGCAAAGTTGTAAACCACGTGAAGGCATTCTTCGTTAAAGAACTGGGGAAATATTTCATTCTTAGGTTCTCACTGTTCTCCAAATCCCCTGCCTCAGTCATGTATCTGACTATGTGTTCTATAGGGGGTTCACTAGTGTCCCCTGAGAATTTGGTGAACTTAGGGATTTTACAACCCCTTGGTAATTCAGTTTGTAGGGCGTATTCTGATAAAGGAGAGGTATAATTTGGCCGTCGAAGTCCTGTATTCAGACCATTCTGGGCCACGGTTCTCTCTATCATCTATCATAGTAGTTAAGTCGTTTTCCCTCATGTTTCTTGCCTAACCCTATGAATTACTTCGTCTACATCCTGGTCTCTGTTAACCATCATTACTCTCCTAGGTTGTTCTTCAGGGACTTCCTGTCGAACTGACTGTTGTTCTAATCTTGCCCCCATGACCCTTTCGTCAGGCGCTTGTCTAAGTGGTCGAACCTGATTTATAGTTGGTTCTTCTTCCTGGATTATAACTTGGTTTAGTCTGCGTTGAACAGAGGACTGAGGGGCGCCTAGGAAATCTGCTATGCGTCCCATCTGCGCTGACAGTTGTTGGTATGTTTGGGCATTATCATTGTTAGTCCTATTTACATTCTGTATTAGGGGAGAAAAAATGGTATTCATTTCTCTGGCAAGAACTCCTACCATATCATGGTTACTAGCATTCATTTGTTGTCTAAAGGCTGCCTGGTTATTCGTTGTAAGGGTAGGTAATATGGTGGATACTCCTTGTGATTGGGTATTTCGACCTATATGGTTCATGCCAGAACCAAAATTTTGAATTGGCGAAATAACCGTATTTTGGGGTTGAGTATATATGGAGGTATTATTTTGAAGTCCTGCCATGGAAGTAGATGACATTCCATATGGGTATTCTCTCCCAGGCCTAAAATTCTCAAATCCCGGTGGCCTAGGGGTAGTAGGTGTTGGTTGGTTTCCGGCAATTGTCGAAAATGGGCGAGGGATTGAACTTGCAGAAACGTCTGCTACGCTAGACATAATAGGCATTGTTGTCGAATTATTTAAGGACATGGATCTAAATGTTTGTATGGCCTCTGTACTAGGGATCTCAGTGGATGCACCAATTGAACTTGTTCCGATTGTGCCTGTTCCCTGGGGAGGAAATTGTTCCCCTTGACTAGTTGAATTAACCATCTTTTTTGTGTTCTTTCTTTTGGTTATAGGTTACGAATTGTTGGCTATCTTACCACTTCTAAGGTTCATGCAACACTATGATTTTTAACTCAAAAGAATAACAACAATTTTGTATTGTAAAAGTAAAGCAAACTATTATAATTAACAGTTCTTTTGACACTGTCCCACTGGGCGTGCCAATTTGTTTACCAGTAATTTCTGACAAACAACCGCTAGTCCTCCAATATTATTGATCTTGGTAACTTACAGGATCGACTAGATTGATCCTAGGACATGTGTCTCAAGAACTAATGTTATGGTGGTTTGATTCATGATTAAGTTTGTTTCTGGTTTATGAATGGTACAAAGTAAAGAGTGTTTCGACAATAACCCTAAACGAAACCTAAAGGCTTATGACTTTAAAGATAAAGGACAAATAGCAGTAATTCTGTAAAAGGGCTTTTTACAAGATAACAAAGGTAATTGGAAAAAGTAAAGATGAATAACTTGAAGTAAGAGGTTCTAAGTTTGAAAAGTGCTGGGAATAAAGGTTTGGCGAAATGTAAATGCAAAGATAAAAGTAATGACGAAAGACTTTGAGGATAAAGGCAATTCGACAGAAGGCTTAAATAGAAATAAAGACAATAAATGTTTTAATTTAAGTAACTTGCATAAAAAAGATAACATGAAATGTAATCATGGTGTTCTTCATACATACATTTTCAGCAAAGACTCGTTTCTCTCGCTCCGGTACTTTTAGTATTTTTAGTGAATTTTGTATATCAGTTTGAACACCCAAAATCTAAAAACTAAGACTCAATTCGACGCTAACGGTCTCTACACAGATTTATGCCACGTTTGACGTTTTCAAGCGTTGCGTGTCTCAAATGCTTCCACGCGTTCTCCGGACGAAACTGCTTCGTTTGAATTTCAAATCTTTCCCGCTCGAAGCTTTGAATCTGTCAAACACCTACGTCGAAGAGAACTTGTGGAGATCCTAAAATCTTCTAAGTCTTAAGCTTCGACAAAAAATGTCCTTTCTCCCAAGAAAAGGATTTAATAAATAGCTTCGACAAAGCCATTTTTATATTGTGCTCCAAAACATAATATTTCAAAGAACTTTAACCAAATGGTCGAAATCTCCAGCTAACAGGAAGTTACACCAACAATCTCAAATAGTGGCAGTCGGTAGTTGTTGTTAGACGATAGTACCGATATAGAAGGGGGTTGAATAGATCGGTTTTGAAATTTAGTGCTTTTCAAAAATGTTTTCAACGGTTGCGGAAGCACCCTAGATTGAAATTGTCTAAATGATCCGTTAATGGAAAGATCGGATATACGTGAAACCGAATGGAATTACTTAAGATAGAGAATATCAACCCCTATCTAAATCAATCAATTAACTTCTATGATCCTTGATATCGTTACCTCTAATAATGCTCAACACAATAAGAGATCAAGGAAAATATTACTAAGTTTGTGCGAAATTAATTTTATCGAATATTTGGTGTGCACTTCACATCAAGTATCAATTTCACTCAAGTTGAATGTGCAAAATTTTACTCAGTTGCAATCAAAGTGATTGCAACAATTTATCGAGTAGTTGATATACACATTAATCAAGTAATATTGATTTTACGATTAATTTCATACACAAAGTAATTAATGCATAATTTAAAGAGTTAAGGGATAGAGATAACAAGACCGGATTTGTTGAGGCAGTTTCCCTATCGTCCTCGCTTAGGGTACGTCTTCCCTTAATTCTAAATCTAGAATTGAGATGTTTTTATTAACACGCTGCAAAGTCAATACAAGAGAACAAATGACCATTGGCGACCAATCCCTAGAGTTATTGCAGATCGTATTCTATTCTCTCCCCTTGATTCGAGTTGAACCAAGTTCTTCAAGCACTTCGAATAAACCTCCGTTTACCGCTACCTTATTGGAAGAACGTCTCGTTCTTCAAAACTTCAGCTCTACTGATTTCGAACGCAAGTCGCTTGAACCCTAAGCTTTCTTCACAATCCTCCGTTTACCATTACTTGTTTGACCGAACCTTCCATTCTTCAAATTTTTCACTCGGCTGAATCTGCGAAGCAAAGGTTAGTGCAAAAACCCCTAATTCTTGGAGGACAAAACCTCAAGGGTTTTATTCAAGAAAAACCCACACAAAGTCTCAACCCAAACTAAGATAATCCAATCTTATTTGGACGTTATCACAACTGCAATGCACAATGCTCAACAAAGATTATTATGTGTGATTATTGAGAAATGCAATGAAGAATGAAGATGATGAGCACTTTGGTGTATATCTTACACTTTTCTTGTTGAAATTTTGAAGAAGAGACATTTGAATATTTATATGATGTATGGATAAATAACTAATATAACAGAAAAATTTCACAAAGTTACACAGCAGAAAATTAAGTAAAACAGACGACGAGTCGACTCAAACAGGGGATGAGTCGACTCAAACGGAGTTTATTACAGGGTTGAGTCGACCTATGAGTCGACCTGTTCGGACCCGTGGCAATATGGTTCAAGAGAAAGTGGGAAATGAGTCGACCTAAAGAGTGGATGAGTCGACTCATTCAGGTTTTCCAAGAACGAGTCGACCTGTGACTTGACCTGTTTGGACTCGAAGGTTTTGCTCCGAGTCATGAGTCGACTCACAGAGGTTAAACTTCCAAAAATGAGTTTTGCAACATATTATCACCAATTTAAACCGATCTCCTATGATCCTAGGATGTTTACTATGATTAAGTGCATGATTCACATATAAGATATGCTCTTATATGCTTGAACACACGGAACCTATATTTTGAACATGTTAAAGTATGAATGCTTTCTATGCTATGATAATATTATTCAAAGACACGATGTGGGCGACTAGAGAGGTTTTACATCATTAAAATAAGGACTAGGCATATTTGTCCTCACATACTCCCCCTTTTTTATGATGGCAAATCGTGGCACAAACGCGTACTTTGATGGATATCCTCCCCCTGATTTTATGCATTCCTTCGAACATCCTGCTATATTATCCATCTGCTAATGTTTGTTCCTGCTATATTATCCATCTGCTAATGTTTGTTCCTGCTATATTATCCATCTGCTGATGTTTGTTTCCATTGCTTTCTCCCCCTTTGACAACATCAAAAAGAGGCAAGGAAACGGTCAACATGAAGTAAAAAAATATTCAGAATCACTTAGTCAACGACTTTGCAACACATGGTCATTAACAACAATTCACAAATCATATAGTTAATGAAAGAGGTATAGTCATAATTATCACACGGTGAAAGAACCAATACAGAAATAACATTACAATAGGTGTTCAATGAATACATTAAGACAAATAAGTATCTAGAATAACATGCACACATAGGGAAAATTGAAATGCATTGAATTGAACACTCATCTAAGGTCGTTGTCCATAGAACGGTTCATGTTTGCCTCTATAACCGGAAGGTGGACGCGCAAGTCTTTCTTCTTCATAGAGGCTGGTTAATTCAATGACGTTTGTGTTCAGCGTGTTTATGGAGCCTGCGAGAATGCGATTTGAGCCTTCAATCCTTTGTAGGATGGTAGAGGAAAAGGAGTTGAAATTGTCACTGTGAGTTTGGATTTTACTCCTTAATTCAGCATACCGTTCCTCTTGGATGGAAGCAAAGGATGCAAAATTGTCACATTGACTTTGAATTTGTTCCTGCAAGGCTGCAAACCTCTCCTCTTGAAGTGTAGCGAAGTTTTGCTACTGGATTTGCCTGGTTCTTAACCTTTCCATTACTTCATAGTTTTCAGATGGAGAAAAGGGTGTGGGCATATAGGATGATGATTGCTAGTCCATCTTGTGTGTTGCCATTCACCTCATCCTTGATTATTGGATGAATGTTGTCCGGGAGTAGGACCAAGCCAATCACCATGGTCAGTGACTTGATGGTCGTGCTCCATTGGTTGAGAGTGGACTTCATTATTTTCTTCCTTTTCTTCATCTTCTTCATCTTCTTCATCTTCATCATCATCATCCTCAATATCTTCCACAGGCCTAGCATTGCTGCCTGGAACTGGTTGACGGGTTTTGTATAGTCGCGCAGAGCGATCCCAAGTGTAACCCATCAAACTCAAAGTCTTCTGACAAAATTCTTGATGTACAGTTATGGATTTATAAGGAATTCTTTGAACTGAAACATTTTCTCTATGAAGTACACTTTGAATGAATGAGGGATAACAGAGAGCAGTGCCTTTACCAGACTCTTTTAGTGCAAAGATCCTACATGCAATGTAGTGCAACCAATTTACTTTTATTGTGTTTCAGTACATACACCAGGTGTACTTAGGCCTTGTCCACACGGGAGTAACCGCCTTGTTTAGGACATAAAGTATGCGTCACAATCCAGTGCAAAATTCTGTCAAGAGGCTTCAACTGATTCGTAGTCACATTAGTAGGGAATGGAGTGCTCTGAACAACTTCTGGAGCAAACGGTTTCCTCAGCATTTGGTTTAAGGCAGTCCTAAAATCATAGTCGGGTGCATACATACTGTCGATAATCTTAAGGTCATTTGGAGATGATAGTTGAGAGATCTCAAATAGAGATTTCCACACGTCATCGTTCACTTTAACAGTATTATTACCAATGTTGCATGTAAACCTAAAGCCCTCAAATTTTTCATCCATGCCGGTATAAAACAATTTAACTAAATCCTCATTGTACTCAATGATGCAGTTTAAGAATAAATCTATTCCTTGAAATCTAACGCGTTCAACAACGTTTGGAATACGCATGCATCTAGCCACTAACGGTGAGTAAACATATTATTTTATAACAGTTATGTTTTTGAACTTCTTATCATAGATTTCGGCCAGATCATCAGAGAGTAAGGATAAAGCGGTTACCGGAACATGTGATCGAGATGGTGCATTCCTGGTGTGAGAAGAGGGTCCTCTAACAGATCTCTTGCCAGATGCTCTTGAGGCCATTTGAGTGTTGTTGGTGAGAGGTTCTTAGGGTTTTTGTGTGGAGGAGAGTGGTGGAGAGAATTAGAAGATAGAGTGACCAACATAATTAATTATGAATTAAGAGAGATTTCTTGAGAACTGAGTCGATCATATTTTAAGGGTATATGCGCTGACCCAAGCAGCGAAGAGTCGACTCATGGGTCGACGTAGTGGGACCCGAAATAAATGCAATCCCAGTATTGGGCAGCAAAGAGTCGACTCACACGTGTGATGAGTTTACACATTGATGTTTGAAATCCCAAAAAGTAGATATGGGTAGCGATGAGTTGACACATAGGTCGACCTGTTGGGATCCGAGGAAAATACTATGATTGAATTTATAGTGATGGGTCGACACATGGGTCGACCTGTTGGGACCCAGAGATTAATGAGTCGACACATAGGTCAACCTGTTGGGACCCGAGGAGAACACATAGATTAATAACTCGACTCACAGGTCGGCCTGTTGGGACCCGAGGAAAACGCAAAGATTGATGAGTCGACTCATTCAGTCGACCTGTTGGGGTCCATGTTACTAGTTAGATGACATGAGGTTCAAACCTATTTTCTTAACGCAGAATGCATGATAAATGAGATACCTAAGCAAGTTCAAGCATAATTCAAGCATAGACATGGATCACACTTAGTTCAAATCAATCAATCATGAATAAAAAAATTTAACAAGTATGTATACATACATAATTGATCAATATAGGTCAACTGGATAGGAACGATATTACCTCCAATGGTGATAGACGACAAATGCCTTCATGTAGCCCTCACTTATGAATCACGGAATAGACATGTATGATATATATATTTAAACGCGATCCGAGATATCGAGAACACCAAGTTCCCTACGAATGTGGAAGAAAGGCTCTGTCGCAAGTGGTTTTGTGAAAATATCGGCAAGTTAATTTTTGCTATCAACATGCTCGAAGACAACATCGCCTTTCTTAACACGATCCCTAAGGAAGTGATGTCGAATTTCAATATGCTTAGTGCGCGAATGTAGTATAGGATTTTTGGTTAGATTTATGGCGCTTCTGTTGTCACAAAAAATAGGAATACGTTCAAGTTGAACATCGAAGTCGAGTAATTGTTGTTTGAGCCACAAAATTTGAGCGCAACAATTACCCGCAACAACGTATTCCGCCTCAGCGGTTAACAAAGCAACTGAAACTTTCTTTTTGCTGTGCCAACTTACTAAGAAATTTGAATAAAAATGACAAGTGTCACTGGTGCTTTTCCTATCCGATTTGCAATCGGCAAAGTGGGAATCAGAGTAACCAAACAAATAGCAATCACTTCCCTTAGAGAACCAAAGCCTATACTTTGAAGTACCATAGAGGTATCTAAGTATGCGCTTGACGACTTTTAAATGTGATTCTTTGGGACATGATTGATACCTAGCACACATACATACACTAAACATAATGTCTGGTCGAGATGCGGTAAGATAAAGGATAGATCCGATCATACCTCTATACCTTTTGATATCTACGGCCTTACCATTTTCATCCTGATCACTTTGGAGTTTCCCATATCAAAGTGTTTAAGTAGCTTATTACAATACTTTGTTTGGCTCACGAAAGTTCCTTCTTCAAGTTGCTTGATTTGAAGTCCGAGGAAGTAATTTAGCTCCCCCATCATGCTCATTTCGAATTCTCCCTGCATCATCTTAGAGAACTCCTTGACCAAATTAATGTTAGTAGATCCAAAGATAATGTCATCTACATAGACTTGAACTAAGATGGAGTGTTTTCCTTGACGCCTAATAAAAAAAGTAGTATCAACATTCCCTCTTGAGAATCCTTTCTCTAGTAGGAATTTGCTAAGACGCTCATACCATACCCTAGGGGCTTATTTGAGGCCGTACAAAGCCCGCTTGAGCTTATAAACATAGTTTGGATGCTCATGGTTTTCAAATCCGGGAGGTTGAGATACATAGACCTCTTCATTTATGTGACCGTTAAGGAAGGCGCTCTTGACATCCATTTGAAATAACTTGAAATTTTGAGAACAAGCATAGGCAAGTAGAAGGCGTATAGCCTCGAGTCGGGCAACCGGAGCATAAGTTTCCTCATAGTCTATGCCTTCCTCTTGGTTATAACCTTGAGCAACAAGGCGAACCTTGTTGCGAGTTATGACTCCGTTTTTGTCTAACTTATTTCTAAACACCCATTTAGTGCCGATTACTCGATGGTCTCGCGGAGGGGGAACAAGATCCCACACCTCATTTCTTTTAAATTGATTAAGTTCCTCTTGCATAGCTAGAAACCAATTTTCATCGAGTAATGCGTCTTTGGAGTTTTTAGGCTCATTTTGAGAGATGAAAGCGAAGTGATAACAAAAGTTACTTATCTTAGACCGTGTTGTAACTCCCTTTGAGATATCTCCTAGAATATTATCAATGGGATGATCCTTGGAATATTTCCATTCCAAAGGAAGATCATTGTTATTGGTGGAATGATCCTCCCCTTTCTTTTCGAAATTAAGATCTGACTCCTCCTTCAGCTTTTTCCGGATGGGTGTCAACACGATTTTCTTCTTGATCTTTTATTATGTCTTCCGAAGGAACACCTGCACCATTAACAATACTACCTTCTCCGACAGTTTTCAAATAAGAATCATCAAAGGAAACATGCACAGATGCTTCAATAATAAGTAACCTTTTGTTGTATACTCTATATGATTTACTAGATTGAGAGTATCCGAGAAAGACACCTTCATCAGCTTTTGAGTCAAATTTACCAAGGTTTTCTTTACCATTGTTTAATACAAAGCACTTACATCCAAAGATATAAAGATGTGATACATTTGGCTTCCTTCCCTTTAGCAATTCATAAGGGGTTTTGTTTAGAATAGGATGAATGAGTATCCTATTCAGTACATAGCAGGTCGTGTTTATGGCATCGGCCCAAAAATATTTAGGAATGTTGTTTTCATTGATCATAGTTCTTCCAAGTTCTTCTAAAATTCGATTTTTACGTTCCACAACTCCATTTTGTTGTGGAGTTCTTGGAGCAGAAAAATTATGATCAATGCCATTTGTTTCACAAAATTGCTCAAAGAGGTGGTTTTCAAATTCACCTCCGTGATCACTTCGAATGCTAACTATGCTAGTGTTCAATTTATTTTGAGACATCTTGGCAAATTTTTCAAAAGCAAAAAAAGTGTCGCTTTTGCTTGCTAAGAAGATAGTCCAGCAAAATCTAGAGTAGTCGTCCACTATGACAAAATCATAGTAGTTTCCACCTAGACTTTTAATTCTAGATGGCCCAAAGAGGTCCACATGGAGAAGTTCAAGGGGTCTCGTTGTGGAAACAATATTTTTAGATTTGAACGAGATCCTTGTTTGCTTTCCCATTTGGCATGCATCACATAAATGATCTTTTGAAAATTTGATTTTGGGAAGATCAACTACTAGATCTTTTGAGACGACTTTATTAAGTAAGTCAAAGTTGACATATGCTAATCGCATATGCCAGAGCCACGAGTCTTCACTCATGGAGATGAGACATTTAGCGCTTGTCGAAGGTACTTCATTCAAGTTAAGCATGTATACATTATTTTCCCTCCAGCCCTTAAGCACATCGTTCTTATTTTCATTATGTTCAATCATGCATCAGTCTTTTGAAAACGAGACTTTATATCCTTTGTCACATAATTGGCTTATGCTAATGAGATTGTGCTTAAGGCCTTTAACTAAAAGGACGTCTGAGATAGTAGTAGAGGAGGGATTACCTACACTACCTTTTCCGAGTATAACTCCCTTGTTATTGTCACTGTAGGTCACAAACCCTTTCTTCTTAGCCACAAAGTCAAAGAATAAGGAAGAGTCACCCGTCATGTGTCTTGAGCATCCACTATCAAGAACCCATGTTCTCTCCGTATCCTCAAGACATTCCACCTACAAATTTAAACAAGGGAAGGAGGTACCCAATTTTCATTGGGTCCTAGTGTGTGAGTGAAACTTTGATTGCATTTGGGCAACCATTGAAAAATTCCTTTAGGAACTAGAAATCTCCTAAATCGACATTTAGCAATAGTATGTCCCTTTTTGCAACAATATAGACAATTTAAGTTCGGATGAAAATTGCTTTTGCTAACTTGATCCTTAACCACATAAGTATATTTTTGATAATGATTATTCATATTGATTCTAAAGTTTGATTGATCAATAGCAAAGGTAACTTTAGGTTGTAAAGCCTTGTCTAATTTAGCTTGGAGAGTTCTAACCTCTCTTTGCCAAATATGACAAGTTTCACATCCACCCCATCTAAACCAAAATCCCTTATCGTCTTCCGTTTTACCTTTAGTAGCCTCTATCATAGATTTCTTAAGAGTTTCTAATTCCTTTTCGGAATCAGAAATCTTCTTTTCTAAATGATTGAAAATTTTCTTATTAGAGGCCAAGCATTTAAAGGCTTCCTTGGCCTCGTAGTGTAGAGTACTAAAGGCATTTTACAAACCAACATAAGACATTTTATCAGTATGATCATATTTAGAATGACTTACATTCCTTTTCTTCCTTTGATGAGCTGTAAGACAAAGATTGACAATTTCTTCTTCATCACTTGAGTTGTCATCGCTTGAGGGCTCGCTATCGCTCTCCCATGCGATGTATGCTCTTCTAGGTTTGCTTGGTTTGTTATGGCGTTTGTCTTTTCCTTTGTCTTTCTTCAATAAGGGACACTCCGGCTTATAGTGACCGGTCTTTCCGCAATTGAAGCATGATCCTTTTGACTTGTTTGTCTTGCCTTCCTCTCAATTCGGAAATTTTGATTGCCTTCTATATTTGACAAGATTTTTGTCCGAATGTTGGACTTCATTTTTTCTAAGGTATCGGTTGTACCTCCTAACGAACAACCCCATGTCTTCATTCGAATCTTTGTCATCATCACTTGACTCACTTTCACACACATCATTGGTGGATGACTTATATCTTGAAGCCTTTAACGCAATAGACTTCCTTTTGGTGTTCTTGTCTTTCTCCTTCTTCTACTTCTTTTGATTCTTCTCATGTTTCTCAAGATTCATGAGCTCTTACTCATGCTCTTGAAGCTTTCCGAACAATGTCGTCATGTCTAATGTTCTTAGATCATTGGCTTCCTTGACCGCGGTGACTTTTGGTAGCCAATCCTTGTTAAGACATCTTAAGATTTTATTAGTAGCAATATCATTAGGGGTATTTCTACCAAGAGCATTTAATCGATTGATTAGATGAGAAAATCTCTTTTGCATATCGGCAATGGGTAATTTGCAATGAGTACCACATAGTTCTAGCACTAGTACAATGGGAAACCCTATAATACTCATCAACACCTAAAGCGGAAATGAGCATATTTCTAGCTTTCCATCGTAGCTATACTTTTTCTCATCTTCTTCATTCCATTATGCTTCAGGTTTAGGTACAACAAAGCCATCCGCATTGGTCATGGTTATTTCCATAGGACCATCTTGGATGACTTTCCATAGTTTCCTATCAATAGAGTTGATATGTATACACATACAATCTTTCCAATAACTATACTTTTCACCGGTAAAAAATAGGCGCCCTATTGTACGCCCCTTTAGGATCGTTACACATTTTCTAAAAAGTTATATGTGAAGCACTAGATGAACCGGCGCTCGTGATACCACTTGTTAGACGATAGTACCGATCTAGAAGGGGGTTGAATATATCAGTTTTGAAATTTAGCGCTTTTTAAAAACGTTTTCAACGGTTGCGGAAGCACCCTAGATTGAAATCGTCTAAACGATCCGTTAATGGAAAGATCGAATATACGTGAAACCGAATGAAATTACTTAAGATAGAGAATATCAACCCCTATCTAAATCAATCAATTAACTACTATGATCCTTGATATTGTTACCACTAATAGCTCAACACAATAAGAGATCAAGGAAAATATTACTAAGTTTGTGCGAAATTAAGTTTGTCAAACACTTGGTGTGCACTTCGCATCAAGTATCAATTTCACTCATGTTGAATGTGCAGAATTTTACTCAGTTGCAATCGAAGTGATTGCAACAATTTATCGAATAGTTGATATGCACACTAATCAAGCGATATTGGTTTTACAATTAATTTCACACACAAAGTAATTAATGCAGAATTTAAAGAGTTAAGGGATAGAGAGAACAAGACCGGATTTGTTGAGGCAGTTCCCATATCGTCCTCGCTTAGGGTACGTCTGCCCTTAACTCTAAATCTAGAATTGAGATGTTTTTATTAACACGTTGCAAAGTCAATACAAGAGAACAAATGATCACTAGCGATCAACCCCTAGAGTTGTTGCAGATCCTATCCTATTCTCTCCCCTTGATTCGGGTTGAACCAAGTTCTTCAAGCACTTAGAACAAACCTCCGTTTACCGTTACCTTATTGGAAGAATGCCTCGTTCTCCAAAACTTCAGCTCGACTGATTTAGAACGCAAGTCGCTTGAACCCTAAGCTTTCTTCACAATCCTTCGTTTACCGCTACTTGTTTGACCGAACCTTCCGTTCTTCAAACTTTTCACTCGGCTGAATCTGCGAAGCAAAGGTTAGTGCAAAAACCCCCAATTCTTGGAGGACAAAACCTCAAGGGTTTTATTCAAGAAAAACCCACACAAAGTCTCAATCCAAACTAAGATAATCCAATCTTATTTGGACATTATCATAACTGCAATGCACAATGCTCAACAAAGATTATAATGTGTGATTATTGAGAAATGCAATGAAGAAGGAAGATGATGAGCACTTTGGTGTATATCTTTCACTTTTCTTGTTGAATTGTGAAGAAAAGACATTTGAATATTTATATGATGTATGGACAAATAACTAACATAACAGAAGAATTTCACAAAGTTACACAGCAGAAAATTAAGTTAAACAGGAGACGAGTCGACTCAAACAGGGGATGAGTCGACTCAAACAGAGTTTATTACAGGATTTAGTCGACCTGTTCGGACCCGTGGTATTATGGTTCAAGAGAAAGTGGGAAATGAGTCGACCTAAATAGTGGATGAGTCGACTCATTCAGGTTTTCCAGGAATGAGTCGACCTGTGACTCGACCTGTTCGGAGCCGAAGGTTTTGCTCTGAGTCATGAGTCGACTCATAGAGGTTAAACTTCCAAAGATGAGTTTTGTAACATATTATGACCAATTTAAACCGATCTCCTATGAACCTAGTTTGTTTACTATGATTAAGTGCATGATTCACATATAAGATATACTCTTATATGCTTGAACACACGAAACCTATATTTTGAACATGTTAAAGTATGAATGTTTTCTATGCTATGATGGTATTATTCAAAGACACGATGTGGGCGACTAGAGATGTTTGACATCATTAAAATAAGGACTATGCATATTTGCCCTCACACCTGTTTGTTTTGTACATATATTAGATCATCAACAATCCAACACTTCCGAAACAAGTAAATTAAAATAGAAGCATTTGACATAAGAAGTACTTGTTTGTTTTGCGTGTGCAATAAAAAATTAACACAAGATGAAACATGTTTAACAATTTCACTGAATTAGAGTGTGTCTAAAAAATATCAGCAAGAATATTAAAATAATTTGTGTTTCTTGTCTAGTGTGTGTGTGTGTGTGTATATATATATATATATATATATATATATATATATATATATATATATATATATATATATATATATATATATATATATATATATATATATATATATATATAAGATTCAGTAGATGTTCCATCTCAGTCAACAAATCTCTCTTGCTCGCATTGTATGTTAGTCTTGTAGACTAGGGTAACACTTGTTAGGTTTTTTTTATCTCTATCTTTCAAAATAGCAACTATATTTTCGAATCATATTGATTTGGTCATGTCATTCACAAACTTTCTTTCATGATCTTTTAAACGACCTAATACGTCATTTTCATTTAAGTCCTATGCAGTCATGCCAAAATGTAAGTCTGAGAGGGGAATATCTGACATTTACAACGTATACAAAATAAATTATCAATGTATAAGATATCAAAAATAAGGATGCACAATTATGTGAAAAGTAAATATTATGTAAAACATACCGCATCAGTAGTGAAAAACAAAGTAAAATCCACTTGGGAACCATTAAAAACAGGACTGCACAATTGGAACATATTGAACTACCAGATTTTTTTTGTCTATGCAAAAAGTTCGGTATAGTGGACTTTCTGAAATATTTGGTATTCAACACATTTTCTGAATTTCAAAATTTCCGATAAAAAACTTTACTGATTCTAGACTTTTCAAAAAAATTGGTAAAACTACAAATATCTTTGATGTTTTTCAAAAATACAGAAAAATTCAAAGTATTTTTGAATTTTTCAAAAAAATCCGACAAAACATTTAGAAATTTCAAATTTTTTTAAAAAATCGGGTAAGACTACATAGAGTATTTTCCAAAATCTGATAAAACTTCAATGTATTTTTCAGATATTTGAAAAAAAACAGGTAAAACATTGTACCAGATTTCTAAATGTCCAGTAAAAATATATAAAATTCAATTTTGTCAAGTTTTTTTGCACCAAATATTTTAAAACAACTACCGAAATTTTTATTTCTATTAGATTTTTACATAGAATTTTTTACTACAACTTAAAAATTTGAAAGATAAAATAATAAGAAATATAAATTTATCACTACGAAAACTATGGGATGTACAATTTGGGGGTTAGCATTATGATTTCTCTGACATTTTATATCGATCACATTTGGTTTTTGGGCCATTTGTTGATATTCTTTTTAGAGATTTTTATTGTGTTATATATATATTTTTAAATACAATTTTAAATAAAAAGTTAATTTTTTTTAAATATTATTTTAAATATTTTATCTTTTAACTCTAATTCTATTAGATATTAAATTTTCAAAATTACTTAAATTTAAAATGAATTTAATTGATATACACGGTCAGTGTAAAAGAATTTTACACAGTCAGTAAATTATAACCGTTGGATATTGAGACAAGTTTGACTTTTATTTTTAAAATCTATAAAGTAATGCAAACGGGTGATGGTGATGAATCGATAGTGTACATTTTTTTACACTGACAGTACATATTAATTAATCTCATTTAAAATTTTGTTTTTATAAAAATTATTTTATAACTACATGCTTTTAAAACGTTTATGATTTGACGGTGTTTTAATTTTTAATCATATAAAAATAGTTCTTGATTGTTAAAACAAACTAAAAACTAGCATCAATTGGGTTTGGAGGTTTGAATCCGGAACATTTTGGCCACAAGCACAATGTCTAAGTTGTGACTTTTAATTAATTATAACATCTATCGAAAAATATTTATCACATAGTTAGTTTATCATATTAATTAAAATATATTTTAATTATATTTTTATTTTAATTATCTATTTTTTACTTACACTTTTATTTTAATTATTTTGTATTTTATAATATTTATTTCATGTTAATTAAAAATATTTTTTGAATAAATATTTATTTCATATATATAAATATGTATTTTTTTTGAGTTAACAACAAAACTCCAATGGTGCACAATAACAAGAATATGGTGACACAATTATATATATATATATATATATATATTATATATATATATATATATATATATATATATATATATATATATATATATATATATATATATATATATATATATTATATATATATATATATATATATATAATATATATATATATATATATATATTGTTGATCTTCAAATCTAACCATAATCTAATAGATTGTGATCAAGTCAACAAAACCTTTTTCAAATTGTTATCAAAAGGTTTAACCAAACATATTAATCGCATAATCAATGAATTCAACAATTTGCAAATGAAACGTAAAAAAGATGGAAAGAGAGAAAGTACACAAGAATTTCTATAGGTATTTATCTAATCGGCCTCGCTATGGGTACGTATGACCTGAATTTAAACGTGAATTCAAATAATGAAATTAACCTTATTTTGCAAACGTAGAATACAAGAGAAACGTAACAATCTAACCCTACAAATCCTATGTTTGATGTTAATTCTAACACTTTCGTTTCCATTGACCTGTTTGACGATAGACACCGATCTAGGGGGGGGGGGGGGGATTTGAATAGATCCCAAGTTAAAAAAAACTTACAAAAATTGTTTTGAAAAAGTTTAACGGTTAGCGAAAGTGACCCAGATCAGATCGTCTAAACCAAACCACAATAAAAAAGTTTGAATATGCGTATGTAGAATCGAGTAATGATAAGGAGAATAAATTAATCAAAATATTATTAATCATAGTCACTTGAATGCAACTCTAATAGTAGAGATTATTTCCAAAGATAAAATACACAAAAATGCTATAAAGACAAATTGTCAAACACCTTGCGTGCAATCGATATATATATATATATATATATATATATATATATATATATATATATATATATATATATATATAGAGAGAGAGAGAGAGAGAGAGAGAGAGAGAGAGAGAGAGAGAGAGAGAGAGAGAGAGAGAGAGAGAGAGAGAGAGAGAGAGAGAGAGAGAGAGAGAGAGAGAGAGAGAGAGAGAGAGAGAGAGAGAGAGAGAGAGAGAGAGAGAGAGAGAGAGAGAGAGAGAGAGAGAGAGAGAGAGAGAGAGAGCTCAACTTCAAGAATGATCAAGTTTAACCATGGGGTTTTGAAGAAGAAAGATAGAGGAAGATGAGTGATTATCTTGCATGTCATTGGAAGGATGCTTTGAATACTAATTAAAGGAAGTGCATCATGATCATCATCAAATTGTGTTAATATCACTTTCCTCTCAATTAGTTTATGATTATGATCAAACACTTTGATTAGAATGTTACATGTCATAAGGTGTTTCTATTGAGTTCTTGATGATGAAAGTATGTTAGGTTCTAGTGTTTTGTGATTTGATGTGCTGATAAAATTATGTTTTTTCATATGTTCAGTGGTACTCTATTCATGCTTTTATGATAAGTGATAATTACAAATGATTTTGGTATGTTAAAATATGACTTTATGTTGTTAGAATGTTGATTTTTCTGATTTTTCAAACTATCTAATTCGATTAAGGAAACATTTGAATCGATTCAATATGTGTTTGAATCGAGTAAGGAGGGATTTAAAAGCTTTAAGTTGGATTAAAATACCCTTGAATCGATTCACTATTGACGGGGTTGCATTTTGTTAGTGGAAATTGATTCAAGACGCTGTCTAAATCGATCCATGGCCCCCAAATTGACCAAAATCCCTAATTTTCATGTTCTAAACCCCATTTTAATTTAGTTAATAATCATTAAATTTAATGGAGTGGTCATAATATTAGATTAAATTAAGAATGTACTTAGAACAAGGTGATGTAAGTGTAGGAATGAATAGAATCATAAGAAAGTACATGGGTGTAAGTATGGCTTATGGATTACCTTTGAGTTGTATAGTAAAGACGATACTAGGAAGAGCTAATTGACTAAGAACCCTTAACCTTATCCATATGATTATAGGTTGATTACCTTAGAGAGTAAGTGCTGAGTATGGTGGATATATTATATGTATGAGGATGTTAATGGAGAAACATTCATAAGATGACATCTCAAGCATATAATGTGTTTCATTGATCCAATTGAAGGGTATGCGATTATTCTGGATACTTACTAAAGGATATGGGATTTATTCGGGTAATTTAACTAGAGGATATACGATGTATCTTGACGATCCCCGATAGAAGAATACGTAATTATTCTGATATTCTCATATGATGGATATTAAATTATTCATAACATAATATATATCTTATCCTTTAAGTAATACATTTGCGATTGGTGAACTTTGATCCTTCATGTTCCAATCTTAACAACTCATAACCCTTCCTACCTCTTAGAAATTCATTTAAGACACAATCCATAACTTTACCATCAAGATGAATTGGTTTGATTTGATCAATAAACAAAGTTTTAAGGAACTTCAAAATAGAGTAGGTTATTGACCTCAAATCACATAACTTGTTGTTTTTGTGAAAGTCTTCACTAGATAATGATGAATTACCAACAAAATTAGAATCTTCTAAAATCTAAAGCCACATAGTTTATACCATTTAGCTATTATCATTTCACCAAGTGAAATCTTCAACGCCCCAGGTTCAACACTAGTGCAATAGGCTAGATCATCAAACATTCTTATGTATAACAAATTTCTCCTGACCTCTAGAACATACCACACATTATGAAGAAGAAACTAATGATCATCAAACATTTTAAGTCTGATTGTATCAATACCATGAACCTTGCAAGCCTTACTGTCACCAAGGTGAACTACTCCATTTTCCTTCAGCTTGATAGTGTCAAAGTATTATTTTATTTGACACATTTGAGTTCATGATCCATCCTATCCAAAGTCGACACCACTAGTACACAAACACTCTCATAACTATCCTCATTTGAGACAACAACAGTCTAAACATAATCTTCATTGTCCCCCTCTCAAGAAATACCTCTTAAAGTGACCATATTTCTAACAAATAAATCATTTAAACCTCGACTTGTCAAACCTCTTTGATTTGCACATCCCTCTTCGCTCACTTAATCCTCTTGAGACACTTAAGCCTTCATCACTCTCATTATTCTTCAAATCTCTCAACTTTGAAAGTTCTTTAGATCTCATAACTGTATATACATAATCCAAAGTAATAATACCATTCTTACCATAAATAAGGACATCCTTAAAGTGGTCAAATGATCTGAGTAATAAGCTCAACAAGAGTAGAGCATTGTCTTCATCTTTAACTCCACCTCAATATTCTCTAGATCATCAATGATCTTGTAAATTTTTGTCAACTGTTCCACTAAGGATTTGTTCTCTACCATTCTGAATTAGTAGAGTTGTTGTTTTAGACACAACATATAAGTTAAGTACTTGATTATATACAATTATTCATGTTTTTCCACATCGAAGCCATAATATTCTCTTTAGAGACTTTCCTTAGAGCTTTATCCTTGAGACACAAAATAATGACACTTCTAGCCTTATCCACCATCTCAGTCTTCTCTGCTTGTGTTAGACATGCATGCATCAATGCCTCACCCTTCAATGCTTTAATACATTTTTCTTAAGTTACTACAATTCAAAATCGTTCTCTACACAAAACTTCTCAATCTGTCATTTGGAACCCATAGTGCTCACTTATAAACAAAGTTCCTTTGTCCCACGGTGGGCGCCTCTAGTTGTGAAACCGAAAGATTCAATCACATAATTTTTTTTTGATGTGTAAGAACAAACAACAATAGAAACAAAAATAAACGACCTTCACCAAAAATAATTTTCTATGCAATAAGACAACAACCTAACTTGACATAAGAAGATAAAAGACAAGAAAGACAATAACTCATTTACCGAGTTCAATCAAACAATCTACTATGATTGAGCGAATAACTCTCTGATTCACTATGTTTTCAAGAGCGTTACAAAAGATATGAATTATAAGAAAATAATTACCAAAATTCTTAAGAATAAACCCTATTTTCTACCAAAAGTATTTCTCAATTTGTTCAACACTTTATGTATGAATCACACAAACCCAAAAATTTCGTAATTTCCCTTAGATATCACAACAAATTTTTCACATTAAGAACACAATTTTAGGAATTTGTCCTTGTCTATCAAAGATTACAACTAGCATTCCAAAACCATTCTCCTCGTCTTTAGTTACGAAGTTTTGAAAATTGTTAAGACAAGAATGATAGAAATAGATATTTATAACTGGTTAAATTCAATAGATCCATACTAAACCCAAAACATAACGAATTAACGAACGAATTTACTAACCAAAACAACGAAGCTCAATACACACGAGCTGAGAAAATCGGACTAAGCGAAGAACCGAATTGCCCGCAAATTAGCACAAGATAAGAATTGATAATATCAGTAGTGTATTTAATTCTTGATGACATAAATGCTGAAGTATAATAGTTGAATATTTTGAAAACCATCACAAGCAATTGAGTTGACATTCTAATATATTCAAATAAAAATTTCCCAGCTTCACATTCTTTCTGCATCTGTCTCAATTACAATTGCTTGAGAAACTCACATAATTTTTATTTTAACACTTAAAAATTGTATGTAGCTCCAAATCAATGTCTCTTTCTTCCAATGCTTCACGCCACAACCCTGCAAAAAATGAAAGAAAATCACGTATTAATAATAACATAATCATCACCTTGTTCTTGATCACATGAAGCTAGAAGACTCTAGACAATGAACTATATATTATAATTTGATCATATCAACCTTTTTTTAATCATTAGACTTGAACTATATATTATAATTTGTAGCATATGAAACAATTCATAAATAGCATAGAACAAAGAGTTATAATGGGAGCTCCTAGCATCATTGTAGTGTTATCAAACTTGCTTTTTTGTCTTCTTCTAGTTTGTGCACAAACAAGCTCTGCTGAACTGAGTAAAGGGTTCTATGGAAATTCATGTCCGAATGTCGAACAATTGGTTCGGTCTGCCGTGGAGCTCAAGTTTAAGCAGACCTTTGTCACTGCTCCCGCCACTCTTCGACTCTTCTTCCATGATTGTTTTGTCAGGGTATGTTTAATATCTGATTTGTCATATAAAAGGAGTGACCCGTGTCTGACACGTGTTGATGTCTGTGTCTCAGACATGAATACGAGATTTCCCATTTAAATTTTGTTTTTATTTAATTTATGGACAGGGTTGTGACGCATCAATTTTACTTAGTGAAGGAGAGAGAAATCATCCTGATGATATTTCATTAGCTGGTGATGGTTTTGACACCGTGATTAAAGCCAAAGAAGCTATTGAGAGTGATCCTCAATGCACAGACAAAGTCTCTTGTGCTGATATACTTGCTCTTGCTACAAGGGATGTTGTCAATTTGGTATATATTTTCATGCTTTCACTTTAAGATTACTTACTTTCAATTTGAAGTTATTATGACCGTACAAAAAATCGCTAAACTGAATCGAACTGAAACAAATTGAAGTTAAAATAATTAAACCATTACATTTTATTAATGAATCGAACCAATATTACACAAACGATTTTAGAATCGAACTAAATGACAATAAATCAAACAAAAGTTGAAATCGAATCGATCTGTAACTGAAAATGAAAAAGAAAAGCTAAAAACAAGTTAAAAAAATTTATAATTTTTTTATAAAAAAAAATATAACAGGTTCTTTAAAAAATTGGTTAACTATTTTTAAATGATTTTGTAAGGTTAAGAATTCCTAACCAATATAATAATTTTGATTTTGTTCGCTTTTAAATAAATTTAAATAGATTGTTTCAGTTCAGTTGCACCTTTTATTATGATTTATGATTCAGTGATTCAGTTTGGTTCGGATGCCTTCAATTCAATTCAGATTTTTTTTTATGTAATATAAACTTTTTGAAGTTAGTAATAAAATCTCCAAAGTGTATACTAAAAAATTATATGGACGCAATTAATAATCCTCTAGTTACATACTATTATTATAGACTGGGGGACCATTTTATGAAGTGGAATTGGGAAGACGTGATGGAAAGATATCTACAATTGCAAGTGTTCAACATAAACTTCCTCATCCTGAATTCAATTTGGATCAACTCAATTCAATGTTTAGTTTCAATGGACTCTCTCAGATAGATATGATTGCATTATCAGGTAACTTAACGGACATAAAGTGGCAAAAAAATTATGTTATATGCTTGTTTCGCCGCCATTTTTCACAGGGGACGGTCCAAGATTTTAGACAGATTCTCTGATATGTTGGTTCCAAAGTTTTAGATTTGATATCATAAATTATGTATGTTCCATCCTACTCATTTTTTTCAGACTTTTACAGAATGATCATTAACAGAGCGGATGTTGCCCGTTTTAATATTATGTGTTTTGTGATGTGTTAGGTGCACATACAATTGGATTTTCACACTGCAGCCGTTTCTCAAAAAGAATCTACAACTTCAGCCCAACAACTAAAATCGACCCAACACTAAATCTACAATATGCCTTTCAGCTAAGACAAGCATGTCCTCCAAAAGTTGATCCTAGGATTGCCATAAACATGGATCCTATCACACCTCAGAAATTCGACAACCAATATTTCAAGAACTTGCAACAAGGAAAAGGACTTTTTACTTCTGATCAAGTGTTGGCTATAGATGAAAAGTCAAAGGACACGGTTGACTTGTTTGCATCAAATGAAGTAGCTTTTGAAAGTGCTTTTATTGATGCTATAACTAAGTTGGGAAGGGTAGGTGTTAAAACTGGAAATCAAGGTGAAATAAGGTTTGATTGTACAAAGCCAAAGGTGAATTAAGTGCAATGGTGATGAGAATTTCATATTTTAATTCAAATAAGATGGTTTGAGTTGTGAAGAATTGAGTTGATTTGTCACAATATGTGTGAGTAGAATTATTTGTTTTTAATTGCTTATTTTAATTTTACATCTATGTGTTGTACTTCAAATATTCTTTGCCATTAAAAAAAATATTTATGTTGCTTATATAAAAGACAATGGTAGTTTAAAACTACAACGGATAAAAAATTATTCCAACAATTATTTTATTCCAACGGTAATTTTATAAATTCTTTCTATAAATATTTCCTATAAATATGTACAAACTTATGTGATGGTTCATTAATTAAAAAATTTTAAACACGATATTTTCTTCAATCAAATGGATCCCAACCACTGAAATTATTATTATTATTATTATTATTATTATTATTATTATTATTATTATTATTATTATTATTATTATTATTATTATTATTATTATTATTATTATTATTATTATTATTTACAAACTCTTACTATATCGGTTTTCAAAATCGTCAACCTTTTATGTATTCACGATCACCACGTTTTATCGGTGACAGTTCTCAATATCCCTAATCTTTTATATTTCAATCACCACCAACCAACATCGATAGCTAATATAGAAATTCATTGGATACAACAAACTAAAATACCCATAAGTTTCATCCACTCCTCATTCTCAAATTGGTCTCAAAAATATTTTTCTCAAATCCGCATTTTAGATTCTCATATGAAGAAGATAAATTGATTCTTCAAACATGACTTAACATTTTCAAAAATCCAATTGTGGGAGTTGACCAAACCACATAACTTAAAAATCCTCCAAGTTTAAAAAAAGAGGAATGGATCAACAAAATCAAGAACGACCTATAAATCTAGAAGATTTCAACTATGACATCCCTTAAAATACCGTCTACTGAAGACCTACTCAAATAATAATCAAAAGACTAAAGAGGACAAATGAAAAGATTAACTTTTTGACCTTTCACATTGCCAAGACTTCAGACAACTACCTTCAGGAATGTTATCCATGGTGATTATGATAAGGATAGTGAAGAGTAGTCTCACCTATGTGTTTTTAGTCTTTAAGTGTATTTAAACTCTGTTATTTTTGGATTATTTCATTTTCTAAAGTTTACTGCTTTCTATACTTTGAATAAATGAAATATCTTTCCCTTTCTAGTAACATGTTTGGCTATGTGTGATCAATATGCTTTCATTTTAAAATTATGCTTTGCATCTTCACCCGCCTTTTTTATTATAACAAAGGGGAAGAATGTAACACCACAAATCCTAAAATGATAAATAATGCAGAAATAAAACAAATACACATATAGAGTGTCACTAAAACACAACAAAAACTTGCTCCGTAACACGGGTTATTCAAATCATGCATTAAATTAAATACATTTCATCACATGATCACCTAAACATGGCTCATCGCAGCTGAATAGTCAAATAAAAAAAAATTCAACAAAGAAATATGTTTAATAACTTCAACATAGTTACGACAAATGCCTTCAACATAAACAATATAAAAAACAAATAGCAATTAGAAAAATAAATGTTTGCTCGTCCAGTGTTACAGATCAGAGCAACAGAATCTAAAACATCGCATAAAACGGAAAATAAAGAAGAACAACCTCAACGTCATCCTCCAGCTTCTAAGAAGCTACTCATTTACTTGTTCGTATGTACCCCAAGAAGGAGCACAGAACTACACAGACAACAAAGGGGTGAGAATACACTAATAATAGAAAATGGTGCAAAAGTATGCAAGGGTGACCTAAATAACATCAACAAACATTCAACACAAGTCAGTAGCATACATCACCAAAGTATTCTCATTCACAAACATCGACCTAATCATCCAAATACATAGGCAACTAATGAATGCAAACATACTCAACATAAAAACTCAACAATGCATGTAATACCATCTTGTCATACCCTAATTTTTAACCCTAAGATCCAACATATCATTTGCATCCTTGCATATAAATAAGGTTACGTCTTTGTTCTCTTCCTCTCATCTTTGTGTTTTCCTTTTGCAGGGATCATCAAGCACCTCTTTAATGGTGTTTTACCTTTGTGTTTATATGTTAATTACTTATCTAACCACTAATCAAAATAACAAAAATATGTCTTTTTTCGTTAAGTTTATTGTACAAGATATGACTTTTCATCAAGAGCATTAATCATGGTTCCTCATCTAGGTTTTTTTTTATTCCTCAAGTCAAAGTGTGTTTAACCATTGATTCTCAAGGGGCTTATCTCTCAAAACATGATCTCTAAAGTTCTCAAGCATATTTCAATCTCATTTTGATCAAGAGCATCTCAAAGATTTGTTGCTTATTTCTCAAGAAAAGTCAAAGGTTCATGTGTTTATTTCCATGCCTTCTTCAACAAGTTACCTCAAACTTTGAGCAATTTAATCAAAAGACATTAAATGACACCTTATTTTGAGTTCATATGATCATCCATGTACCTTGAAATGAAATAAAATTCCAAGTACACAATTTTATTCCATGAGGTTTGACAAAACAAAATCAACATTTGAAGTCAAAGTTCAAAGGATCACAACTCCTTCAATCCTTAACACTTTTGGATGCTTCTTTTTACATATGACTCTTTGCAATATCCTCTACAACTTCTCTTTACATGACAAGAGCCAATTATGCTTGGAGTATCATCAAAAGTTTGAAGACATTATAGGTCATTTGTGGACTTAGTAAAATTTGACCTATTTTCAAGTGACTTTTTCTCAACTTTCAAGGTTCATGACTTCTTCAAATTTCAATATTTGAGGCTGATTGATTTTGTACAATATCATTTGTGATGCCCTATACAAGTTTTATTCAAGGATCAAAGTCAAATTATGCTTGGAATACCATGGAATTCTTTGAGACATTATATGTCATTTTCAGCCATTTGAGACTTAGAATTTTCCAAGTTGCATTACCAGATTTTTGTGCCAACTACCATAACTTTGTGCTCAAGTATCAAAATGCAACATTTCTTGGCACATTTTGATCTTTGATATGATGTCAATAAATTGAAAGAAGAATCGGATAAAAAGCCTCCTGAACAAGATGCCCCATTGAGTTAAACACCGTGATTTAGAACTGAAGAAATCATCATGATCAGAATTTTGAACTTCACTAATCCTTAATTACAAGTCAATTTACCACACGTTTTGGACCTAAACATGATTAATCAAGTCTCCAGAAGTTAAATGACTCATAAAATGCATGATTTGGCTGAGTTTTGATGGTTTTGTAAGTCATACTTTTCTCACGTCATGAGCTAATTCTTTTTGCATGAATTGAGTATCATTTGACACGTATGAGATCACCAATCACTTGCCTATAAATACAACAACATATTTTCTTCATTCCCAAGCTTTGGAGAGCCAGAAAACCTTTGTTCCACTCTCAAACTTTTCCAGAAAATTGAGCTATCATGTTTTGATGTCTAGCTTGTTTCAATTCAACTTCTTGATTCTATTAGCACCTTTGATCTCCTCTAAAGCTTTTGCAACAATTCTCAAGCTCTAAGACCTTTTGAAGTGTCCTGACCAAATCAAGCTTCATCAATCTCTGATCATGATTTGTACAAGGTAGTTCTGAGCATCATTTAAACTCAAACAAGTTACCATAATATAGTTATTCACTCTCTGATGTTTTCCTCTAACTTATCTGGTGTTGATTGATAGTTTTCATAATTTAATTTTACTTTTTGTGACTTCCTTGTTTCTGAAATGTTTTGATTGGTCCATTTTGAATGTGATTTCATGTTTTATTCTGGCTATTTTCCACCATGCACCCTAGCCTAATAGTTGTTGGATCTACCACGTCAGTTAATGAGGCCAGATCCAACGCCTCTGTTTATTTATTTATTTTCCTTTTTATTCTAAATTGCATTTTCTTTAAAAATTCATAGAAAAATCATTTTTTATCCAGAAAATCCCAAAATAATTTCTAAAATTTTAATTTATTTTATTTTTATTCATCTGATTTTTATTTTTCCATATTTTATTTTCTTGATTTTCTATTTTTCTTGGATTTCCTCTTTTTTCCTTTGTTTTAATTGGTTTAAAAATACTTTTATGCATTTAAAAGTTCAGAAAAAATTATTTTATGTTTCTTATTTTATCTCCAACCTTCCATAGTTTTCTTGGCCATTTATTTGGTGTTTTGAAGGGCTTTATGGAATTTCTCTTTTATTTCCCTTTTTAAAATTCATTTTAAAAATATTTTTGATGCATTTTATTTTATTTTCTTTCATTTTATGTTTGTTTGACCTTTGTTGACTTTTGTTGGCCTTGGACCTTGACTATTTAGATCATAAGTCTCATCAAACTCAATGGACTATGTGTGGGATAGGTTAATAAGCTAGAAATGTGAGAGGTGAAGACCCGCACAATAGTTTACAACGATCATTCAGGATGACCGACTACTGGATAGATTCCTTTGATGACTCACGGTGAGTGAGTTTGTCGGGGAAGTCCTTTATTGAAATGGCTCTGTGGAGATGTTACTTACTAGGGAAGACTAATAAGCATTCCTACTTGGGAAATTGTACTGGTATAGCTGAGGATTGGACCTCTAAGAGTGGTCACAAATCCTATGCCATGTATTATGTATGCATATTTTGAATTGATGTATGTTTTATGCATGATGCAGTTTTTGGACTGACGCCTCTTTTATAATATGTGTATGCAATGCATGACTATGTGGGAACCAGTGTTTTCGTGATATTTTGACTCTTTGGCCCCTTGAGATTTTGATATGTCTATGGAACATGCCATGATGCTCTTGATATCCGAGAATATGCAATGTGATTTTTTAAAAAGGAAGAAGCTTTTGTACTGGTTAGACCATGACTGTTGATTTCCTAAAGGGTGTGCAGAAAAAGTCAAGAGGGATTATGTGTGCAATCTGAATAGGTATTTCTATGGTCTAAAATAATCTCCTCGACAATGGAATAGTAGATTCGACAAGTTCATGGCACGCATAGGTTTCACTAGGATTCAGTTCGACCACCGTGTTTACTTCAGATTTTGACCTAGAAATTCACTTGTTATTTTGTTGCTTTACGTGGATGACATCCTCATAGAAAGCAACCGTATCTAAGATGTTATGAAGATTGAGGCTGAACTCGATAAGGAGTCAACATGAAGGATATGGGAGCCACCTCTAGGATTCTTGGGATTGACATCGGGAGAGATAAAAAGAAGTCGAAATTATGCTTATCTCAAGTGAAACTCTGGTATCAGATATGAGATGTCGAAGGTAATATCACGACATTAATATCTGAATTATACAAACAGGATAAAGATAAAGAATAGTAATGCAAGAGACACAAGCAATTGTTAACCCAGTTCGGTGCAACTCACCTACGTCTGGGGGCTACCAAGCCAGGAAGGAAATCCACTAAATAGAATTAGTTCAAAGACTCTCAGTACACTCCACAAGTTACAGTCTTTTTCACCTAATCTCTACCCGTATGATTTCTACCTAATAACTCTTATATATGAGAACCCACTCACTCCCCCTCAATCACACCAGTGATTATAAACAACAATTACTTATAAAAAGAAGACACTCTTCAAAGACACACACTTGATCTTACTTAGCAGCTTCAATCAAGTAGACACACACTTGATCTTACTTAACAGCTTCAATCAAGTAGACACACACTCATGCTTAAAAGCGCAATCACATAACACATAACATTCACCCTGAATGTTCTGTGTACAGATGTCATGACATCGGGTCTGACATCCTGGAACAATCCTGTATAATTCCATTTTAAATATCCAGCAGGTACATAATATCAGATGTCATAACATCGTGTATGACATCCTGAAACAATCCTGCATAATTATGTTTTTAAACCACCAGCAGGTACAAGATATCTTATGTTAAGACATCACATGCAACATCTTGTGAACACTCTTTGTTTTACCAAAATTGCTGCCAACACTTAGAACCAACAAACTCCCCCTTTGGCAAATTTTGTCTAAAACATATATCTGTCCATTTTGTTCACAAGAAAAAACATCAACAGTTAAACATCATAACAGTGTTTAAGCAGCAGCAGAAGCAAACAGAATTACTAGCTATAATGGCAACTAGTAAAACACACAAATGCACATGGGTACTTCTTCTCCCCCTAAGTCTGTTCAATACAGACATCTCCTTCAGCCATACCAGCACCTGTCATAATAGCACCTGTAACAATCAGAATATCCTTCTGACATCTCCTTCAATATATGTAACATTCAGAATCACATTCTGACATCTCCTTTAACATCACAGAACAGAACATCATTCTATCCCACATCAGACATCTCCTCCAACATCAGCTGTGTAACACATCAGACATCTCCTTCACCATCAATTGTTCACCAACAACACTGCAGATCTCCATAATCCACACATTTAACTGCAGCTCTCCACATAATCACTTCTCCCCCTTTTTAGTCAAAATAGACCAAAGGTGACCAATTAGATAAAATAAATGTCAATCAGCCTAGCAGAGAATGTCACAAGAGATGTTATAACATATAAAA
Source organism: Lathyrus oleraceus (assembly GCF_024323335.1). Taxonomy (NCBI): domain Eukaryota; kingdom Viridiplantae; phylum Streptophyta; class Magnoliopsida; order Fabales; family Fabaceae; genus Lathyrus; species Lathyrus oleraceus. The sequence goes on from NC_066579.1 coordinate 371,677,396, forward strand.
TGTTAAAACATAAATGTTAGGAGATACAAACTATAATTATACACAGCTGTAATAGCTGAGATAATTAGAAATCCATGGAACTCATTAAGAGCCCAAATATTACATCAAGGCATCAGTAAGGACTGCCACAAATTACAAACATTTCAACAGAAAAAACAACACATTATCCAACATCTAAAACAGCCAAACCACCAGGGGGACCAGTCTTCATAACAACACACAGCACACACAGTCTTCATAACAGGGGGACCTTCACAACTTAATCTGAGGAAGTAGCATCTTCTTCTTATAAACACCTTGCAAAAATCCTTGCTATTTTTGTCAGAAATATCCTATGGGATATTAACCACAAACTCCTTTGATTGCTATAGATTCTCATGAATACAAATCCCCAATTTCCCTCTTAAACATTCAAATTGATTAGCATCCAAAGCTTTTGTGAATATGTCAGCTAATTGCTTTTCAGTAGTAACATGCTCCAGTGTTATGATCTTCTCTTCCACAAGTTCTCTAATGAAGTGATGACGAATATCAATGTGCTTTGTCCTGCTGTGCTGAATAGGATTTTTGGAAATATTTATAGCACTTAGGTTGTCACAGTACAATGTCATGACTTCTTGTGTGACATTGTATTCAGTCAACATTTGTGTCATCCAAACCAGTTGAGAACAACTACTCCCAGCTGCTATGTATTCAGCTTCAGCAGTGGATAGAGATACACAATTTTGTTTCTTGCTAAACCATGATATCAGATTGTTCCCCAAGAAGAAACATCCTCCTGATGTGCTTTTCCTATCATTAGCACTTCCAGCCCAGTCAGCATCACAGTAACCAGTCAGCATAGATCCAGATCCATGAGTATATAACATCCCATAGTCACTGGTGCCATTGACATATTTCAGTATTCTCTTCACTTGGTTTATGTGACTGACTTTTGGTTCAGCTTGATATCTAGCACAAACACCTACAGCAAATGCAATGTCAGGTCTGCTTGTTGTGAGATATAGCAGACTACCTATCATGCTTATGTATAGACTTTGATCTACACTGACACCATTTTCATCTTTGGAGATTTTCACATGTGTAGGAGCAGGTGTCCTTTTATGACTTGCATTCTCCATGCCAAACTTATTAACAATGTTCTTGGCATACTTGCTTTGAGATAAAAAGATAGAATCTTCCATCTGCTTGACTTGTAGCCCAAGAAAGTAGGTCAGTTCTCCAACAAGGCTCATCTCAAACTCATACTGCATTTGTCTAACAAAATGTTCAACCATCTGATCCGACATCCCACAAAACACAATGTCATCTACATATATTTGTGCCACCATGAGCTTCCCTCCTTCATTCTTCATAAATAGAGTTTTGTCAATACCTCATTTCCTGTATCCATTGTTAGTGAGGAACACTGTGAGTCTCTCATACCAAGCCCTGGGAGCTTGCTTTAACCCATAGAGGGATTTCTTCAATCTGTACACATGCTTTGGAAGATTTGGATCCGTGAATCCTTTAGGTTGTTCAACATATACTTCCTCATTTAAGTAGCTATTCAAGAAGGAACTTTTTACATCCATTTGGAACAGTTTGAATTTCAGAATACATGCCACTCCAAGCAATAATCTAATGGACTCAAGGCGAGCTACAGGAGCAAATGTTTCATCAAAGTCCACTCCTTCAACTTGAGTATATCCTTGTGTTACTAATCTTGCTTTGTTTTTAGTAACAACCCCTTGTCCATCAGATTTATTCTTATATACCCACTTTGCACCTATGACATTTACTCCTTCAGGTCTAGGAACCAGTTCCCATACTTCATTCCTCTTGAATTGACCTAACTCCTCCTGCATGGCATTGATCCAGAACTCATCAGTCAAGGCTTCCTTGACATTCCTAGGTTCAATCTTTGACACAAAGCAACCATGTGAGATCACTTCCCTTGCTCTAGTAGTGACCCCTTTATTTGGATCTCCTATAATGAGATCTTTGGGATGATCCTTCTAAACTCTGATGGAGGGTCCCTTGTTGATTTTGTCATCTTCAGGTTCAGCTTGAGGAGGTTCACTTTCCTCATTTTTGTCTGAGAAGTCAGCTGGGGAATCACTCAGAGATGTCTCGACATCGTCTGTGACATCAGTCTGTTGGTCATCAACCACAACATTAATAGATTCCATCAATACATTAGTTCTGGAATTAAAGACTTTGTAAGCTCTGCTGTTTGTTGAGTAGCCCAGAAATATTCCCTCATCACTTTTGGGATCCATCTTCCTTCTTTGTTCACGATCAGTCAAGATATAACATTTACAACCAAATACATGGAAGTATTTGACAGTAGGTCTTCTTCCTTTCCAGACTTCATATAGGGTTGTAGGAGTCCCTTTCTTCAATGTCACTCTGTTGTGAACATAGCAGGCTGTGTTCATGGCTTCAGCCCAAAAATGGTAGGGCGATTTCTTAGCATGAATCATAGCTCTGGCTGATTCTTGAAGAGTTCTATTTTTTCTTTCCACTAAACCATTTTGCTAGGGGGTAATGGGAGATGAGAACTCATGATGAATTCCTTCTGAAGAACAAAATTCAGCAAATTTGTTGTTCTCAAATTCCTTCCTATGATCACTTCTAATTTTGATAACAGGACTTTCCTTTTCTCTTTGAAGTTTTAGACAAAGCTCCTTGAAGACTTCAAAAACATCAGATTTTTCTCTTATAAAATTGATCCAGGTGTATCTGGAGAAGTCATCCACCACTACATATGCATACTTCTTCCCACCAAGGCTTTCCACTTGCATGGGTCCCATCAAATCCATATGGAGGAGTTCCAAAACTTTGGTAGTGGTGTCATGTCTGAGCTTCTGGTGTGACATCCTTGTTTGTTTTCCAATCTGACATTCTCCATAGATTTTTCCTTCATCAATCTTCAAGTTGGGAATTCCTCTAACAGCTTCAACAGATATGATCTTCTTCATACCTTTAAGATGCAGATGACCCAATCTTTGATGCCATATCTTCACTTCTTCCTCTTTGGCCAAGGTACACATTGAAGAGTAACCAGTTTCTTGAGAACTCCACATGTAGCAGTTGTCTTTAGACCTAACTCCTTTCATGATCACTTCATTTTCCTTGTTAGTAATCAGACATTCAGTTCTAGTGAAGTTTACATTTAGACCTTGGTCACACAGTTGACTGATGCTTATTAGATTAGCAGTTAATCCCTTAACAAGTAGGACATTGTCAAGGTCAGGAACTCCAGGGTAATCAAGCTTACTAATTCCCTTGATTTCACCTTTTGCTCCATCACCAAAGGTTATATAACTTGTGGCATGGGGATGAAGGTTAGTTAGCAGGTTTTTGTTTTCAGTCATGTGTCTGGAGCAACCACTGTCAAAATAACAATCTTCTTTGGCTGAAACTCTGAAGGAAGTGTGAGCTATTAGACTTGAAACATTAGTCTTAGGAACCCATAGCTTCTTGTTGACAGGCATGTGATGTTTGGGTCTTGGTTGATAGTGAGTCTGATGATGAACAGGGCTAGGATAACCATACAACTTATAGTTGAAGGGCTTCAGGTGGCCAAATTTTCCATAGTAATGGCATCTCCATCTTTGGTGTTTCCCTTTCTGCTGTCTTCCCTTCTGATGTTGTGACATGTGACGTGACATTGCAGGTTTGTTATCAATATGGCTGCGATTAGGTTTGGATTTAGGTTTTCCATTTATGTAACTGTAATCATCCTTAGATTCATTGAACCCAATGCCAGATTTGTCTCCTATTGTTTGACCAGTCTGGAGAATCTTGTCTAAGATGTCAGATCCATTGTTAAGCATTCTTACATACTTGGTCATCTCATCTAGTTTGGAATTCAAGAGTACAACTTCAATTTTCAACTTGGAGATGGTTTCCACATGTTCCCCCTTTTCATTCTCCAGCTGAGCTATCACTTTCTTTTGGCTTTCAACTTGTCTGCACACTTCTGCACTTTTGTGACACAACTCTCTATAGGTAGTGGCCAGCTCTTCAAAGGTTACTTCATCATGACTTGACTCTTCATCAGAACCCCATCTTCCTGTCAATGCAGTCACAAGATTTGCAGCTTCTTCTGTTTCACTTTCATCAAACCAAGAGGCAGCAAGACTCCTCTTCTGTTTCTTGAGGTAGGTCCCACATTCAGTTCTAATGTGACCATACCCCTCACATTCATAGCACTGAACTCCTTTTCCTTCTTTGGGCTTTTCTTCTGACCTTGTTCTTCTTCCAATATTGTTGGATTTACTGATGTCAGATGCGATGTTCTTGACATTGGCCTTAGATCTTACATCCATCTTTTTCATAAGTCTGTTGATCTGTCTTCCCAGCATTGCTACCTCATTTTCCAGATCTTCATCAATCTCTTGACCACCTTCCTCATCTTCCCCTTCAGTGTTTGACATGAAGGTTATGCTTTTGGCTTTCTTTTCAGATCCATCACATATTCCCATCTCAAATGTTTGGAGGGATCCAATTAGCTCATCAACTCTCATATTTGAGATGTCTTGAGATTCTTCTATATCTGTCACCTTCATAGAAAATCTTTTAGGGAGTGACCTGAGTATTTTCCTTACTAGCTTTTCATCTGATATCTTCTCTCCCGGAGCTCCAGAGGCATTGGCAATTTCAAGGATATTCATGTGAAATTCATGAATATTTTCATCTTCTTTCATCCTTAAATTTTAGTGAGCAGCTGTAGTCTAGACATCTTCACTCTAGATGTGCCTTTATGAGTGGTTTTGAGAATGTCCCAAGCATCTTTAGCTACCTCACAGTTGTTTACAAATCTTAAGATATTCTTGTCTACTCCATTGAATATGGCATTCAATGCTTTAGAATTTCCAAGGGTTATATCATCCTCCTCCTTGGACCATTGTTCTTCAGGCTTCTTATCAACAATGGCTTCTCCTTCCTTAGTAATTACTGGATGTTCCCAGCCTGTTAACACAGCCTTCCAAGCCTTATTATCAAGAGATTTTAGGAAAGCTACCATTCGAGGTTTCCAATAGTCATAGTTAGATCCATCCAAAATTGGTGGCCTGTGAACAGATCCTCCATCTCTCTCCATAGTACCAGAAAGTATTGTCCCTAGATCTCACCCAGAACCAGAGCAGGATGCCTGCTCTGATACCAATTCAAATTCTGGTATCAAATATGAGATGTTGAAGGTAATGTCACGACACTAATATCTGAATTACACAAACAGGATAAAGATAAAGAATAGTAATGCAAGAGACACAAGCAATTGTTAATCCAGTTCGGTGCAACTCACATACGAATGGGGGCTACCAATCCAGGAAGGAAATCCACTAAATAGAATCAGTTCAAAGATTCTCAGTACACTCCACAAGTTACAGTCCTTTTCACCTAATCTCTATCCGTATGATTTCTACCTAAGAACTCTTAGATATGAGAACCCACTCACTCCCCCTCAATCACACCAGTGATTATAAACAACAATTACTTATAAAAAGAAGACACTCTTCAAAACACACACTTGATCTTACTTAGCAGCTTCAATCAAGTAGACACACACTTGATCTTACTTAACAGCTTCAATCAAGTAGACACACACTCATGCTTAAAAGCTTAGAGTGACAAATTATAACTCACAAATCAGACCAATTCAATCATCTATGGATGAATTGAATGGCTTACAAGTCACACGACCACACAAGACACAAACCCTTATTCTCTCTCAATATTTCGCTCTGTATTGGTTGTGTATCAAATCAGGTTTTCCATGTCCTATTTATAGAAGCATTAAGTTGGGCTTGGACATCTTGAAACCCTAAAACTATTTTCCAATCAAATCTTCTCGTGACAGTTGGTTAGATCTCCTTGGAAAATAAGTTAAATCACATTGTAATTAATGATTGATTGCGTTTGCAATTAACTCCTCAATCAAACATAGATTGCCATTAAAAGCACAATCACATAACACATAACATTCACCCTGAATGTTCTGTGTACAGATGTCATGACATCGGGTCTGACATCCTGGAACAATCCTGCATAATTCCATTTTAAATATCCAGCAGGTACATAATATCAGATGTCATAACATCGTGTATGACATCCTGAAACAATCCTGCATAATTATGTTTTTAAACCACCAGCAGGTACAAGATATCTTATGTTAAGACATCACATGCAACATCTTGTGAACACTCTTTGTTTTACCAAAATTGCTGCCAACACTTAGAACCAACATCAAGATACATGCCTATTGAGGATTCTCAACAAGTTTGGTATGTCGAATTCAAAGCATGTGGTAACACCGACTAATCCTCAGTTCAAGCTGAGTACGACTCAAAGTCCTAGTACTGAAGTCGAAAGAGCCTATATGAATATCATTCCATATGCTAGTATAATATGTTCTTTGATATATGTTATAGTATATATGAGGCTAACTATAACATACAGAGTGATCCTTATAAGCAGGTATATGGCCAATCCGGAAAGGCACACCGGCAAGAATTAAAGTGGATTCTAAGGTAGATAAATGGGTATATATGCAGAGTTTTGGTTTATGGTGGAGTATGTGGTGATGATAGCAAAAGTCAAAATGGAAGGATTTGTCGACTATGATCCAAAAATTCTATTTCTAAATATGTGTTCACTATGTTTGGCACATCTATCAGTTGGAAAGAAACACTTCAGAAGGTTGTTTCCTAAGGAGATGAAACTTCAAGGTCAAGTTATCACTATTAAATGTAATAGTCAAAGTGAAATACACATGTAGAATAATTCACCTTATCAAGAGAGACCCAAGCACATCGATGTGAGGTTGCATTTCGTCGAGCATGGAGATTTCCAAGTGATAAGTTTTCGAATGATGACAATGTTGTTGATATGATCACCGGGACATTGCCAAGTAACGAGTTCTTCCACTATATGAAGTTGATAGAACTGCATCATAAACGCTAGCTTGTTCCCTTGTTAATGTAGTTTGTTCCAAGGTGGAGATTTATGGTTTATGGATCAAACTCTAGCTTCGAAAATGATAGCTTCATGGTTCGAAAATAGTCATAGATGTGCATGTCGTAGTCGAAGTCTATTCTTGCATGCAGAAATATGTTAGCTTATTGTTTAAGTTAGCATGTTGAATTGGGCCAATCTGTTGAGCCAATTGTTTAGTATGTTATTTGAAAGTTAGGGTTTAGTTTTCTTATAAATAGCATACTAGTTCTTGAAGGAGAATAGCGATCCAAAACACAGTAGATATTAAAAAAAATCTCCTTTAGTGATCCTTACGAATGGGCATGATCAGTGATATAATCGTTACCTCTTGTGGCGATTGAAACCTTTGATGCAGATCTAAGGAGTGATCACGAACATTGAATGGTGACAACACCTCTACTTAGTCCACACGAACATATTCCTTTAATCTCAGTGCTAGCTTCTACGAATGAAGGCTTTGAGTGAGAGAGAGAGAGAGAGAGAGAGAGAGAGAAAGAAAGAGAGAAACTAAATTTCATTTGAACAAATTCTTCTGCACAAGGGTTCTATTTATAGAACCACTTGTGTGAGCTATAAGCTAAAAAGCCCACTTAAGTGTATGTGACCCATATCTTATGATATACCAAAATCACTTAAGCATGTGGTACCTTACCATATTTCGTATTCTACTTAAGTGCACCGTACCTTACGATGTTCTACAATTCACTTAAGTGCACCGTACCTTACGGTATTCCTTATTTAATCTATCTCTCATCAATCCGTCCTTTTGTGTGTGACCCTGGAGGTTCTCGCGACATTGGTAATTATATTAAATCATGTATTTAACAGAATAAATAGTGAGCGGTATCTAGCAACACATCACTGCTACCCAAGACACAAAAATGTCATGTGATATGATAAATCCTTTTGTGATAATACTTATATGTACAATTACTCTTTTGCCCATATGTCTATATTGAACACAAGGCAGAGACTGTGTCATCCTTGTCCAGTTCAATATTGGGCCCGTAGACATTTATCCTGTTACACAGGATGGGCAAATCCCATCTAGGTCACTCATGACCCTCAACATGCTTCATGGAGTACCCATCAACTGTCTTTATGGTCATCCAGTTACAGACAATGTTTGATCATCAATAAGGCACTCGACTCTACATCTAGGATTCATAGTGGTTTCAGGTCGAAGGGTGGTGTACACCACTATCACCATGAGAATAACTTATGACACTTTATATAACATTCTATATAGTATTCTCATAGCGGGCCAATCCAGTATAAATATTAGTCTTAATATTCATACCTATGTTTAAGACTTGATAACTCCTTATCCATGATCCATGAGATGTGATTATCAGTCTATATACATAATAGTCTTATTGCTTTAATGTTATCCCACTTTACAACAAAGCTCGACTACGGATACTTTAAGAATAACGTCCTTATGTTTAATGGGATCTCATGATTAAGTCACACTTGATACATTAAACGGACTAACTATTATAGGGAATTTATTTAAAAAAACATAATAAAGAAAAGGTCTTTTATTATTAATAAATAATTCGATACAAGTACCAAAAGTATTGGCCTTTAGGGCTTACACCAACAGTTCTCAATTCTCTGTCAATCCATGATAATCCTAATTAAAGGGAGAAAATGGTGTGGTTGAGATTAAATTGTAAACATTGTTCCCTAATGTGTAATTGAATCAAGAATCCAGTTTTAAACCATTTTGAATTGTTCTTTCTCTTCTGTTTCTCTTTTCTTTTCCTTTGTGCTTTTCTTGTTCATCAAGAAACCGATCATACTCTGTTTTCTTGAGCATCATTTCACAGCAAAGGGAAAATGAGAAGGCCATATATTTGACGTGCTCCTCTAAAACTTCTTGAGGATTAATGGATGAGCACACGATATGGAACTCCTTAAGATATCTGTGAGGATATTCATATGCAAGATCATTAAACTTTAGAAGCAAGTGCATTAAACCATATTTTAATTCAAAATGAACTTCAATGTCATCATAATCAATAGGCATAAGTATAAGTAACCCCAGGTGCAACAATCTCTCTTAGTGTTCTACCATCCATGGTGTTATTAATAAAGTCATAGTCATAATAAAAAGTGTATGGCTAAATATGTCCAGACAATCACTTTTACTATTAGTTTCTCTTATTTTCTCACTAACAATATTGTGTCAACGAAGTGAATGAACAATTTGTTTTATTTCGAGTTTGTTTGATAAGACAAATAAGCTAACTTTTAGTTTTTAAACTCATATCAATAAAAAAACTTTGTTTGGAAAGAGTTATTTAGCATGATCTTTTAGCTTCTTTTCATACTAGATTTTAGTGTTTTTTTCAATTGTTATTTGAAGTAGATTTTGAGCTTAATGTTGATTTATTATGTTTGTTGGATCTATTCATAATCTTATGATTTTTATCGATATAGAAATCAAGAACAAAACTCTTAAACAAATCCCCATGAGTCAGATATGTGATCGACTCATATGCCTTATACACATACTCAAATACAATTATGAGAATGAAAGTGAGAGCGTACTTGAGTTTTCCATTGGAAATATCTGAAGGTTATCAGATATGTGATCTTTCAATTGTAGAGTTCCTTATGGCTCCTTGAATTTCCCCTGACAGGGATGAAGAGAGAATTTTCCCGATGAACCATTTTCACGTTGTCTATAATTGGGGACTATAAACCCTATAAATAACCCTAGGGTTATTTCTTACTATTCAATATTCTAATTCGGTCCCTCATCAAATTAGATATTGACTTATGGTATCTACACAATAATCTTACTTTTCAAGATATTTATGCTTTTAGACACATACTTATTATTAATTAGACCACTACAACTTTGTTTGATTACATAATGGCCCTAACACGTGTAATATTACAATTGTGACCCCAAAATTCTAACAATTTTCCACTGGTCACATATGTAATTATATACATGTGTTAGGCTTTATGAGCTCAAAATTCGCCATCATATTCTTTAAGCATATCCAAATTATCGTGTCCATTGGTCATGCCATTATACGTAATCAAGGTGATTTTCATTATATCAATCATAACTAAACCCTTAAATGATCACCAATAGTGACACAACTGAATGCCATAGATCCATCATGAAATGTGCGGTATGAAAATCACATGAAGTTGGTCTGTATATGTCGATTTTTCAACTGGTCCTACTTTACTTTAGAGAGATCATTTAATAAATTCATTGTACAAAATGTGAACTGTTGAATATCAAACTTTATTAATTGAAAAATATGTAAAATCGTAGTATGCATACATAATACCAAACACAGAACATAAAATTCATAATAGAATAACTCCCACTAAACCAAAGACTCCTCTAACGATAAAACACCCATGTGAGTCGTGTGCTCATGAAATACCTTGGGTGGAAGACCTTTTGTAAGAGGATCTTCTATCATGAAGTTTGTCCCCAAGTATCATATGGAGATCTATCCACTTTGTACCTTTTCCTTAGCAACTAGTAACTTGATATCAATATATATTGACTTGGTTAAGCTCCTATTATTGTTAGAATACATGATGACTGATTTGTTGTCACGATATAACTTAATTGGCCTTTCAGTTTCTTCCATAATTTATAGCTTGGTGACAAGATTCCTCAGTCAAATCTCATGGTTGGATGCCTCATAACACCATAAGGTGTAGAATGACAATGCTCGATAATACTATTTACCTCTTCTTCTAGAACGCAACGGCGAAAAATGCCATCTTTACCCCTTTTGAAAAGGAGCGGTTCGTCCCAATAGAAGTTTCTCACATCGTGGAAGAACTTCTTCTTGCGGTGGTAGTCAAGATCAGGGGGTACTATATCAGCAGCTAGGTAATTAACAAAGTCTGCATACCAGGGTACGTTACTTATTGCTAAGGAATTTTGGGGGTGCTCATAAGGATCTAGGTTATCATCTTTAGGTTCTTCTCCTTTTTATCGACCTTCCTGGTTTTCAGATTCTTCTGGTTCCTTTACTTCGTCCGGGAGTTTGGTACATTCCTTAGAAATTCCGGGTTCACTCAATCTAGGGTTTGGTGGCTCATCATAAGCGTTCCCACTTCGTAGGGTAATGGCATTGGCTTGTCCTCTCGGATTTTGTTGAGGTTGTCCAGGGAATTGTCCTCCAGGTGTAGTCTGAGGGGCTTGGTTTAAAGCTACCTGAGAGATCTGAGTTTCAAGCATCTTGGTATGAGTAACTATTTGGTCAACCTTGGTTCCTAACTGAGTAATCAATTCGTTAACATGAATGTTTTGGTTCATGAACTCCTTGTTTTGTTGGGTTTGAGCGGTGATAAAATTTTCCATAATTTTCTCAAGGCTCGGCTTTGGTGGTACAGGTTGCATAGGTTGATTTGATCTTGGGGCTTGATAACTAGGTCTCGGAGGTGCATTATTTTGGATAGGGTTATTGTTTTTATAGGAGAAGTTCGGGTGATTCCTCCATCCAAGGTTATAGGTATTCGAGTATGGGTTCCCTTGGGTGTAGTTCACTTGCTCGGAGTGGGTTTCGTTTAATAGACTGCATTCTGCAGATTGGTGTCCTTTGGTTCCACATATCTCACAATCCGATGAAACTGTGGCTCGACTTTGAGGGCTAATGCGTCCATTTTAGCTTGCATCATGTCTATAGAGCTTAGTTCATGCACTCCTCCTTGGGCTTCCTTCTTTTCTACCGTCGCTCGTTCGACTCCCCATGATTGATGGTTTTGAGCCATATCTTCGATGAGGGCACTAGCTTCAGGATAAGGTTTGTGTAGGTGTTTAATTGGCTGCATTGTATGGTAAAACACTAGCTGGATTCTAATGTCTTGACTGATGTCATGACATGTTTGTGTAACTGCATTGTAGGTTAGAATATCTAACCGTACTCTGATGTCTTCACTAAGGTCATGACATACTTGAGGAGTTTACTGCAGGATTAGCTAATACAGGATTTATTGAATGTCAAAGTGGACGTGGTGACATTCATCCCTGTCAGCAGATACTGAGGAATAGAACAATTGGTGTTCTGTTAGAGCTCAGTATTCATTTCCAGTCTGGTTATCAAGGAAATACCAGACCTGGCATAAAGCCTACTGTGTGAATGTCAAACTGGATGTTATGACATTCATCATTGACAGCATATACTGAACAATAAACAGAGTGGAGTTCTGCTACACTTCAGTATGTTTCTTAGTCTGTTCTTCAAGAGTAAAACAAAACTGACTAAAAGGCTAAATGTGTAAATGTCAAATTGGATGCTTTGGCATTTATTATTGTAAGCTGCTACTGTAGAATGGACAGTTTGGTCCTGTACAGTTCAGCAAACTTTGTACAGTCTGTTTTTAGGAAAAACAGACTTAGCATATGGTCCTTGATGTCAAGCTGAATGTTGTGACATTCATTCCTGACAGCATATGCTATATTGTAGGTTGTTTAGTTTTCTGTTTCAGCTTTTTCTCAGGCTATTCTTCAGGGATTCAACAACTGAGAGAAAATCCAGGAAATCAACAACCAAGCTACATTTAATGAACCTAACAAATAGCCTATTTGTTAGTAACCTAGATGTGGAATTTAGGGGAACTCGCGTGACCTTAAATTCAGGAGAATACAAGTGCAAAGGCCCAAGTACTGCAATATAAAAGGAAGGCGCTCCTTTGTTCAGAACTGGGGATTTTGAGGCGTGAAGATTTAGTGTGTCCATCATACTTCACTGCTGTATTTTTGTGAGTCTTGTATTAGACATATCTTGTAAGCCAAGCCATTATCACGTAGATGATCGCATTGGCATAGGGTGTTCATTGAGTTGTAAGTGTTGTGTCACTCAAAGCTTTTAAGCGTGAGTGCTGTGTATCTTGATTAAAGCTGTTAAGCACAATCAAGAGTTGTTTGAAGTGTGACTTCAAAATTGTCTTTAATATTGATTAAAGGTAGTAATCACTGAGGTGATTGAGGGGGAGTGAGTAGGAACTCTGATCTTAGAGTAAGATTGAAATTGCATTGGGTAGGGATTAAGTGAAGAGTTGTAAACGGGTGAGTTTAGCTTTGAATTAATACTACTGATAGTGGATTTCCTCCCTGGCTTGGTAGCCCCCAGATGTAGGTCATGTTGGACTGAACTGGGTAAACAATTACTTGTGTTATTTACTGCACTTACTTTTAAGTTCTGCATAATTCTTGTCTGTGCAGAATTGGATGTCATAACAACCCGTGTGACATCGAAAGTCTGATAACTAGAATTTCAATTGGTATCAGAGCAGGCACCCTGCCTGTTAATTTCTGGGTGAGATCTAGGGAAGTTACTTTCTAGTACCATGGACAAGGATATAGGACACTCAAATAGACCACCCATGTTGGATGGCTCTAATTATGATGACTGGAAGCCTCGTATGATAGCCTTCTTAAGGTCTCTAGATAGCAAAGTTTGGAGAGTTGTCAACAAAGGATGGGAACATCCAACGAAGACAGGTGAAGATGGAGTCTGTGTGCAAATTCCTGAAGAAGAGTGGGACAAGGAACAAGAGGCATTAGCCCTTGGAAATTCTAAGGCCTTGAATGCATTGTTCAATGGAATCAGTAAGAACATCTTCAGGCTAGTACACCACTGTGAGCTAGCTACGGAAGTTTGGGATACCCTCAAGGTAACTCATGAAGGTACTTCCAAGGTGAAGATGTCCAAACTTCAGATGCTGACCACCAAGTTTGAAAATCTGAGGATGAAAGAGGATGAGACCATTCATGACTTTCACATGAACATTCTTGAAATTGCAAACACCTCTGGTGGATTAGGTGAGAAAATGGCTGAAGAGAAACTTGTAAGAAAGATTCTCAGGTCCTTGCCTAAGAGATTTGCTATGAAGGTCACAACCATAGAGGAGGCTCAGGACATCTGCAATATGAAGGTGGATGAGCTCATTGGGTCTCTCCAAACCTTTGAAATGGGCTTGTGTGAAAATGCTGAAAGGAAGAACAAAAGCGTAGCTTTTGTATCGAATGCTGAAGAGGAGTCAGAAGCAGAATATACTGGAGGTGATGAAAGTATATCAGAAGCCTTAGCCATGCTTGGGAGACAGTTCAACAAGTTCGTGAAGAAGATTGATCAAAGAGGCAGACCCAATGTCAAGAACATCTCGTCTGACATCAATAAAAGATCAACTTCTGAAGAAAAGTTCAACCAAGGCAAGGGAATCCAGTGTCATGGTTGTGAAGGGTATGGACACGTCAGAGCTGAATGCCCTACTTACCTCAAGATGCAAAAGAAGGGGCTAGCTATCACATGGTCTGAAGGAGATTCTGAAAGTGAATCTGAAGGAGAATCTGCTAAACATGTCACTGCACTAACCAGTGTTTGTGCCACTGATGATGACTCAACTGCAGATGAACTGACCTTTGATGAACTTGCTGCAGCCTATAAGAAGTTGTGTGTCACCAGTACAGAAGTGCGTGTACAAGGAGAAAAGCAGAAGAAACTCATCAAGGAGCTGGAAGATGAGAGACAGAAGCATCTGACGGCCATAGAGGGTCTAAATGGTGAGATAACCCTGCTGACCTCCAAGCTGAATCAGATGACTAAATCCATCAGAATGATGAATAAAGGAACTGACACCTTGGAAGAGATTCTAAAGGTGGGACAGAAGTCTGGAACCACATCTGGCCTAGGCTTTGGGAAAAGATCCTCAGCTGAACGCAAACGCCCAAAGGCTAAAGTTCAGAAATTCAAGCGGAGGTCACATCCAATGTCTCAACATCGGGGAACCAGGATGAATAATCATCAGAAGAAGAAATTCCAGAAATGGAGATGTCACCACTGTGGTAGACTTGGGCATATAAAAGCCTTCTGCTACAAGCTTCATGGTTACCCAAACCAAGTCCCTCATGTCAGGCCTAAGCATAAGACATATAAGCACCATGTCCCCATCAAGAAGCGACAATGGTATGCTAGGCTAGCTCACACAGCTCTAAGGGCTTCTACCAGAGAAGACTGGTACTTTGACAGTGGGTGCTCAAGACATATGACTGGTATGGAAAATCTATTGGTGGATATTCAACCTCACACTACCAGCTATGTGACCTTTGGTGATGGTGCCAAAGGAAAAATAAAAGGTATGGGTAAGTTGGACTGCTCTGGAGTTCCAAAACTGAATAATGTGTTGTTAGTAAGAGGACTAACTGCCAACCTCATCAACATAAGCCAGCTGTGTGATCAAGGGTTCTATGTTCAATTTACTAAGGAGCTATGTATTGTGACAAATGGTGACAATCAGGAAGTTATGAGAGGATCCAGGTCCAAAGATAACTGCTATCTGTGGGAACCTAAAGTCTCTAACTTCTCCACAATATGCTCCTCAGCCAAGGAAGAACAGGAGGTGAAGTTGTGGCATAGACGTCTTTGACATCTCCACTTACGGGGAATGAAGAAGATTATATCCAAGGAAGCAGTCAGAGGAATTCCAAAGCTGCTTATTGATGAAGGAAGAGTCTGTGGAGAATGCTAGGTGGGCAAGCAAACCAAGATGTCACATCCGAAGCTGGGACATCCTACAACTTCCAGAGTTCTGGAACTGTTGCACATGGACTTAATGGGACCTATGCAGGTTGAAAGTCTTGGTGGGAAGAGATATGCTTACGTGGTGGTTGATGACCATTCCAGATACACGTGGATAAGCTTTATCAGAGAGAAGTCAGATACATTTGATGTCTTCAAAGACCTGTGCATCAGACTTCAAAGGGAAAAGGACATTTGTGTTGTCCGGATTAGGAGTGATCATGGTACGGAGTTCAAGAATTCCAAGTTTGATGAGTTTTGCTCGTCTGAAGGAATAAGTCATGAGTTCTCCTCCCCTATAACTCCCCAGCAGAATGGGATAGTTGAAAGGAAAAATAGAACTATTCAAGAATCTGCCAGAGCTATGATTCATGCAAAGAAGCTCCCCATGCACTTTTGGGATGGGCTGAAGCGATGAATACCGCGTGCTATGTTCACAACAGAGTCACCTTGAGAAAAGGAACCTCCTCCACTCTGTATGAAATATGGAAAGGCAGAAAACCCACTGTGAAGTACTTTCATATCTTTGGAAGTAAATGCTACATTCTCACAGATCGTGAACAGAGAAGGAAGTTGGATCCCAAAAGTGATGAGGGTATATTTCTAGGATACTCCACTAACAGCAGAGCTTACAAAGTGTTCAACTACAGGACCAATGTCCTGATGGAATCCATAAATGTTATTGTGGATGATAAAGAGGAAGGAATCGATGTCATAGAGGATGTTGAAACATTCCTTGACAGTTCAACAGACATTCCAGTCAAGTCTGAAGAAGTACAGGAACCTCCTCCTGAATGTGAAGTAGATGCAACCATCAAAATGCCATCTATCAGAATTCAGAAAGACCACCCTAAGGATCTTATCATAGGGGATCCCAATAGTGGTGTGACTACCAGGTCAAGGGGAATAAGCTCAAATTCCTGTTTTGTATCCAAGGTTGAACCAAAGAATGTGAAAGAAGCCCTGACTGACGAATACTGGATCAATACCATGCAAGAGGAACTTGAGCAGTTTAAAAGGAATGAAGTATGAGAGCTAGTTCCAAGACCTGAAGGGACCAACATCATTGGTACCAAGTGGATCTACAAAAACAAGTCTGATGAGAAAGGAGTAATTACTAGGAATAAAGCAAGACTAGTAGCTCAAGGATATACTCAAGTTGAAGGGGTTGATTTTGATGAGACATTTGCTCCTGTTGCTAGGCTTGAGTCCATCAGATTGCTGTTAGGTGTAGCATGCATTCTGAAGTTTAAACTGTTTCAAATGGATGTGAAGAGTGCATTCTTGAATAGTTACTTGAATGAAGAAGTCTATGTGGAACAACCTAAAGGGTTCTGTGATCCTAATCAACCTAAACATGTGTACAATTTGAAGAAAGCCTTGTATGGGTTGAAGCAAGCTCCTAGAGCATGGTATGAAAGGCTGACTGAATTTCTGACCTCAAATGGATACAGAAAAGGTGGGATAGATAAAACCTTGTTTGCGAAGGATGAAGAAGGGAAAATCATGATTGCTCAGATCTATGTGGATGATATAGTCTTTGGTGGAATGTCAGAACAACTGGTAAAACATTTTGTTCACCAAATGCAATCTGAGTTTGAAATGAGTCTGGTTGGGGAACCGACTTATTTTCTTAGAATGCAAGTCAACCAAATGGAGGACTCTATGTTTCTCTCCCAAAGCAAGTATGCCAAAAACATAGTTAAGAAGTTTGGTATGGATAATGTTAGGCACAAGAGGACTCCTGCACCTACACATCTAAAGTTAACCAAAGATGATGGAGGGCCTAGTGTTGATCAATGCTTGTATAGAAGCATGATAGGCAGTCTACTATACCTAACTGCAAGTAGACCTGACATTTCTTATGCTGTTGGAGTGTGTGCTAGATACCAAGCAGAGCCTAAAGTGAGCCACTTGAATCAAGTCAAAAGGATTCTCAAGTACATCAATGAGACTTGTGACTATGGGATGCTGTACTCACATGGGTCTGAGCCTGTCCTATCTGGGTACTGTGATGCTGACTGGGCTGGGAGTGCTGATGACAGAAAAAGCACATCAGGAGGATGTTTCTTCTTGGGAGACAATCTCATATCTTGGTTCAGCAAGAAGCAGAATTGTGTGTCTCTGTCCACTGCAGAGGCTGAATACATAGCTGCTGGAAGCAGTTGTTCCCAACTGGTTTGGATGAAACAGATGCTCACTGAGTACAATGTCACTCAAAATGTCATGACATTATTCTGTGATAATCTCAGTGCCATCAATATTTCCAAGAACCCCATCCAACACAGCAGGACCAAACATATTGACATTAGACATCACTTCATCAGAGATCTGGTGGAAGACAAAGTGATTACCCTGGAACATGTAGCCACTGAACTTCAACTGGCTGACATATTTACAAAGGCTCTGGATGCTACTCAGTTTGAAAACTTAAGGGGAAAACTGGGAATATGTCTCTCTGAGAACTTATAGCAACCAATGATGTTTGGAATGTATTGTTTAATATCTCTGCCTATTAAACAAGTGGAACTATGCTCTGATTGGTCAACAGATCATAGCTGTGCCACTTACAACAAGTGTGGCAACAAGAGGATAAGGAGATATCCTAACGTGAGGCGGCCTATGCACCTGCAGGAGTTCAAGGACGATGTTAATGCAGGAGTGGTTCTGGATGTCAGAAACAAAGTCATGGCATCTGATATGGCTGTACCTACTGTAAAGCAAAAGTGGGTGATTACTTGATCAAAGCTGTGAAGCAAGATCAAGTGGGTGCTAACTTGGTTGAAACTGTGAAGTAAAACCAAGTCTGTAATTCTATCAGCTATGTGTAATTCTGTTTAAGTTATGTTGGTCTGTAGTTTAGTGTGTTGCTTTGGCAACATTTTTGCCAAAAAGGGGGAGTAACAGGTGATACCCCAGAACAACAGAATGTTTTGTTAAACAGATATTCCGGACAGATGTTCAAGATCCTCTTATCCAGAGGTTGTGCTGCAATTAGAAGTTTTTATTTAACTTCTGTATGTGTGCTGTTATGTGAAGTTTTTGCTTAACTTCCATATGTGTGAGTGTGCTGCCACTCTGAGTGTATTAGCTAGGTCTATTTCCTGCTAGATGTGTGATTTCCGCTGCTATGAACTCTGTTATGGGGATCAAAGTGTTTTAGCCAAAAATTTGCCAAAGGGGGAGTTTGTAGGTGTTTAATTGGCTGCATTGTATGGTAAAACACTAACTGGATTCTAATGTCTTGACTGATGTCATGACATGTTTGTGTAACTGCATTGTAGGTTAGAATATCTAACCGTACTCTGATGTCTTCACTAAGGTCATGACATACTTGAGGAGTTTACTACAGGATTAGCTAATACAGGATTTATTGAATGTCAAAGTGGACGTGGTGACATTCATCCCTGTCAGCAGATACTGAGGAATAGAACAATTGGTGTTCTGTTAGAGCTCAGTATTCATTTCCAGTCTGGTTATCAAGGAAATACCAGACCTGGCATAAAGCCTACTGTCTGAATGTCAAACTGGATGTTATGACGTTCATCATTGACAGCATATACTGAACAATAAACAGAGTGGAGTTCTGCTACACTTCAGTATGTTTCTTAGTTTGTTCTTCAAGAGTAAAACAAAACTGACTAAAAGGCTAAATGTGTAAATGTCAAATTGGATGCTTTGGCATTTATTATTGTAAGCTTCTACTGTAGAATGGACAGTTTGGTCCTGTACAGTTCAACAAACTTTGTACAGTCTGTTTTCAGGAAAAACAGACTTAGCATATGGTCCTTGATGTCAAGCTGAATGTTGTGACATTCATTCCTGACAGCATATGCTATATTGTAGGTTGTTTAGTTTTCTGTTTCAGCTTTTTCTCAGGCTATTCTTCAGGGATTCAACAGCTGAGAGAAAATCCAGGAAATTAACAACCAAGCTACATTTAATGAACCTAACAAATAGCCTATTTGTTAGTAACCTAGATGTGGAATTTAGGGGAACTCGCGTGACCTTAAATTCAGGAGAATACAAGTGCAAAGGCCCAAGTACTGCAATATAAAAGGAAGGCGCTCCTTCGTTCAGAACTGGGGATTTTGAGGCGTGAAGATTTAGTGTGTCCATCATACTTCACTGCTGTATTTTTGTGAGTCTTGTATTAGACATATCTTGTAAGCCAAGCCATTATCACGTAGATGATCGCATTGGCATAGGGTGTTCATTGAGTTGTAAGTGTTGTGTCACTCAAAGCTTTTAAGCGTGAGTGATGTGTATCTTGATTAAAGCTGTTAAGCACAATCAAGAGTTGTTTGAAGTGTGACTTCAAAATTGTCTTTAATATTGATTAAAGGTAGTAATCACTGAGGTGATTGAGGGGGAGTGAGTAGGAACTCTGATCTTAGAGTAAGATTGAAATTGCATTGGGTAGGGATTAAGTGAAGAGTTGTAAACGGGTGAGTTTAGCTTTGAATTAATACTACTGATAGTGGATTTCCTCTCTGGCTTGGTAGCCCCCAGATGTAGGTCATGTTGGACTGAACTGGGTAAACAATTACTTGTGTTATTTACTGCACTTACTTTTAAGTTCTGCATAATTCTTGTCTGTGCAGAATTGGATGTCATAACAACCCGTGTGACATCGAAAGTCTGATAACTAGAATTTCAGTTTGTTCATCAGAGCACCGCCTGCGGCAGCGTCGATGGTCATCTTTGTGTTATAATGAAGTCCATTATAGAAGGTTTGAATGATTAACCAATTTTCTAAACCATGATGTGGGCATGCTCGTAACAACTCTTTATATCTCTCCCAAGCTTCGAACATCGATTCTCCTTGGTTTTGGGTAAATCTAGTTATATGGTTTCGAAGAACGGCGGTCTTACTCGGGGGAAAATATCTAGCAAGAAAAATTCTTCTAAGGTTATCCCAAGTCGTAATGGAATTGGGTGGAAGGGAATCTAACCATGATAGGGCTTTATCTCTGAGGGAAAAGGGAAATAATCTTAAACGTATTGCCTCAGGAGAAGCTCCATTGGTTTTAAAAGTGTCTGCTAATTGAAGAAATATTTTTAAATGTTGGTTTGGGTTCTCAGTAGCGAGACCTGGGAATTGTCTCTGTGGCACTAGTTGCAACAGGGATGGTTTAAGTTCAAAGTTATTAGCTGGGATAGTTGGGTTTACTATACTAGAACTAGGTTCTTCATTTGATGGTTGAGCAAAATCCTTAAGAGGTATTTGGTTTTGATCTTCGGCCATAGCTCTCTTAATTCTATGAAAGAATAAACGTGCGCGAGCGTAACGTTCAGGTTCCGCTAGAGGGTGTACTAAGCTTAAACTTCCGGTGCTGCGAGTTCTTCGCATTGACCGGCAGGAAATAGCCTAAGTCTAAACGATATAACAACAGGGAAAAGAAATTTGACGAAATTGGTCCCCGGCAACAGCGCCAAAAACTTGATGCGGTGTTTCGCAAGTATACGAACGCGTCAGAGTAATATAAAAGATTGTCGAATCCACAGAGACCAAGTGTCAATCTATCATTATCTATTGTTATGGTGTTTATCAAAGGCAATCAAAATAGGTGTTTTTGGAGTGTGCAACGAAAAGTAAAATGTTGAATAAAGATTAATTAATAAAGACAGGGTCGAATGTAATTCATGTAATCAATTAATAATCCAAGTACTTGCTAATAGAGCTACTTATGGGCAATGTTTTCTACTTTGAAAAGAACTAATTTAACAGGAACTGTCGCTTTCGCGTATTCAGAACTGAGTTGTACTCCCTAATCAAACCCTCTTATTGTCACTTATAAAAAGGCGCGCATTGCGTTAGAGTAGTAAACCTATTTTTAAGAAATATAGTATCTTGACTAAGTTGAAAAGTATTATAACCTGTATTTCTTAACCAAAAAAGGTTCTCACGAACCAGACCTAAACTTATAAACGCGTCCGAAAATAGTTTTAAAATCTCTTTTCTTCTTAAGTTAAAAACTCCTAATGAACTAAACAAAGTGCTTTCGCTGTTTTTGAAATAGTTAAAAACAATTAAGTTTAAAAAGACGTTGGACGGCTTTCGATCTTACCCAATGGAATTGAAGTGCGGGAAAACTTAAGTTGAAAGTTAAAATAGCCCTTAAGTGCTTCTACGAACAATTGTACGGATTATCGGTTCAATTACGATCCTTACATTCTAACCTTATAGATTTAGTTAGACATGGTAAAGTAAAAGTGCGGAAAGTAAATAAAAGTAGTGCGAGTGCGGAAAATAAATAAAAGTAGTGCGAGTGCGGAAAGTAAATAATTTAAAGCGAGTGCGAGGAAATAAATAATTTAAAGCGAGTGCGAGGAAATAAATAATTTAAAGCGAATGCGAGAAATAAATAAAGTAAAGCGAGTGCGAGAAATAAATAATTTAAAGCGAGTGCGAGGAAATAAATAAAGTAAAGCGAGTGCGGGAAAATAAATAAGATAAAGACAAGTAATAAAAACCTGCTTCAATCGGAGGGTTGAATAAATTGCAAAGCGGAAATGAAAATGGTGGCAGGATTAACTTCCTTCCAAAGTGCTCCAAACTCGATTACAGACTCTATCACAGACTCGATTATACAATTGTGGTAACACTCCAATGCGAAGCGATTACCACTTTATAATACTGAATATATGCCTAAGTGAAACAAAGTTGCTCTGAGTTTTCCTCTGCTCTAAGTTTGGATGATTGCAAAAGTGATTTCGAGTTTCTATTTATAAGCGAGTAAAAAGATGGAAATGACAAGGATGCCTTTTCAACTTGAAAATGGGAGGGAAAACTTTTCCTCTTGTGGCGCCCGCCACAAGGCCATGGCGCCCGCCACAAGGCCAATCTAAGGCGCCTTAGTGGAAGTAGTGGGGAACGTGGCAATTGAAGGAAGTTGAGCTTGGACACGTCATGGCAGGGTCTATAGCGCCAGCCATGGGGTAGGCCATAAGTACAAAATGCTGAATTTTAGGGTTTTTAGCTCTTTTTCACTCCTTTTCTCGATCGGGGCTCCGATTAAAGTAAAAATCTGAAAACAAAGGAAAACATAGCAATAACACAACAAAATAACAATAAAACAACTAGAATGCATGTGAAATCGGAGTCGAAAATACGGTAAATTTCAGCGTTATCATATGTCATCTACATACATGACCAGGAAAATGTACTTACTCCCACTGAATTTGTGATACACATAATCTTCAATAACATTAACCTCAAAATCAAATGAGATAATCACTTCATGAAACTTGTGGTACCACTGACGAGATGCCTACTTTAGTTCATAAATGGATTTTCTCAATTTGCAAACCATATTCTTCGAGTCTCCTAAAACAAAGTTTTTTGGGTTGCATCATATAGATCGTTTCATTAACGTTGCCATTAAGGAATGTGGTCTTGACATCCATTTGGTGGGGTTCCGAATCATAATGTGCAACAAGAGTCATGATTTTCCTAAAAGAGTCTTTGTTGATTCTAAGTGTTGGCAGCAATTTTGGTAAAACAAAGAGTGTTCACAAGATGTTATGTGTGATGTCTTAACATGAGATATCCTATGTACCTGCTGGAGTTCAAGAACATGTGCATGCAGGATTGTTTCAGAATGCCACTTACAATGCTAAGGCTTCTGATATTGGATGTACCTGCTGGAGCTTAAATGAAAGACATGTTCATGCAGGATTGTTTCAGATGACATACACAATGTCATGGCATCTAATATGGTTGTACTTGCTGGAAGTTATAAAAGGAATTATTGGATTATGCAGGATTTTTCCAGGATGTCAAACCCGATGTCATGAGATCCTATACACAGAACATTCAGTGTGAATGTCTGGTGTTTTGTGATTGCACAATTAATGGCAATCTTTGGATGATTGAAGATATGGCTAGCTGGCGCATTCAATCATGGATTACAACCAGATTTACTTATTTTCCAAGGAGATATATACAGCTGTTATAAAAAGATTTGATTGGAAAATAGATTTAGGGTTTTCAAGATGTCCAAGCCCAGCTGAGAGCTTCTATAAAAAGGGACTTAGAAAACCTGTTTGAACACACAACCAAGACTGAGCGAAATATAGAGAGAGAGCTAGGGTTTGTGTCTGTTTAGTCGTAAGACTTGTAGGTCATTCAAGTCATCCATTGATGATTGAATTGGACTAATTTGTGGTTGTAATTTGTCACTATAAAGCTGTTAAGCAAGAGTGTGTGTCTTCTTGATCAAAGCTGTGAAGCAAGATCAAGAGTGCGTCTTCTTGATTGAAACTATGAAGTAAAATCAAGAGTGTGTAATTGAAAAGTATTTTCTTTTCACAAGGGATTGTTGTTTAAAATCACTTGTGTGTGATTGTAGGGAAGTGAGTGGGTTCTCATATCTAAGAGTGCTTAGGTAGAAATTGCACGGGTAGAGATTAGGTGAGAAAGTCTGTAACTTGTTGAAGTGTACAGAGAGTCTTTGAACTAATTCTATTTTAGTGAATTTCCTTCCTGGCTTGGTAGCCCCCAGACGTAGGTGAGTTGCACCAAACTGGGTTAACAATTGCTTGTGTGTTATTCGCTTTACCATTTTGTTGTTGTTTATCCATTGTGTATTACCAGATATTAGTGTCGTGACATTACCTTCGACATCTTATATCTGATACCAGAATTTCAATTGGTATCAGAGCAGGCATCCTGCTCTGGTTCTGGGTGAGATATAGGGGCAATACTTTCTGGTACAATGGAGAGAGATGGAGGATCTGTTCATAGGCCACCAATTTTGGATGGTTCTAACTATGACTATTGGAAACCTCGAATGGTAGCGTTTCTAAAATCCCTTGATAACAAGGCTTGGAAAGCTGTGTTAACAGGTTGGGTACATCCTATCATTACTAAAGAAGGAGAAGCCACCACTAAGAAGCCTGAAGAACAATGGTCCAAGGAGGAGGATGATCTTGCTCTTGGAAACTCTAAAGCCTTGAATGCAATATTCAATGGGGTAGACAAGAATATTTTCAGGCTGGTAAACAACTGTGAAGTGGCCAAAGAGGCTTGGGACATTCTCAAGACCACTCATGAAGGTACCTCTAGGGTAAAGATGTCTAGACTTCAACTGCTCACCTCCAAGTTTGAAAACTTAAGAATGAAGGAAGATGAAAATATTCATGAATTCTACATGAGTATCCTTGAAATTGCCAATGCCTCTGGAGCCTTGGGTGAGAAGATGTCAAATGAAAAGTTAGTAAGAAAAATAATCAGATCACTCCCCAAGAGATTTGCTATGAAAGTAACAGCCATAGAGGAATCTCAAGACATCTCAAATATGAGAGTTGATGAGCTAATTGGATCCCTCCAAGCATTTGAGATGGGAATATGTGATGGAGCTGAAAAGAAAGCCAAGAGCATAACATTTATGTCAAACACTGAAGAGGAAGATGAGGAAGGTGGTCAAGATATTGATGAAGACCTGGCAAATGAGATAGCAATGCTGGGAAGACAGTTCAACAGACTGATAAAAAGGGTAGATGTGAGAGCAAAGGGAAATGTCAAGAACATCACATCTGACATCAGTAAATCCAACAGCTTTGGTAAGAAACCAAAGTCTGAAGAAAACCCTAAAGAAGTTCAGTGCTTTGAGTGTAATGGGTATGGTCATATTAAAACTGAATGTGGGACCTACCTCAAGAAACAAAAGAGGAGTCTTGTGGCCTCTTGGTCTGATGGAAGTGAAACAGAAGAAGCCACAAACCATGTGACTACATTGACAGGAAGATGGGGGTATGAGGAAGAGTCAATTAAGGATGAAAGAACCCTTAAAGAGTTGTGCCACAGAAGGACATGAGTGTACAGACAAGTTGAAAGCCAGAAGAAAGTGATAGCTCAGCTGGAAAATGAAAAGGAAGAGCTTGTGGAAACCATCTCAAAATTAAAGGTGGAAGCTGTATTCTTGAATGCCATCTTAGACAAGATTCTCCAGACTGGCCAAATAACAGGAAACAAATCTGGTATTGGATTCAAGGCTGAGTACAGTTACACTGGCTGCAAACCAAAATCCAAACCTCAGTGCAACCATGTTAAAAGCAAACCTGAGATGTCACATCATATGTCACAACAACAAAAAGGGAAGCATCAAAGATGGAAATGCCAATACTATGGAAAATTTGGCCACCTGAAGCCCTTTTGCTATAAGCTATGTGGCTATCCTGGCCCTGTTCAGTCTCAACACCAATCAAGGTCCAAGCATCACAAGACTGTCAACAAAAAGCAATGGGCTCCTAAAACAAAGGTCACAAGTCTCATAGCTCACACTTCCCTCAGAGTTTCTGCCAAAGAAGATTGGTATTTTGACAGTGGTTGCTCCAGACATATGACTGGGAACAAAAATCTGCTAACTGAACTTCATCCTCATGCCATGAGTTATGTTACCTTTGGTGATGGTGCAAAGGGGGAAATCAAGGGAATGGGTAGGCTGGATTAGCCTGGAGTCCCTGACCTTGATGATGTCCTACTTGTTAAGGGATTAACTGCTAATCTTATAAGCATTAGTCAACTGTGTGATCAAGGTCTGAATGTAAACTTCACCAAAACTGAATGTCTGATTACTAACAAAGAAAATAAAGTAATCATGAAAGGAGTTAGGTCCAAAGACAACTGCTACATGTGGCGCTCTCAAGAAACTGGATACTCCTCAATGTGTACCTTAGCCAAAGAAGAAGAGGTAAAGATATGGCATCAAAGATTGGGCCATCTGCATCTTAAAGGTATGAAAAGGATCATATCTGTTGAAGTTGTTAGAGGAATTCCCAACTTAAAGATTGATGAGGGAAAAATCTATGGAGAATGTCAGATTGGAAAACAAACAAGGATGTCACACCAGAGGCTTAGACATGACACAACTACCAGAGTCCTGGAGCTACTTCATATGGACTTGATGGGACCCATGCAAGTTGAAAGCCTTGGTGGGAAGAAATATGCATATGTGTTGGTAGATGATTTCTCCAAATACACCTGGATCAATTTCATAAGAGAAAAATCTGATGTATTTGAAGTCTTTAAGGAGCTTTGTTTGAAACTTCAAAGGGAAAAAGAAAGTCTTGTTGTCAAAATTAGAAGCGATCATGGGAAGGAGTTTGAGAACAGCAAATTTGCTGAATTCTGCTCTTCAGAAGGAATTCATCATGAGTTCTCATCCCCCATCACTCCTCAGCAAAATGGTGTGGTGGAAAGAAAAAATAGGACTCTTCAAGAATCAGCCAGAGCTATGATTCATGCTAAGAAATTGCCCTATCATTTTTAGGCTGAAGCCATGAACACAACCTGCTATGTTCACAACAGAGTGACATTGAAGAAAGGAACTCCCACAACCCTTTATGAAGTCTGGAAAGGAAGAAAACCCACAGTCAAATACTTCCATGTATTTGGTAGCAAATTCTATATCCTGGCTGATCGTGAGCAAAGAAGGAAGATGGATCCAAAAAGTGATGAAGGAATATTTCTGGGCTATTCGACAAACAGTAGAGCCTACAGGGTCTTTAATTCCAGAACTAATGTATTGATGGAATCCATTAATGTTGTGGTTGATGACCAACAGACGAATGTCACAGACGATGTTGAGACATCTCTGAATGATTCTCCAGTTGACCACTCAGACAAAAATAAGGAAGAAGAACCTCCTCAAGCTGAAACTGAAGAGGACAAAATAAACAAGGGACCCTCTATCAGAATTCAGAAGGATCGTCCCAAAGATCTTATCATAGGAGATTCAGATAAAGGAGTCACTACTAGATCAAGGGAAGTAATCTCACATGGCTGCTTTGCATCAAAGATTGAACCTAGAAATATCAAGGAAGCCTTGACTGATGAGTTCTGGATCAATGCAATGCAAGAGGAGTTAGGCCAATTCAAGAGGAATGAAGTATGGGAATTGGTTCCTAGACCTGAAGGAGTAAATGTCATAGGAACAAAGTGGGTCTATAAGAATAAATCTGATGAACAAGGGGTTGTTACTAAAAACAAAGCTAGATTAGTAGCTCAAGGATATACTCAGGTTGAAGGAGTGGACTTTGATGAAACATTTGCTCCTGTAGCTCGCCTTGAGTCCATTAGACTATTGCTTGGAGTGGCATGTATTCTGAAATTCAAGCTGTTTCAAATGGATGTAAAAAGTGCCTTCCTAAATGGCTACTTAAATGAAGAAGTATATGTTGAACAGCCTAAAGGATTCACAGATCCAAATCTTCCACAACATGTGTACAGATTAAAGAAAGCCCTCTATGGGTTGAAGCAAGCTCCCAGGGCTTGGTATGAGAGACTCACAGTGTTCCTCACTGACAATGGATACAAAAAGGGAGGTATTGACAAAACTCTGTTTGTGAAGAATGAAGGAGGAAAGCTTATGCTGGCACAAATATATGTAGATGACATTGTTTTTGGTGGCATGTCAGAACAGATGGTTGAACATTTTGTTAGACAAATGCAATCTGAGTTTGAGATGAGCCTCGTTGGAGAACTGACCTACTTTCTTGGGCTACAAGTCAAACAGATGGAAGACTCTATCTTTCTATCTCAAAGCAAGTATTCTAAGAACATTGTGAAAAAGTTTGGAATGGAAAATGCAAGCCATAAAAGGACACCTGCTCCTACTCATGTGAAAATCTCCAAAGACGAAAATGGTGTCAGTGTAGATCAGAGTCTATACAGAAGCATGATAGGAAGTCTCCTATATCTCACAGCAAGTAGACCTGACATTGCATTTGTTGTAGGTGTTTGTGCTAGGTATCAAGCTGAACCAAAAGTCAGTCACATAAACCAAGTGAAGAGAATACTGAAATGTGTCAATGGTACCAGTGACTATGGGATGTTGTATACTCATGGATCTGGATCCATGTTGACTGGTTACTGTGATGCTGACTGGGTTGGAAGTGCTGATGATAGGAAAAGCACATCTGAGGGATGCTTCTTTCTAGGGAACAATCTGATTTCATGGTTTAGCAAGAAACAAAACTGTGTATCTCTATCCACTGCTGAAGCTGAATATATAGCAGCTGGGAGTAGTTGTTCTCAACTGGTTTTGATGAAGCAGATGTTGTCTGAATACAATGTCACACAAGAAGTCATGACATTATACTATGATAACCTGAGTGCCATAAATATTTCTAAAAATCCTATTCAACATAGCAGGACAAAGCACATTGACATTCGTCATCACTTCATCAGAGAACTCGTAGAAGAGAAGATCGTAACTCTGGAGCATGTTACTACTGAAAAGCAATTAGCAGACATTTTCACTAAAGCTTTGGATGCCAATCAATTTGAATGGTTAAGGGGGAAGTTGGGGATCTGTGTTCATGAGAACCTATAGCAAGCAAAGGAGGTTGTGGTTATCCCAGAGGATATTTTTGACTGGGAAAACTGTGTTGTGGCAAGGACTAGACTGTGTGGCTGGAAGCTATTCTGATACTGATGTTTGTAAGATTGAAGTTTTATTTTGAAATAAGGTCACCTTTGGTCAATTTTGACTAAAAAGGGGGGAGAAGTGTTGATATGGAAGCTGATGTGGAAATTGTATGTGGTTGGACAGAAGGACATCTAATATTGAAAGAAGTGCACAGGTGCTAAAACAGAATGTTGTTCTGTTTACACATGTCAAATAGGATGTCTGATATGGTGCACAGGTGTTGATGTTGAAGTAGATGTCAGTATGACATTCTGGCTGGTACAGGTACTGGAGTTCAGTAGCAGTTATGTTTGTTTGTTGCACAGATTTAGGGGGAGGAGAAGTACCCTTGTGCATGTGTGTATTACTAGTAGCCATAGCTAGTAATTGTTTTACTTCTGCTGCTGATTAAACTACTGTTATGTTGTTTAACTGCTGATAGTTTACCTTGTGAACAAAAAGGACAGATATATGTTTTAGCCAAAATTTGCAAAAGGGGGAGTTTGTTGATTCTAAGTGTTGGCAGCAATTTTGGAAAAACAAAGAGTGTTCACAAGATGTTATGTGTGATGTCTTAACATGAGATATCCTATGTACCTGCTGGAGTTCAAGAACATGTGCATGCAGGATTGTTTCAGAATGCCACTTATAATGCTAAGGTTTCTGATATTGGATGTATGATCACACTAAAATTTACGTATTTTCGACTCCGATTTCGCATGCATTCTAGTTATTTTATTATCGTTTTGTTGTGTTATTACTGTGTTTTCCTTTGTTTTCAGGTTTTTACCTTAATAGGAGCCCCGATCGAGAAAAGGAGCGAAAAAGAGCCAAAAACCCTAAAAATCAGCATTTTTCTCTTATGGCCTACCCCATGGCGGGCGCCACAGTCCAAGCCATGACGTGTCCAATTCAAACTTCCATCAACTCCCACGTTTTCCCACCACTTCCACTAAGGCGCCCCACTTTGTGCTTGTGGCGGGCGCCATGGCCTTGTGGCGGGCGCCACAAGAGGAAAACGATTTCCTCTATTTTCAAGTTGAAGGGCATCCAAGTAAATAACACCTTTTTTATTTTCTTATAAATAGAAACGCGAATTCAGTTTTACAATCACCCAAACTTAGAGCAGACAAAGATCCGAACGTTGGAACAAGGCGAAATCAGAAACAACTTTGTTTCACTTAGGCATATATTCAGTTTTATAAAGTGGTAATCGCTTCGCATTGGAGTGTTACCACAATTGTGTAATTGAGTTTATGATAGAGTCTGTACTCGAGTTTGGAGCACTTTGGAAGGAAGTTAATCCTGCCGCCATTTTCTTTTCCGCATTGCAATTTACTCAGCCCTCCGATTGGAGCAGGTTTTTATTACTCGCCTTTACTTTATTTATTTCCCGCACTCGCCTTTACTTTATTTATTTCCCGCACTCGCTTTTATTTTATTTATTTCCCGCACTCGCTTTTATTTTATTTATTTCCTCGCACTCGCCTTTACTTTATTTATTTCCCGCACTCGCTTTTATTTTATTTATTTCCTTGCACTCGCTTTAAATTATTTATTTTCCGCACTCGCACTACTTTCATTTATTTTTTGCACTCGCTTTAAATTATTTACTTTCCGCACTCGCACTACTTTTATTTATTTTAATGCACTTTTACTTTACCATGTCTAGCTAAATTTATAAGGCTAGAATGTAAGGATCGTAATTAAACCAGTAATCTGTACAATTGTTCGTAGAAATACTTAAAGGGCTATTTTAACTTTCAAATTAAGTTTTCTCACACTTCAATTCCGTTGGGTAAGATCGAAAGCCGTCCAACGTCTTTTTAAACTTAATTGTTTTTAACTATTTCAAAAACAGCGAAAGCGCTTTGTCTAGTTCATTAGGAGTTTTTAACATCAAGAAGAAAGGAGATTTTAAAACTATTTTCGGACGCGTTTATAAGTTTAGAGTCTGGTTCGTGAGAACCTCTTTTGGTTAAGAAATCCAGGTTATAATACTTTTCAACTTAGTCAAGATACTATATTTCTTAAAAATAGGTTTACTACTCTAACGCAATGCGCGCCTTTTTATAAGTGACAATAAGAGGGTTTGATTAGGGAGTACAACTCGGTTCTGAATACGTGAAAGCGACAGTTCCTGTTAAATTAGTTCTTTTCAAAGTAGGAAACATTGCCCATAAGTAGTTCTATTAGCAAGTACTTGGATTATCATTTAATTATGTGAATTACATTCGACCCTGTCTTTATTAATTAAATTTATTTTAAAACTTTACTTTTCAATTGCACACTACAAAAACACCTATTTTAATTGCCATTGATAAACACCATAACAATAGATAACGATAGATTGACACTTGGTCTCTGTGGATACGATAATCTTTTATATTACTCTGACGCGTTCGTATACTTGCGAACATCAAGATTTACAACGCATCAAGTTTTTGGCGCCGTTGTCGGGGACCAATTTCGTCAAATTTCATTTTCCTGTTGTTATATCGTTTAGACTTAGGTTATTTCCCGCCGGTCGATGCGAAGAACTCGCAGCACCGGAAGTTTAAGTTTAGTAAACCCTTTGGCGGAACCTGAACGTTACGCTCGCGCACGTTTATTCTTTCATAGAATTAAGAGAGCTATGGCCGAAGATCAAAACCAAAGACCTCTTAAGGACTTCGCTCAACCATCTAACGAAGAACCTAGTTCTAATATAGTAAACCCAATCATCCCAGCCAATAATTTTGAACTTCAACCGCCCCTGTTACAACTAGTGCAACAGAGACAATTCGCGGGTCTCGCTACCGAGAACCCAAACCAACATTTAAAAATATTTCTTCAATTAGAAGATACTTTTAAAACCAATGGAGCTTCTCCTGAGGCAATACGTTTAAGATTATTTCCTTTTTCCCTCAGAGATAAAGCTCTATCATGGTTAGATTCCCTTCCACCCAATTCCATTACGACTTGGGATAACCTTAGAAGAGTTTTTCTTGCTAGATATTTTCCCCCGAGTAAGACCGCCGTTCTTCGAAACCATATAACTAGATTTACCCAAAACCAAGGAGAATCGCTGTTCGAAGCTTGGGAGAGATATAAAGAGTTGTTACGAGCATGCCCACATCATGGCTTAGAAAATTGGTTAATCATTCAAACCTTCTATAATGGACTTCATTATAACACAAAGATGACCATCGACGCTGCCGCAGGCGGTGCTCTGATGAAAAAACCTTACCCTGAAGCTAGTGCCCTCATCGAAGACATGGCTCAAAACCATCAATCATGGGGAGTCGAACGAGCGACAGTTGAGAAGAAGGAAGCCCAAGGAGGAGTGCATGAACTAAGCTCTATAGACATGATGCAAGCTAAAATGGACGCATTAGCCCTTAAGGTCGAGCATATGTGCATAAACCCGAATACTGTAGCCGCAGTTTCGTCGAATTGTGAGATATGTGGAACCCAAGGACACCAATCCGTAGAATGCAGTCTATTAAACGAAACCCACTCCGAGCAAGTGAACTACACCCAAGGGAACCCATATTCAAATACCTATAACCCTGGATGGAGGAATCACCCTAACTTCTCCTATAAAAAAATAATAAACCTATTCAAAATAATGCACCTCCGAGACCTAGTTATCAAGCCCCTAGATCAAATCAACCTATGCAACCTGTACCACCAAAGCCGAGCCTTGAGAAAATTATGGAAAATTTTATCACCGCTCAAACCCAACAAAACAAGGAGTTCATGAACCAAAACATTCATGTTAACGAATTGATTACTCAGTTAGGAACCAAGGTTGACCAAATAGTTACTCATACCAAGATGCTTGAAACCCAGATCTCTCAAGTAGCTTTAAACCAAGCCCCTCAGACTACACCTGGAGGACAATTCCCTGGACAACCTCAACAAAATCCGAGAGGACAAGCTAATGCCATTACCCTACGAAGTGGGAACGCTTATGATGAACCACCAAACCCAAGACTAAGTGAACCCGAAACTTCTAAGGAATGTACCAAACCCCCGGACAAAGTAAAGGAACCAGAGGAATCTGAAAACCAGGAAGGTCGAGAGAAAGGAGAAGAACCTAAAGATAAAATTTACGTACCGTCCCCGCCATATAAACCACCTATACCATATCCCCAAAGACAAACAAACCCATATCAATAAACAGTACCAAAAATTTATTAAAGTTATAGAAAAACTTCATGTAGAAATCCTGTAAGACCTCAATTTTGTCCCTAAGATCCCTCATGGCATCATATCATATCTTTGCATTGCCTCAAGGATCATTGGACACCTTGCTTCCTTCCCTATGGGTGGGGTCTTTCTTGAGAGTGATTCTTGATCACCAAGCATGTTTGCATTTGTATGTCATTGTTTTTCTTTCTATCACTAACCAAAAGTACAAAAATATGTCATCTAACCTTTGTCTTGCAGATGAAGCATTAACAGGTCAAGGCAATTAAAAGCATTCATTGAGCAATAGATGGTGGTCATTCTTGAGATTTGGGCCACACCATCATTCAAAAGAGTTCATATGAGTTATGATGTCATTTTGAAGCAAAATCCCAAGTGGTAGAGGCTTGAATCTCATCAGAACATTGTCAGATCATCTGAAGACTTAGAAAGTCAATTGCAAAGTCAACTATGGATTCGGAGGTGGGAAGTGATTAGAAATACTTCATTCATGTTCAAACAAGTCTCATTTGACATTTCAAACACTCACATTGAAGAATTTGAGGTCAGGTCAAGAATTTCCAAAAATAGCAAGTGACCTATAATTTGAACTTTCCAAAAATGGAAAGATTTTGGACCAGCTTCAACTCAATATTACATCATCAAGAAAGCTTCAAATGAAATTTTGTTGAACATGAAAGTTGTAGATCTTTCTCTCCCATTTCCAAAATGTCCAAGATCATGAACATATGATGTATGGTTAAGGAAATATGATCAAATTATGGCAAAGTGTGCATGGGACTTCAAATGAGCATAACTTTTCAACCAAAGCTCCAAAATGAGTGGTTCTTTTTGCAATATTCTACTCTTGACCTCTAATTTCCAAATCATGCATCACATTACATGAATTGTCATCACATGATCATTTGTTAATCCATGGTTTTTTTGGAGGGAAGTTACAAAATTCAAAATTTGTGCATTATATGAGATTTTTATCATTGCCATTGGATTTAAAAGAAGATTTCAAGTGACTTTGATGAAAAAAGAGCATTGTTCACGTGCCATTGCCTCATGCACATGCAAAATTTGGATTTTGGCAATTTACCTCATTTCACTTAACCAAACTAATTAGGGATTAACCAAGTGATTAGTAAACCATATAAATACTTAAACCCTAACAGAATTGAGGGGATTAATCATTTTTCACATTTCTAGATCTAGAATTTCTCTCTCACTCAATTTTTTTCTCTCATTCATAATTCAATTTTCTTCCAAATACCATTGCATTTTAACTTCAGAGTTTTGTTCCTGAGCTTAGATTTAGTATAGATCAAGGTTTGTTGTGCTGAATTCGTGGAAGAAAAGTGCATTTCATGTTCATGAAGATGCAAATGGAGCTTCTGTTTTGAGCCAGATCTAGAGCCATTCAAGCTTCCATTGATTCATCAAACTTCATTTCAAGTATTATGGAGTAGATTGGAACACTTTCAGGCTGCATATCGTGTGAATTCAAAGGCTCTGCACTTCAAGAGGTCACAATTCGAATCTCTTAATTTTAAAATCCATTGCTATGTTGTTGTAGATCTTTGTGTCCTGATGAATCTGAGCTTTGAATCGTGTGATTTGGTGTTGTTTTGAGCTAGATATGATTGATTGAAGTTTTGATGTTGATTTTGATTTTCTTCGATTTGATCTTGTTATGGTGTTTTAGTGTAAATTGATTATGGATCTTGCATATACATGACATGATTATTCGTTTGGTGTTAATTTTGTTAATTTCTGGACATGTTTTGAAAAATCTGGAAAATCCAGATGAAGATCATGATGATCTTCATCTTCAACCTATGAACTTCTTCATTTCCAGAACTTGCTGCGAATCTGCTTGGAATTAGCTACGAAATTTTGAATTAGCTACGAATTTTTTTGGCGCGCTAGGGTTTAAGTACAAAACGGTGTCGTTTTAGGTTGAGCATGCATATTTGAATCTGGCAATGGATCGATTCCTGCCGAGCGAGTTTTTTTCAAATGTCTTGCCATTTTGCATTTTCCCTCCCATTTTTTTATGCTAGGTTCATTTTGAACTTCA
This sequence comes from Lathyrus oleraceus, assembly GCF_024323335.1. Taxonomy (NCBI): domain Eukaryota; kingdom Viridiplantae; phylum Streptophyta; class Magnoliopsida; order Fabales; family Fabaceae; genus Lathyrus; species Lathyrus oleraceus. The sequence continues at coordinate 371,712,624 of NC_066579.1, forward strand.
AATTTTTTCCTCAACTTAGAAAAATCATAACAATTTGAAAATTGATCCCAATTTTTTGCTATGTTCTCCTCATGTTGTCTAGTTTTTTATGAGCATAAATTGAAAAGTTGTGCCTGGCTGAAAAATTGATTTGTGCTAGGATGTTTGAGTACATATGCTTGTTTGACCTTGCCTTGCTTATTCCTTCATGAAATGCTCAAAAATGATCCAATGACTCTGAAATTTTGTGTGTAGTTTCTAGACATGTTGATGAACATTTTGGCTTTGGTTTGGTATTTTTCCTATGCTCCATTGCTGTTTTATGCTTGTGCTAACTTGGTGTGACAATTTGTGTCACACCTTTTGATGTCCAACTTGTGCCATGTGATTTCCATACCAAATGATGTCCAATGCTTCTGATTTTTTTTGTGATGGATTTTTTAGATGTCTTGAATATGCATGAATTTTTCCAGATTTATTTGAATCATTTCTGTTTTGATTTGAATTTTTCATTCATGTTGATCACATATGAGCTTTGAAATTGTCTTGAACTTCACTTGATCATGAAATGCTTTTGGTGATTGATTTTGATGTGAGACCTTTTGGAATGTGTCAATATGTGTTTGAAGTTGCTTTGTGTTAAATTTAAGCTTCTGTTTTAAATTTTTTCTCCATCTTTGACCCTAGGCTTTGACCTAGTGGTTTGTGGCTTACATTTGAGCTTTGATTTCAGGTTGAACATCCAAATGCCATGGTTGATGATGCTTCATCATTTGAATATTGATGTTTGCTTTTGATTACTAACACTTGTGTGTTTTGTAGGTTGATGCTAACTCATTTGAGTTTGCCTTTTGGCTTACACATTTTGTACATTGGGATTGTCTGTTGTTTATTGACTGTTATCTGTTTGTCTGAGCATTGTACTGATTTGTTTAGTGTTTTCCACAGGTACTTAAGTTGCTTTAAGTTCATTTGAACTTTGCTTTACTTGGTTACTTAACCACTTAGGTATAATCCCTAATCTTCATGTAGTCTGGAAGATCTGTCCTGTTATGTGGGCAGGCACCTATCTGAAGCCCTCCTTAAGAGGCCATGTTTTTGTTTGTTTAACTTTGTGCCAAGCAGGAAAAGTCCTCTTATGAGGCAATTGGCAGATAAAAGAGATGTGTAATCCATCTCCTGCTACTCAGTGTGTCATTCACCTTGCTCACACCATGTGTTGATGCATGGTGAATAATAACCCAAGATCTTATAGAGTCAATCATTTGTGGAGAAGAGTTCCAACTTTCTGAACTCCCACACTTTCTATTGTTTAAAGCTCTCCCTGACCAGGGATAAGAGCTATGAGGCACACCCCTCATCTCCATTTCATCTGCTTCACCCTAACTCTCAATGTTAGGGTTAAGAGCTCAAAATATCCCATTCCAGTTGGCTGTAAAGCCTAACCTTGCTTGAGCCTATTGATTGTATATAGTGTGTGCTAATTGACTTGTTTGTCTGCTTACTTGATCCATCTGTGCATATTTGCTTATGTGTGCCTTTGTGCATCTATCATCATTACTTGTATATCATTTCATAATCATAGCTCATTGCTTTGTGACATTTTTGTTTGTCCATTGAGGAGTCAATTGTAAGTCCAACTATTGGCAGTTGTTTCCTATGATCTGGTGGGATTTGGAACTAAGACCATTCATTGGCATTCCTTTCCTTGGAGTCAAGTGTAAGACCATTTATTGGCAACTTGTTTCCTCTTGCTTGTTGCTTTTGTTATTTGCTTTATGTGAGGAGTCAGATGTAATACCATTGATTGGGTATCTGTTTCCTATGATCATTTGTGGAGGTGGACATAAGACCATTGATTGACACTCCATATCCTATCTTTGTTTTGGTTTGTTAGGAGTCAATTGTAAGTCCATTTATTGGCAGTTGTTTCCTATGATCATTCCTTGGAGATTGGTATAAGTCCATTGATTGGCATCTGGTATCCATGTTTTGTTTTAGGAGATTGGTATAAGTCCATTAATTGGCATCTGGTATCCATGTTTCTTTTTGTTTTGTGAGACTAGTATAAGTCCATTGATTGGCATCTGGTATCCATGTTTCATTTTGTTTTAGGAGATTGGTATAAGTCCATTGATTGGCATCTGGTATCCCCATTTTGTTTTGTGAGATTGGAATAAGTCCATTGATTGGCATCCGGTATCCATTTGCTTTGTCCATCTGTTATTTGCATTGTTGCCTATTCCAAAGGAATCACTTGAATCATCTACATATGATCTCAAGAGGTGAACATCTAAGAAGTTTTACTTCCTCACCCTCCCACCTTTTGTTTCTTCAAACCTCCATGTGCATGTTAACCCAAAACTTGAAAAATATTGTGCAAACATTTTCATTTGTTTTCAAACTAGAAACCTAGGCCTTAAGCCTCTGATTTTTCAAACTTCATTTTCATAATGCTTCTTTTGAATTGAATTCTAATCATACTTTGACCATCTTTTGTGAATAAATTCTAATTGGTTAACTCCACTCATTCAATTGTTTTTGTGGCTTTGTCCATTCTTGATAAGTTTTCATACATTAGCCATAGGTTTGATTTATCCTAGTTGGTTGATGTTAATCTCACCTTTTGTCCTTAGTGATTGAATTGTAAGACTTCCTTGCTTATTATAGGGTTAACCCCTCACTAGCAAGTTGAAGCTTTTCTCACATGGTGGACTTGTTGTTTGTATAGGTTGAGTTTTCTCCCGTGGATAACGAAAGACCTTAGGGCTTTTGTTTAAAATCAACCCACTCATATTTTGGAAATCTTTTAGCCGAACTACGGTGTTTTGATCCTTACCTTCCATGGAAAGGTACGTAGGCAACGGGTTCATCCGTTCAAACACAAAAATATTAACTTGTATATTCTTTTCTCATCCCTTCAATCCATGTTTGCACAATAAATATTTCATAAACAAATAACATTTCGTACAACAAGTTGTGAAAAGGGCTCCCTAGGAGTACCTAGGACGTTTTGGGTGCCTAACACCTTCCCATTGCGTAATTAACCCCTTACCCAGATCTCTGATCTTTTCATTAGTTTTCTATGTGTAAAACTTCTTAGGCTTTTGTTCGCTTTTTAGCCATTCCTTTGGATAAATAAAAGTGCGGTGGCGACTTGATTCTTTGTATGCTTTGCTTTTGATTTAATCAATATATTATAAAGTGACGAATACACCGCTACAAATCCCTTTCACAGAAGCCATCACCCAAATACCTTCTTATGCAAAGTTTCTGAAAGACGTCCTTACCAACAAACGTAGACTTGACGATCCGAAGTCTTTGGAATGTAATGCAATTTCCGAGGACAAATTAGCAAAGAAAGATAAAGATCCTGGAAATTTCTCCATTCCTTGCCTTTTGGGTAATCATGTCATAGAAAAAGCTTTTCTAGACTTAGGAGCTAGTGTGAGCTTAATGCCTCTAGCAGTTTGTGAGAGATTAAATTTAGGAGAATTACAACCCACTAAGATGTCACTTCAGTTAGCCGATAGATCTGTTAAATATCCGATAGGCATTTTAGAAGATGTTCCTGTTAGGATAGGTCAGCTGTTTATCCCTACTGATTTTGTCGTCATGGACATCAAAGAGGACAATCATATACCAATTCTTCTAGGTAGACCATTCTTATCAACTGCAGGAGCCATAATAGATGTCAAGAAAGGAAAGTTGACATTTGAGGTAGGCGACGAGAAAATAGAATTTATACTTTCGAAATTTCTTATGGCACCTGTGATGGGAGACTCGTGTTATGCCTTAGATATCATTGATGAATAAGTTAGAGAATTAGAACAAAAAGAAATTATTAAGTTACCATCAACCCCCATAAAGGAAGATGATGACTTTAAAGAACCTTACCTCGATGATAACCTTTACGAATGTTTATCCCTTACTCCAGATCCTATACCATGCCCTAAGAAACCAACCTTAGAACTTAAGGAGCTGCCTAAGAACCTGAGATATGAGTTCCTCGATGAAAAGATGAACCGTCCAGTTATAGTCAGTGCTACCTTGAGCCAAGAGGAAACGAACCAACTTTTAGACGTTTTACGAAGATATCCATCAGCCTTAGGATATAATATCTCTGACCTGAAAGGTATAAGCCCATCCGTATGCATGCATCGGATCTCGCTCGAAGAAGATTCAAAACCCTCTAGGGAGCATCAGAGAAGAATAAACCCTATAATGAGTGATGTTGTTAAGAAGGAAGTTCTTAAGTTGCTTGAGGCAGGTATAATCTACCAGATCTCGGATAGTAAGTGGGTGAGCCTTGTGCATGTAGTACCTAAAAAGGGAGGCATCACAGTCGTGCAAAACGATAAAGGCGAACATGTAGCAAAATGTTTAGAAGGAGGATGGCGGATGTGTATAGATTATAGAAAATTAAATAAAGCAACTAGGAAGGATCATTTCCCTTTACCATTTATAGACCAGATGTTGGAGCGTCTAGCCAGACACTCTTACTTCTGCTATCTAGATGGATACTCTGGATTCTTCCAAATACCTATTCACCCCGAAGATCAAGAAAAAACTACCTTTACATGCCCCTATGGAACTTTTGCCTACAGACGAATGCCTTTCGGCCTCTGTAACGCCTCAGCTACTTTCCAACGCTGCATGATGTCAATCTTTGCAGATTACCTAGATGGTATCATGGAAGTGTTTATGGATGATTTCTCGGTTTGCGGATTCGATTTCCACAATTGTCTTGCTAACCTTGAGAAAATCCTGGAGAGATGCGTGGAGGTGAACCTCGTGCTAAATTGGGAAAAATGTCATTTCATGGTGACCGAAGGAATAGTTTTAGGACATATAGTTTCTGAAAAAGGTATAGAGGTAGATAAAGCTAAAATAGAAGTTATAGAAAACCTAAAACCCCCAAAAACCATCAGAGAAGTCCGAAGCTTTCTTGGACACGCTGGATTCTACCGACGTTTTATTAAGGACTTCTCCAAAATAAGTAAACCGTTAACCGGACTTTTAATGAAAGATGCTGAATTCATTTTTGATGAAAAATGTAATGACGCATTTAATCTTTTAAAGCAAGCATTAATCTCGGCACCCATTATGAAACCGCCCGATTGGTCGGAACCTTTTGAGATAATGTGCGATGCTAGTGATTATGCAGTTGGAGTCGTTCTAGGACAAAGAAAAGATAAAAAGTTACATGTCATCTATTATGCCAGTAGAACCCTAGATGCTGCCCAACTTAATTACGCAACAACCGAAAAAGAATTATTCGTTGTAGTTTTCGCTATAGATAAATTTAGATCTTATCTAGTAGGAGCAAAAATTATTGTTTACACCGATCATGCTGCCATTCGTTACCTATTAAGTAAAAAAGATGCCAAACCCAGGTTACTCCGATGGATTCTATTACTACAAGAGTTTGATTTAGATATAAGAGATAAAAAAAGGCACTGAAAATGTAGTGGCCGATCACCTTTCTAGGCTAGAACTTCTAAAACCTGAACTAATACCCATAAATGATGATTTCGCATATGATAGACTGATAGCTAAAGTAGAAACCATTGAAGCAAATAACCTAGATACTTATGAGCATTCCCAAAATTCCTTAGCAATAAATAACGTACCCTGGTATGCAGATTTCGTTAATTACCTAGCTGCTGATATAGTACCCCCTGATCTTGACTACTACCGCAAGAAGAAATTCTTCCACGATGTGAGAAACTTCTATTGGGACGAACCGCTCCTTTTCAAAAGGGGTAAAGATGGCATCTTTCGCCGTTGCGTCCCAGAAGAAGAAGTAAATAATATTATCGAGCATTGTCATTCTGCACCTTATGGTGGACATGCGAGCACCTCTAAGACATACGCCAAGATTCTTCAAGCTGGCCTATTCTGGCCTACCATGCGGCGTGATGTCTATGCTTACATTGTCAAATGCGACAGATGCCAATGCACTGGAAACATTTCAAGACGTGATGAAATGCCTCTAAGAAACATTCAGGAAGTAGAACTCTTCGACGTATGGGGTATAGATTTCATGGGACCTTTTCCACCATCTTTAGGAAATAGGCATATCTTAGTAGCTGTAGACTATGTGTCTAAGTGGATTGAAGCTATAGCTGCACCCACAAACGACACTAGGGTAGTAATCAAATTATTTAAAAACTATATATTCCCTAGATTTGGAACACCACGTTTAGTCATAAGCGATGGAGGATCACACTTTATATCGAGAATATTTGACAAACTTTTAAGAAAATATGGAGTTAGGCATAGAGTAGCAACACCATACCATCCACAAACTAGTGGCCAAGTAGAAGTATCTAATAGGGAGATAAAACAGATCCTAGAGAAAACTGTTTCTATTTCTAGGAGAGACTGGTCTCAGAAGCTTCAAGAAGCATTATGGGCCTATAGAACCGCTTTCAAAACCCCTATAGGAATTACTCTTTATCAACTAGTTTATGGAAAATCATGTCACTTACCATTCGAGTTAGAGCATAAAGCCTATTGGGCCATTAAAACTTTGAATTTAGACTACCTAGCCGCTGGAGAGAAGCATATCCTAGACATTCATAAATTAGAAGAACTTAGGCAATCCGCCTACGAGAATGCAAGAATATACAAAGAGAGGACAAAAGCCTATCATGACAAGAGAATAGTAAAGAAAAACTTCAATGTAGGCGATTCTGTTCTCCTTTTCAACACTAGGTTACGACTTTTCCCTGGAAAGCTACGTTCAAGATGGACTGGTCCCTTCGAAGTATCCAAGATTCTGAGATCTGGAGCCGTAGAAATCAAGAACGATACCTGTAGTCCATTCCTTGTAAATGGACAAAGACTGAAGCTCTACGAAGGAGGAGACATTCCAACATACTACTCAAGCCACACCCTAATTGATCCACCAATTACCACTACTACAGGTGTATAAATTCTAACCGTCAAGCTAATGACGTTAAACAAGCGTTGCGTGGGAGGAAACCCATGGTTTTTCTTTTCATTTTACTTTTTTCGCATTTATTTACATTTATTTTTATTTTTATTTTATTTTATCTTATTTTGCATTGAGACTAAGATTTGAATGGTTTGCATTTTCAAGATCACTTTCCTAACTTTTACAGGATGCAGGATTTTGATGACATGCATGTTGCCTATAGAGTCTCCTCACTAGACGTACAAATATACGTGATGAGAGGAATTGGACCTACGATTTAGATGCTCCACCTGTTTTGGGTCTTCTTCCTCCTAACATTCCTGATGAGGCGGGACCAGACACTGATGATGAATATGATCGGAGAGAGAGATCTCCCGTACCACATGTGTCCCCCCATCATCCTTCACCACCACACACCGCACCATCTTCTTCTTCTGCAGGTACCACTCCTGGCTTCTATATTACAGAGGAGATGTGGCGTGACCACCTGGCTAGAGAGAAAAAGCGTGACGACCTACTCTCTACCCTCCAACAACAAATAACGGGTACTATGAACTTCATGCAAGAATCGCAGCGGAGGACAGACAGGTCCTATGACACTGTTCTACAGTCTCTGCAAGTGATCACCGATACACAAGCCCGTCAACAACATTACCACCAGCGACACATTGCTCTCGTAGAAAACACTCAGGGTACCATTTTAGGTCACCTTCGAGACGTGAGTACCGCTCAGGATGCCCTGCAGGCGAGGATGGATCAGAGAGACCGTCGTCGTACCCGATCCCGTCGTCCACCTCAAGATGGCGAGGGCACTAGTGGTCAGCAATAGGTTGCCAGGTAACTCTTCCCTTATCTTATTTCGAAACATTGGGGACAATGTTCGATTTAAGTGTGGGAGGAGCATTTATCGTTTTCCTTTTATTTTCAGTTTATTTGCTATTTTTAGACTGTTTATTTCCTTTTAGTTGTTTAATTTCCCTTTCAGTTGTTTATTTTGCTTTTTAGTATAATGCATGAGTCTGACGAGTCACCAAATATAGTAGATCCTTAGTACAATCCTACCTCCCCATACCTTTAGCCCCACCAAAAACATTTTTTGCAAAAAGAAAATAGTGTTATTTCGAAAGTTTTCAGGTTTTAAGGACATGTTTTGAGTAAGGATGCGGTGACTTGGGAGAACTTTGCGAAACATCAGTATCTGTTTTAGCACCATAAACTTCGTAAATATAGGAATCATTCCCGAAACCCCATATACCATGGCCTTAATCATCATTTCCGTATAAGTCCTTAGTAGTTTATCTCAGCAGTCAGCTCCGGCCTACGCATCCTCTACGTAGGGGACCGATGCAAATAAGTGAATGATCCAGAAAAACAAAAAAACAAAAAAATAAAATAAAAAAATAAAATAAAATAAAATAAAACAAAATAAAGCAAAAAGGCAACTCCGTTATAGGTGACCCTCACAAAGTCGTTTAAACCAAAGGATTGTAAAAAATTGCTACAAAAAGAAAAAGAAAAAGAAAAGCAGTACCCACTGTTGGTTGGTTCAGAGGTATCTGGCATTGAACTCGGTAGGGCGGATTACGATCCGATCCCCCACAACTACAGTTGGGTCCAATAAAAGGGTTTACACATGTTTATGTGCCAGAAACCCCAAGCTCTGATCATAATCACTAACAGGTCACTCTACTATGAAGTATGTACGGATAACGGGCTTAATGTGATTGCGCCTGAATGAAAAGGACACAAAAGAGATGAAGAGGAAGGCCTAGGTATTGTGGGATAATATGGGTTGGTTAATATAGGAATGAAGTTTATGTCCGTATTTGCGGATTAGTGTCATCATGATACCCTTAGTTCACTCAGTTAGTACCTATCACTGCATCCCGACTTGAACTTAGAATTTTTACCTGAAGCACTCATTTTCACAAATTTTATTTTATAAGCTTTTCAATGTTTTGCTTGAGGACAAGCAAAGGTTTAAGTGTGGGAGAGTTTGATCACACTAAAATTTACGTATTTTCGACTCCGATTTCGCATGCATTCTAGTTATTTTATTATCGTTTTGTTGTGTTATTACTGTGTTTTCCTTTGTTTTCAGGTTTTTACCTTAATAGGAGCCCCGATCGAGAAAAGGAGCGAAAAAGAGCCAAAAACCCTAAAAATCAGCATTTTGCTCTTATGAACTACCCCATGGCGGGCGCCACAGTCCAAGCCATGATGTGTCCAATTCAAACTTCCATCAACTCCCACGTTTTCCCATCACTTCCACTAAGGCGCCCCACTTTGTGCTTGTGGCGGGTGCCATGGCCTTGTGGCGGGCGCCACAAGAGGAAAACGGTTTCCTCTATTTTCAAGTTGAAGGGCATCCAAGTAAATTCCATCTTTTTTATTTGCTTATAAATAGAAACGCGAATTCAGTTTTACAATCACCCAAACTTAGAGCAGACAAAGATCCGAACGTTGGAACAAGGCGAAATCAGAAGCAACTTTGTTTCACTTAGGCATATATTCAGTTTTATAAAGTGGTAATCGCTTCGCATTGGAGTGTTACCACAATTGTGTAATTGAGTCTGTGATAGAGTCTGTACTCGAGTTTGGAGCACTTTGGAAGGAAGTTAATCCTGCCGCCATTTTCTTTTCCGCATTGCAACCTCCGATTGGAGCAGGTTTTTATTACTCGCCTTTACTTTATTTATTTCCCGCACTCGCCTTTACTTTATTTATTTCCCGCACTCGCTTTTATTTTATTTATTTCCCGCACTCGCTTTTATTTTATTTATTTCCTCGCACTCGCCTTTACTTTATTTATTTCCCGCACTCGCTTTTATTTTATTTATTTCCTCGCACTCGCTTTAAATTATTTATTTTCCGCACTCGCACTACTTTCATTTATTTTCCGCACTCGCACTACTTTCATTTATTTTCCGCACTCGCTTTAAATTATTTACTTTCCGCACTCGCACTACTTTTATTTATTTTAATGCACTTTTACTTTACCATGTCTAGCTAAATTTATAAGGCTAGAATGTAAGGATCGTAATTAAACCAGTAATCCGTACAATTGTTCGTAGAAACACTTAAAGGGCTATTTTAACTTTCAAATTAAGTTTTCCCGCACTTCAATTCCGTTGGGTAAGATCGAAAGCCGTCCAACGTCTTTTTAAACTTAATTGTTTTTAACTATTTCAAAAACAGCGAAAGCGCTTTGTCTAGTTCATTAGGAGTTTTTAACATCAAGAAGAAAGGAGATTTTAAAACTATTTTCGGACGCGTTTATAAGTTTAGAGTCTGGTTCGTGAGAACCTCTTTTGGTTAAGAAATCCAGGTTATAATACTTTTCAACTTAGTCAAGATACTATATTTCTTAAAAATAGGTTTACTACTCTAACGCAATGCGCGCCTTTTTATAAGTGACAATAAGAGGGTTTGATTAGGGAGTACAACTCGGTTCTGAATACGCGAAAGCGACAGTTCCTGTTAAATTAGTTCTTTTCAAAGTAGGAAACATTGCCCATAAGTAGTTCTATTAGCAAGTACTTGGATTATCATTTAATTATGTGAATTACATTCGACCCTGTCTTTATTAATTAAATTTATTTTAAAACTTTACTTTTCAATTGCACACTACAAAAACACATATTTTAATTGCCTTTGATAAACACCATAACAATAGATAACGATAGATTGACACTTGGTCTCTGTGGATATGATAATCTTTTATATTACTCTGACGCGTTCGTATACTTGCGAACATCAAGATTTACAACGCATCAATGTATCTGCTGGAGCTTAAATGAAAGACATGTTCATGCAGGATTGTTTCAGATGACATACACAATGTCATGGCATCTGATATGGCTGTACCTACTGGAAGTTATAAAAGGAATTATTGGATTATGCAGGATTTTTTCAGGATGTCAGACCCGATGTCATGAGATCCTATACACAGAACATTCAGTGTGAATGTCTGGTGTTTTGTGATTGCACAATTAATGGCAATCTTTGGATGATTGAAGATATGGCTAGCTGGCGCATTCAATCATGGATTACAACCAGATTTACTTATTTTCCAAGGAGATCTATACAGCTGTTATAAAAAGATTTGATTGGAAAATAGATTTAGGGTTTTCAAGATGTCCAAGCCCAGCTGGGAGCTTCTATAAAAAGGGACTTAGAAAACCTGTTTGAACACACAACCAAGACTGAGCGAAATATAGAGAGAGAGCTAGGGTTTGTGTCTGTTTAGTCGTAAGACTTGTAGGTCATTCAAGTCATTCATTGATGATTGAATTGGACTGATTTGTGATTGTAATTTGTCACTCTAAAGCTGTTAAGCAAGAGTGTGTGTCTTCTTGATCAAAGCTGTGAAGCAAGATCAAGAGTGTGTCTTCTTGATTGAAACTGTGAAGTAAAATCAAGAGTGTGTAATTGAAAAGTATTTTCTTTTCACAAGGGATTGTTGTTTAAAATCACTTGTGTGTGATTGTAGGGAAGTGAGTGGGTTCTCATATCTAAGAGTGCTTAGGTAGAAATTGCACGGGTAGAGATTAGGTGAGAAAGACTGTAACTTGTTGAAGTGTACGGAGAGTCTTTGAACTAATTCTGTTTTAGTGAATTTCCTTCCTGGCTTGGTAGCCCCCAGACGTAGGTGAGTTGCACCGAACTGGGTTAACAATTGCTTGTGTGTTATTCGCTTTACCATTCTGTTGTTGTTTATCCATTGTGTATTACCAGATATTAGTGTCGTGACATTACCTTCAACATCTTATATCTGATACCAGAATTTCAAGTCTTTTGATGAAATCAAAGATAAAGTATCTTTAAAGTTAATCCATTATTTTTGGGAATAGTCCTTAGCCAAAAGACGAGCCTTATACCTCTCCACGTTATCGTTAGAATCCAATTTGTTCTTAAAAATCCATTTGCAACCAATAGGTTTCACACCTTCTGATAATGGGATAAGTTCCCAAAATTTATTGTCTTGCATGGACTTATACTCCTCTTTCATTACTTCAATCCACTTTTTTGAGTTGGAATCATGCATGACTTGACAGAAGTTGATTGGATCATCTTCCATCATACCATTATTTTCCTCATGTTCTTGGAGAAAGACTACGTAACCATCAAGAATAACATTTCTCCTTTCTTTAGTGGATCTCCGCAAAGGTATTGGTTCTCATAACACTTGTTCTTGAGGATTTTGAGTTTGTTCTACATGAATTATCAAATCATCTTGAGTAGGAGGAAAGTCGACAATGTTTTATGGAGGTTCCATACTACTTGATCAAAAACAATTGTATGAATCGGTTCTAGAATTATTACCGATTCTTCCACTAAAACAAAGTCTCTAACCTTACTCTCCCCTCAAAACTCAATGTCCTAAAATAATGTGGTTGTTTCCGTCTCAAAAATTGAACTTAATTTGGGTTCCTAAAATTTATAGCCCCTAGATCTTTGAGAATATCCAATAAAGTAGATGCTCACTGTTTGGGAGCCCAATTTCTTTTTCATTTGGCCTATAAGGCATTGCCTCAGCTAGACATCCTCACACATGAAAATGTTTTAGACTAGGCTTTTGCCCAGTCCAAAGTTTGTAAGGTGTTTTGGCAGCCACCTTTGTTGGTACTTTATTTAGAATGTAATCTGCAGTGTTTAATGTCTCTCCCTAGAGTGTCTCTGGCAAGGTAGAATGACAAATCATACTCCTTACCATATCCTTAAGAGCCTGGTTTCGTCTTTCAGCAACATCATTCATACTAGAAGATCCCGACATGGTGTACTGTGGGGCGATTTCACATTCCTCTAGTTATTTGACAAAAGGTCTTGGATGTTGTTTACCCGAACTGTCATATCTTCCGTAATATTCACCACCACAATTAGATTTGACTTTCTAAATTCTTTTGTAGAGTTGATTCTCAAATCCAGCCTTAAAATACTTGAATACGTCCAATGATTGGGACTTTTCATGTATAAGAAATATGTACGTATATCTAGAGTAATCGTCTATGAATGATATAAAATATTATTGACCATTCCAAGAAGGTGTCGGAAATGGTCCACAAATATTTGTATGTATTAATTCTAAAATATTTGTTGAGATCCTTTGCCGGCTTCAAGGCAGTTACTATAGGTCTCCATTTTTGGGGGAAAACTTTTGATAATTTTCTTGACATGATCAGTTGCAGAGTATCCTTTGTCCATAACTTTAAGTCCTGGAGTAAGCATCTGAAAACTTGAGAACATAGTATCAAATGTTTCATCATCTTCCATTTTGAATGCCTCATATTTGTGGATTAAGGCCAAAACCTTTGTTTCCTTTACTTGAGCATTTCCCTCACGAGTAATCCTCAGAGAGTCTAAATGGATTTGTCAGAATCTCTATTTGTTATCTTCTCATACTCCATATAAGAATAATATTGAGCAATATGGTTATGGCCTTATGATGATCTTTCTTCTGTTTATCAGTCATAACACTTCTTGCTATAGTATTTCCTTCAACATTCACTGAGTTGACGTAGCCATTGACTACAAGATCCCAGAGATCAACATTGTAACCAAGAAAGAAACTTTCTATTCTATCTTTCCAATAGTCAAATTTCCCACCATCAAAGATTGGTGATTTTGCACTGTAGTGATCTTTTCATTATTGTTAACAATGTTAGCAGCGACCATTATTTCTCACACAAACTGGATCGATACTGAACACAGTGAGGTGTTGATAAAGCTTTTATCATAATCAGAACTGGAGCTCTGATGCCAATTGAAGGTGTGAAAATCACAAGAATGGGGGTTTGAATTGGGTTTTACAAGCAAAAGATTTTTCCAAAACAAGAACACCACTAACAAGTTAATAATAAAGAGATAAGAACACAAGTATTTTTATCCTGGTTCGTTTGAAACTCAAAGCTACTCCAGTCCACCGGCCAAGGTGATTTTGCCTTATATATAAGGACTTAATCCACTATAATTAACAAATTACAATAATCACAAAAAATAACCTTCTTTATCTTCTCAAGAATCCAACTATACCCTAGTCTCCTTGAGGACTCACAAAGAACAACCTTCTTTGTCTTCTCAAGGATAACCTCCTCAAGGAATAAAATAAACAGTTTGAATAATATTTTGTGTGTTACAAGATGCTTATACATAAGCATACTTTACACAAATGAATAATAAACACTTTTAAAGAAAAACAATGTACAAACAAATGATAGCTTTTCACAAAGAAAAAAGACTTGTCAAAATATTGTGTCACCGACGCTTTTCTTCAAGTCTCCAAGTCTCACTTATATAGCATAAGAAGAAGACAGTTGGAGGGAATGAAGGAGAAGGGCGATCCAAAAAGTAGCGGAATTTAAAATTTCTCCTTTATGATCCTTACGAATGGGCATGATCAGTGATAGAATCGTTACCTCTTATGGCAATTATAACCTTTGATGCAGATCTACGGAGCGATCACAAGTGTTGAACAATGACAACGCCTCTAACTCAGTCCACATGAACAGATTCCTTCAATCTCAGTGCTAGCTGCTACGAATGAAGGCTTTGAGTGAGAGAGAGAGAGAGAGAGAGAGAGAGAGAGAGAGAGAGAACGAAATTGCAACTGCAACAATGCTTCTACACAAGGGTTCTATTTATAGAACCACTTGTATGGGTTGCAAGCTAAAAAGCCCACTCAAGTTATGACCCATATCTTATAATATGCCAAAATCACTTAAGCGCGTGGTACCTTACCATATTTCATATTCTACTTAAGTACACCGTACCTTACGATGTGCTATAATTCACTTAAGGGCACTGTACATTACGGTATTCCTTAATTACTCTATCTCTCATCAATCCGTCCTTTGTGTGTGACCCTATAGGTTTTCGCGGCATTGGCAATTATATTAAATCACGTATTTAACATAATAAACAGTGAGCGGTATCTAGCAACACATCACTGCTACCCAAGACACGAAAATGTCATGTGATCTGACAAATCCTTTTGTGATAATAATTATGTGTATAATTACCCTTTTACCCTTATGTCTATATTGAACGCAAGGCATAGATCGTGTCATCCTTGTCCAGTTCAATATTGGGCCCATAGACATTTATCCTGTTAAGCAGGATGGACAAATTTCATCTAGGTCACTCATGTCTCTTAGCATGCTTCGTGGAGTACCCATCAACTGTCTTTATGGTCATCCAATTACGGACAATGTTTGATCAGCAATAAGGCACTCAACTCTACATCTAGGGTCCATAGTGGTTTCAGGTCGAAGGGTGGTATACACCATTATCACCATGAGAATAACTTATAACACTTTGCATAACATTCTATATAGTATTCTCATAGCGGGTCAATCCAGTATAAATATTACTCTTAATATTCATACCTATGTTTAAGACTTGATAACTCTTTATCCATGATCCACGAGATGTGATCATCAGTCTATAAACATAATAGTCTTCATGCTTTAATGTTACCCCACTTCAAAATAAAGCTTGACTACGGATACTTTAAGAATAGTGTCCTTATGTTTAATGTGATCTCATGATTAAGTCATACTTGATACATTAAACGGACTAGCTATTCTAGGGACTTTATTAAACAAACATAATAAAGAAAAAGCCTTTTATTATTAATAAATAATTCGATACAAGTACCAAAAGTATTGGCCTATAGGGCTTACACCAACAATATCCCACTAGCACTAGAGCCAATCAGGCATACCCCAATGCCCATAGATCTAGTATGGCCATCATGCTTCTGCTGCGCAAGAGGCTTTGCCAATGGGTCAGCAATATTGTCAAGTGTAGGTACTCTGTATATTTTCACATCTCCTCTATCTATTATCTCTCGAATGAGGTGATAACGCCTAAGTATGTGTTTGGATCGTTGGTAAGATCTAGGCTCCTTAGCTTATGCGATAGCACCATTGTTATCACAATAGAGACCAATGGGATCCACAATGCTAGGAACTATGCCAAGTTCACTAATGAACTTTTTAATCCAAACAGCTTCCTTTGCTGCACTTGAGGTAGCAATATACTCGGCCTCGGTTGTAGAATCAACAACTGTATCTTGCTTTGAACTTTTCCAGCTCACAGCGCCACCGTTTAAGCAAAACACATAACCAGATTGCGATCTAAAGTCATCCTTATCTGTCTGGAAGCTAGCATCGGCGTATCCAATTACAGCCAACTCTTCCTGACCTCCATATATCAAGAATGAGTCCTTAGTCCTTCTCAAATACTTAAGGATATTCTTGACAGCTACCCAATGGGCATCACCAGGATCAAATTGGTACCTACTCGTTGCACTTAAAGCATACGAGACATCTGGTTGAGTACATAACATGGCATACATGATAGATCCTATTGCAGAGGCATATGGAATCTTATTCATGCGATCCCTTTCTTCCTTAGTTGAAGGGGATTGTGTTTTTGATAGACACATGCCATGTTGCATAGGTATGAATCCTTTCTTGGAATCATGCATATTAAAGTGTCTCAACACTTTATCTATGTACGTACTCTGACTTAGGCCAAGCAGTTTTTGTGATCTATCTCTATAGATTCTAATTCCTAATATATAGGCTGCTTCACCTAGGTCCTTCATAGAAAAGCATTTCCCAAACCAAGACTTTACTTATTGCAGGGTAGGGACATTGTTTTCAATGAGTAATATGTCATCTACATATAATACCAAGAAAATGATCATGCTCCCACTAACCTTCTTGTAGACACAAGGCTCATCTTCGTTCTTGATGAATCCATATTGTTTTACCGTTTCATCAAAACGAAGATTCCAGCTTCTAGAAGCTTGCTTCAATCCATAGATTGATCTTTGTAACTTACATATCTTTTGGGCTTCTTCTGGTATGTCAAATCCTTCAGGCTGTGTCATGTACACATCCTCAAGAAGATTCCCATTAAGGAAAGCAGTTTTGACATCCATCTGCCATATTTCATAATCATGATATGCAGCGATAGCAAGTAAAATCCGAACAGATTTAAGCATTGCAACTGGTGAAAAGGTTTCATCATAGTCAACCCCATGAATTTGTTTATATCCTTTTGCAACCAGTCTTGCCTTATAGGTATGTACCTTACCATCCATGTCAGTCTTCTTTTTGAAGACCCACTTGCATCCTATAGGGTTAACTCCTACAGGAGGCTCTACCAAGGTCCAAACTTGGTTTGTGTACATGGAATCCATTTCAGATTTCATGGCTTCTAGCCACTTCTCAGACTCGGGACCAGTTATGACCAATTGGTAGGTCACAGGCTCATCTTGATCCATGAGTAATACATCACCTTGATCAGTTATGAGATATCCATATCTCTCAGGTTGGTGACGTATCCTGCTTGACCTACGCTGGTCTTGTTCTACTTGAGCAGGTTGCTCTTGCACAACTACTTGTGTTTCCTGCTCTAATTCCTCCATAGGTGTATCGATGCTTTGTGATTCTTGAATTTCTTCAAGCTCTACTTTCCTCCCAGCGATTCCTTTGGAAATAAAATCCTTTTCTAGGAAAACTCCAGTTCGAGCGACAAACACTTTGCCCTCAGAAGGATTGTAGAAGTAATACCCTCTTGTTTCTTTAGGATACCCCACAAATAAGCATTTGTCAGATTTGGGCTCAAGCTTAGTTTAAATTTGTCGTTTCACATAAACTTCGCAACCCCAAATCTTCATGTAAGACATATGTGGTTTCTTACCACTCCATATCTCATATGGTGTCTTCTCAACCTTTTTGGATGGAACACGGTTAAGTGTGTAAGCTGCTGTCAATAGTGCATGTCCCCAAAAGGAGTTTGGAAGATCGGCGTGACTCATCATGGATCGGACCATGTCTAACATGGTTCGATTTCTTCTCTCAGATACACCATTCCATTGGGGTGTTCCAGGAGGAGTAAGTTGGGATATGATCCCACACTCTTTCAGATGGTCATCCAACTCTAGGCTTAAATACTCACGACCTCGATCTGATCGAAGAGTTTTAATATTCTTACCTAGTTGGTTTTGTACTTCATTCTTGAATTCCTTGAACTTTTCAAAGGACTCTGATTTGTGTTTCATTAAATACACATAACCATATCTACTGAAATCATCAGTAAATGTGATGAAGTACTGAAAACCTCCTCTGGCTGGTATGTTCAGTGGTCCACATACATCAGTATGTATGAGGGCCAAAAGATCATTAGCTCTTTCACCTTTTCCTGTGAATGGAGACTTTGTCATCTTTCCAATTAAACAAGATCTGCATGTCTCGTATGATTCATAATCAAAAGAGTCCAAGAGTCCATCTTTATGGAGTTTGGAAATGCGTTTCTCATTTATGTGGCCTAATCGACAATGCCAAAGGTAAGTTGGATTTAACTCATTAGGTTTCATCCTTTTAGTATTAGTGTTATAAATAGGCATTTCAAGATCAAGGACATATAGTCCATTGTTCATTTGTGCAGTAGCATAGAATATATCATTCAAATAAATTGAGCAACAATTGTTCTTTATTATAAATGAAAAACCAAACTTGTCCAAACAAGAAACATAAATAATATTCCTGCTAATTGCAGGTACATAATAACAGTTCTCTAACTGAATTATTAAACCACTAGGTAAAGTCAAAACATAAGTTCCTACGGCTAACGCATCAACCTTTGCTCCATTGCCAACTCGTAGGTCGACTTCACCTTTTGCCAAATCTCTACTCCTTTTTAGTCCCTGCACATTGGTACAAATGTGAGAACCGCATCCAATATCTAATACCCATGATGCAGAAGTAGATAAATTAATTTCAATAACAAAAATACCTGAAGTTGAAATCTCTACTTCATTCTTCTTATCTTCCAGGTACTTTGGGCAGTTTCTCTTCTAGTGTCCGATCTTACCGCAATGGAAGCAAGTGCCTTCTTTTGCTATGCCTCCACTAGGCTTCAAAGCAGCAACAGTGGGTTTGGGTTTGGCAACTTCCTTGCCTTTCCCTTTATCACCCTGCTTGGTGGGCCTTTTGTTCTGTCTTTTTCCATTTTCGATCATCAGAATGGACTTCCCTTTTGACTTCAGATTCTGCTCAACAGTTCTTAACATGGCTAGCAGTTCATGAAGATATTTGTGCATATCATTCATATTGAAATTTAGGACAAATTGACTGAATCTATCTAGCAACGATTGCAAGATCAAATCAGTCGCAAGTTCCTTTCCGAGGGGAAAACCCAACCTCTCAAGGTTTTCCACATACCCAATCATCTTGAGCACATGGGGACCTACAGGGGCTCCCTCAGCTAACTTGCCTTGAAAAAAGGCTTTTGAAACTTCAAACCTTTCATGCCTTGCTTGCTCTTGATAGAGCATCTTCATGTGTTCGATCATATCGAACGCTGCCATGTTCTCATGTTGCTTTTGCAACTCTGAGTTCATGGTAGCTAGCATGAGACAAGCAGTTTCATTGGCATCATCGACATGCTTCTTATAAGCATCTCTTTCTTCCTTAGGTGCAGAACTAGGAGGTTCCTCTTCAGGAACAGGTTTCTCCAAGGCGTACAACTTTCTATCATGTTTGAGGACAATCCTTAGATTTCGGTGCCAATCCAGAAAATTTGTCCCAGACAATTTTTCCTTGTCAAGGATTGATCGCAAAATGTTGTTAGAGATGTTTGTTGTCATGGTAATCTACATGAAAATAATGAAAATATAAGTATCAATAACATATTTAATTAGGTCTTTAATTAAATATGCTCCCACTATTTTACTCAAAACAAATGACCCTCACCATTTGATTCAGAAAATCTCGTTGGAAGATTTTCTAGTGGGTCGAGATCCATATTTCACTTTGTTTTAAGTCCGCGTAGGCGGATTACACAAAACTAGGTTATTTAGGTAGGAACTCCTTCCAATTGTATCTAATACAACTCTCGAATATTTTAGTTGGGTGAATAACTCCTTATTCCAATCCATCACATGGATCATTTCTAACTCTTGCTTCTAAACATATATAATCTTATTATAATTTGTTTAGTTAAGTTTGACCCATTGTTTTAACAATTGGATATTACAATTATCCCATCGCACCTTACTAATATAGAACATGCACCTCACGTAGGCGAAACCTACATTATCCGATACTAGTCTTGATGAGTGCTAAAACTTGGAAAGCATAAACTTAATATTTAATTTGAGGGAATTTGCAATTATTCTGATCTCACCGGCTTATTTATCATATAAATCGTCTCTCACATGCATCAACATACATTCACATGCATCAACATACATACATAATGAAACAGTTACGGCCCCTAGCGCAATTGTTCTCCCAAGCCAATGAGAGAACCTAAGTTAACCTAATAACGATCTAAGCTTCTCCAAGCAAGATCTTCAAGGTTGTCCTCCTTTGATATTGAATTCTTCTCTTTCTTCATAACATTACATTACATAAAAGAAACTCGTTTTACATACGAGGGAGTGAGATGAGAAAAGAAGTTACATTAAGAGATTAAAAGAGAGGCACGACACGCAGGTCGTATTTTAAAACCCAAAACAAAATAAAGGAAAACTAAGGCCATAACCGATCACCACAAGACAATAATAATAAACACATTATTATTATTAATTTTAATTCTTTTAATTAATTAAAACCAAATTAAATTTCGGCGACCGATCACACTACGCAGAGTTAGCCGGGGGTCCGCTGCCCGGTCAGCCGAAAATTTTAATG
Source organism: Lathyrus oleraceus (assembly GCF_024323335.1). Classification (NCBI taxonomy): domain Eukaryota; kingdom Viridiplantae; phylum Streptophyta; class Magnoliopsida; order Fabales; family Fabaceae; genus Lathyrus; species Lathyrus oleraceus. Next base: position 371,733,255 of record NC_066579.1, read on the forward strand.
AACAATTCATTTGAAATCGACGTCATTTTTCGCATCAACACTTGATACTTTAAAGCACAACTCTTGCGCAATCACAACCCTAATCGCATAACTCTTTGACAACACAACCCTTGTGCCGTCATTAACCCTAATGCACCAATTTCAGACCGTCAAACACATCTCGATTGTTGATTCAGTATGATTGATCAACACGTCATTGCTTCACCATACTAATGTCGGATCAAGAAGCAAACGATCATTGATCGCTCAAAGGAAAATAACCATTAAGTGTTTGAATGAATGAAACAGAAACAGTATATCATATATACCGTATTTTGCATCAGGATTACTTATATCATATATATAACTTGATCGATCTCAATTTAACTACTCGTTTATTCTTTGATTCATTCTGTCTTTTAATCGTATTAATACAGAAAATACAGAAAATAAACAGCTATCAGATGCATGGTTTCGTAAATGGCTCTGATACCACTGAAGGAGAAGGGCAATCCAAAACGCAGTGGAATTTAAAATTTCTCCTGTAATGATCCTTACGAATGGGCATGATCAGTGATAGAATTGTCACCTCTTGTGGCGATTGTAACCTTTGATGCAGATCTACGGAGCGATCACGAGCGTTGAACAATGACAACGCCTCTACTCAGTCCACACGAACAGATTCCTTCAATCTCAGTGCTAGCTGCTACGAATGAAGGCTTTGAGTGTGTGTGTGTGTGTGTGAGAGAGAGAGAGAGAGATAGAGGAGAGAGAGAGAGAGAGAGAGAGAGAGAGAGAAACGAAATTGCAACTGCAACAATGCTTCTACACAAGGGTTCTATATATATAACCACTTGTGTCGGCTGCAAGCTAAAAAGCCCACTCAAGTGTATATGGCCCATATCTTATAATATGCCAAAATCACTTAAGCGCGTGGTACCTTACCATATTTCGTATTCTACTTAAGTACACCGTACCTTACGATGTTCTATAATTCACTTAAGGGCACCGTACATTACGGTATTCCTTAATTACTCTATCTCTCATCAATCCGTCCTTTGTGTGTGACCTTATAGGTTTTCGCGGCATTGGCAATTATATTAAATCACGTATTTAACATAATAAACAGTGAGCGGTATCTAGCAACACATCACTGCTACCCAAGACACGAAAATATCATGTGATCTGACAAATCCTTCTGTGATAATAATTATGTGTATAATTACCCTTTTGCCCTTATGTCTATATTGAACACAAGGCATAGACCGTGTCATCCTTGTCCAGTTAAATATTGGGCCCATAGACATTTATCCTGTTACGCAGGATGGGCAAATTCCATCTAGGTCACTCATGTCCCTTAGCATGCTTCGTGGAGTACCCATCAACTGTCTTTATGGTCATCCAATTACGGACAATGTTTGATCAGCAATAAGGCACTCAACTCAACATCTAGGGTCCATAGTGGTTTCAGGTCGAAGGGTGGTACGCACCATTATCACCATGAGAATAACTTATGACACTTTGCATAACATTCTATATAGTATTCTCATAGCGGGTCAATCCGGTATAAATATTACTCTTGATATTCATACCTATGTTTAAGACTTGATAACTCTTTATCTATGATCCATGAGATATGATCATCAGTCTATAAACATAATAATCTTCATGCTTTAATGTTATCCCACTTCACAATAAAGCTTGACTACGAATACTTTAAGAATAGTGTCCTTATGTTTAATGTGATCTCATGATTAAGTCATACTTGATACATTAAACGGACTAGCTATTCTAGGGACTTTATTAAACAAACATAATAAAGAAAAAGCCTTTTATTATTAATAAATAATTAGATACAAGTACCAAAAGTATTGGCCTCTAGGGCTTACACCAACAGGGAAAATGGGGAAAACTCATATAGCAAATATCCATTATTGGATGGAAGAGGAATGATACTATGTACTGTCCTTTCGCCCATAAAATCAGTGACATGCTTGATGTATAGTACTGTCCTTGCCCACGAAATCAAGTAGTGGAAAGGATGTTCGATTTGTACTATGTACTATTTGATCATATTCCCATTTGATTTTATCTTCAATTTTATTGGTTTATGATGAAAGTGGATGAAGCTTGAAATGAAGAAACATAAAGCTTGATTCAGAAACTTCAGAGTATTTGGTTAGAACCTTGACAGCGTTAGTAGTCTGACTTGAGATCTTCAGTGTCTTTAAAATCTTTAGCCAGAACCTTGATAACTTCAATTGTCTGGCTTGAGATCTTCAGAATCTTCATCTACATAACACAACTTCAGAAGCTTGACATTCTTCAAAAGTTTGGTGATTACAATCACGTCCAGAAGCATGAGCTAAGAGAACATTTCAGCAACAACATAATGTCTCATGAGAAGCTTCTCAGGAGTGAATCAACACAGAAGCAAAAAGAACATTGTAACAACAATATTGAACATCTTTCAGAATTTCTAATAGTTGGTGGAGAAGCAGATTTGTAATACATCATTCAGAAACTGAAGACGTTGCACATCATATATTTAGAATCAGAATTGGTTGTTAAAGCTACATAATAACAAACCATTAGGGTACCAACATTATTTTCACACAAATACAATATTGTTATCATCAAAACTCAAGGTATATATGCAGAACCAAATCTTATTCTAACAAGTCTAACTCTGAAGGCGAGTCTAACTCTGAAGGTGAATATTATTCTGATCCAGATTCTGACGGTGATTCAAACTCTGGTGGAAATTAAGACTCTGAAGGTGGTCATGCCTCTGAAGGTGGTATTTTTGGGGTTCCAACATATGATATTATTACAGCGTTCGAAGGAGATTCTGAACATGTTCAGAGGCCACAAAGAATTAGAAGCATACCAAGAGAATTGCAGAGTTTGATATGCTGCAAGATACTGAAGTAGACTCTGAAGGAGAAGTCATTCAGTGTGTCATGTTAGTAGACTCTGAACCAATGAGTACAAAATAAGCGTTCCAGAAGAAAGTGTGGCTGAAGGCATGAAAGAAGAACTTAAGGCTATAGAAAGAAACGAGACTTGGAAGTTGACTGAGCTTCCAAAGGACAAGAAAGGAATCTGCGTTAGATGGGTTTTCAAGGTGAAACTGAAGTTAGATGGATCAATTGGAAAACACAAAGCAAGGTTAATGGCAATATGTTTTCTACATAAACCTGGATTAGACTACCTTGACGTGTTTGCTCCTGTAGTGAGACATGAGACAATCAGACATATGATTGCGATATCTGCTAACAGGAATTGGCCTTTGATGCATTTAGATGTGAAATCTTCATTTATAATGGTCCATTGAAAGAAGAGGTATACATGTCATAACCTCTTGAATTTCTGAAAAAGAATCAGGAAGGGATGGTGTACAAGTTACATAAAGCGTTGTATCGACTAAAACAAGCTCCTAAAGCTTGGAATTTGAAAATTGATTCATTTTTCAAGCTTCAAGGATTCAGAAGGTGTGAGATTGAGTATGGAGTTTATGTTTAGTATACTTATGAAGACAATATGATTCTGGTGTGTCATTATGTTGATGACATACTGTTAACATGGAGTTATGAACATGAGATAGCTAAGTTCAAGAAGGTGTTGATGAATGAGTTTGAGATAACTAATATATGAAATATGACATATTTTCTAGGGATGAAGTTTATATACTCTAAGAAGGCTATCATTTTGCATCAACTGAAATATGAACTTTAGTTTTTAAAGAGATTCGAGCTTTTAAATTGTAAGGCTGTTGTCACACCGTCAGAAACAAATCATAACTTGGATTCTGATTCTGGAGTTGATTTTGAAGAGGTATTTGTGTAATACCTGACCTGACATTTGATATGCAGTTGGAATACTTAGTAGGTTCATGAGTAAACCGAAGTGGTCTCATTATCAAGTTATTGTCAGTATTCTGAGGTATATTAAGGGGGCTCTGAAGTATGGAGTTTTGTTCCCTTCTGGAGAAAAGACTAATTCAGAGTTGATGTGTTACTCAAACTCTGATTGGTGTGAAGATAAAGTTGATAGAAGAATTACTTCTCGATATTTGTTTAAGTATTTGAGAGGTCCTATTTCTTGGTGTTCCAAGAAGCAACCAATTTTTGCTTTGTCAACCTGTGAAGTTGAATACATTGCAGGTATTGTGGCTTCATGTCAAGCTGTTTGGCATCTGAATTTACTTCATGATACGGAGGTATGTGTATATAAGTGAGTAGTGTGCTTAGCCATTAAGTAATGTAACACGTTGTATGCAAAAGTAGTTGAATAATCATTCTTTGTGTAACCGTTACTTGAATAGTAGTGGAAGTTTATTAGAATTTGTCATTCTCTCTCTCTTCCTTCGTCTTCATCTTCTTCATCTTATACACCAACTCATTACCTTAAAACAATTTATGGATATATCATAACATAATTTCATATCCTTTTCCAAACACTTAGAGATGTGCTAACTGTTGGAAATCCCCCAAAGCCTGTGGAGAATTTCAACCAATCTTGATGAACAAGATTGTTATCACTCACACAATAACAATGAGAAGAGAATAACAATGGAGAAAGAAAGTAAAGAACGATGAAGGAGAAGAGTAATAAAATTCTGTAGAGTTTTTCTCTACCCACAAACTGTGGAAAACTTGTTATATACTTTGCAACTGCAAAATACTATGAATACAATATGTTGTGAATACTCTATTCACCTCTATATGAGAATAAGGGTTACTCCCTCTATTTATAGATTTAGGTTAACTTGGACCTCAAGTCAAAGCCCAAAACTATAAAAGCTCAAAATAACTAACATTACTAAAATAGGCATAGGTGGTTTGACACTTCCTTACTCTGTCGAGCAACCTCCTTTTGACACAAGGATTACAATTCAACACACCATCTAATTCATTGTGTATAATCTATCTACATTCATCATAGCTCTTAGTCTTCTGAACACTTCGACTTGCACTCCCTTTGTTATGATGTCTGCAATCTGATTCTCAGTTTTGAAGTGTTCCACATTCATCTTCCCATCTGCTACCTGCTCTCGAAGATAATGGAACCTCATCTCGATGTGTTTGCTTCGACCATGTACTATCGGATTCTTTTCCAGATTGATAGCTGACATGCTTTCGATCTTCATGGTAATTGCTCCATGAATCTTTATTGTTATCTCTTCGATCAGATTCATCATCCATGTTGCTTGACATGCACAAAGAGAAGTAGCTATATATTCTGCTTCGTACGACGATAATGCCACTACAAACTCTTTTCTCGAACTCTAAGCAACTGGTGCACCACCTAGCATAAACACATGGCCAACTGTGGATTTTCGATCCTCAATATCACTATACCAACTTGAGTCGGTGTATCCCACTAATTTGCATTCTTTTCCTTCATCAGCTGCAGGAAACAAAATGCCATATTCGAGAGTTCCTTTCAGATACCTCAGTATCCTCTTCGCCGCTGCTAGATGTGATACCTTTGGCTTCTACATGAACCTACTCATCATACCTACATTGTATGCTAAGTCAGGCCTTGTGTGGCAAAGGTATCGAAGTGACCCAATAAGTCTTCTATATTGGGTTGGGTTGACATCATCTTCATTTGAATCTTTCGATAGTTGTAATCGGGGCTCAGCTGGAGTCGAAGTTGGGTTGCAATCTTGCATCTCAAATCTCTTGAGAATTTCGCCTGCATACCTTCTTCGATGCATCACCGAACCTCTACCACTCTTGTAGAATTTGATGCCAAGGAAATATGAAATGTCACCCAAATCTGACATTTCAAATTCCTTGTTGACACCTTTGAAGTCTTCGATCTCATTCATACAACTACCTGTTATCAACAGGTCATCGACATAGAGACATAGTTGTAGCACCTCAAATTTGCACCTATCATTGTACATACATTTTCATATTAGGTCATAGCATATCATGGTCCATTGCATAGCATTTGCATAACCCTCAGTTGCCTCAAGAGCAAGCAAGCAAGAATTAGGTCAAACTGATCAGGAGATCAGTCAGTCAAGCAAGCAAGTGCATTTTTCAAGGAGCCAAGGCCCTAGGGTTTGTCCAACAAGTTCACATGACTTGGAGGTCCATTTGAAGTGTTCAAGTCAAGGGTTGAAGGCTCAGAGGTCATCAGTTCATACACAGACAGTCAAAAACCCTAGACAGTCAACAGTCAGTCAAAGCAGTGGATGGTGGCCATTCTTGTGGAATTTGGACACCATGCTCATTAATCAAGAGTTCATACAACTTGGGACATCATTTGAAGTCAAATTCTCAAGGAATTAGGGTTTGGAATTCATCAGAAGATGCACAGTCAGTCAAAAACCCTAAAAGTCAACTGTTGGTCAACTGTCCATTTAATCAGTGATTTGATGATGGAAATTGGTTTGTGAGAGCTCATTCATGGCCAAATAGCCTTCATATATCATGTCAAACACCATCATGGAAGAATTTGAAGCCAGATCAAAAATTTCCAAAAATGGAAACTGGACCTGTAACTGAAACTTACCAAAAATGGAAAGTCTTGATCCTCAAACTTACATCATGATACAAGCTTCAAATGAATTTTTGCCCAACATAAAAGTTGAAGATCTTGTTCTCCCATTTCCAAAAAGTCCAAGAACTCTTAATTCCCATGTGTGGTTGGCAAGTTATGATCGAATCGACTTCAGAAATTCTTGAACTTCAAAAGGCCATATCTCTCAAACCGTTTGGCCAATTTGGGTGGGGTTTTTTCCTACAAGTCACATTTGTTCCCCTCTTTCCAAAAATATAAATTTCATAAGCCAAAACTTCACCAATCAAAATGGCATTTTTGACTTGTCTCATTTAAATTCAAGTTTGACCAAGAGTTGACTTTTTGATTTAATCATCTTTTAACCATTTGGCCATTGGAATATGTTCAGAAATGTTATTTAAAACTTGTTGGAAGCCCATTCCCATGAAGTACATACAGCCCATGCTAGTTTGCTTGATTTTTGGAAAGAAAGTACAAGTTTCACCAAACCACATCCCATAAGCCATGCTTTTACCACAAGACAGCAGACTTTGACCATGATTTTCTGTCAAACCAATCCTAATAGCAGGCACATAAACCACCTTTGACAGCCAAAAAAACCAGAAACTGCACTCATTCATACTCATCCTTGGCACTTGACCAAAAGCTGTCAAAAACACAAAACCTGCTAGCAACATCCAACAGCAGATTTGAGGAAGATTTTCTGTCATTGTGTGAACCATAATGAGAGCCTCCAAACCAGCAATACACGGCATACAACTCACTCCCTCAAGAATTGACCTTGCTTGGCATTTATCAAAAAAAACTGTCAAAAACTCCAAACCACAACAGCAGACTTTTTCCATCATATTTTCTGTCAAGAAGGAAACCAGCAGCAGCATTAATTGCATCCATTACAACAGAAATCATTGATGCCAAACCAAACTTCTCATTCTTGGCCAAGATCAGTTTCAGTCCAAACTCACAAAAGGAACAAAACCTTGCTTTGATTGAGACAACATTCTCTCACCATTTTGCTGTCATTTGAAACACAATTAAACACATCAAACCAACAGAAATTCACTCATGCTCAAAACCACATTTTGACCATTTTCTAAAAAGCTATCCAAAACTCTCAAAGGACCAAACTTGGCCTTGCCTAAAGCAACATCAAACAGCATATCAAAGATGATTTTCTGCCATTGTAAACACAAGTAGCAGCCAACATCCAACACAGAAATCCTTTCATTCTCTAAAAACCTCACTTTGATCATTTTTTCAAAAAAACTGCAAAAAACTCCATAGGCCACAATCTGGACCTTGTTGCTGCATCATCCAAGCAGCCTTGTGAGCACGTTAGAGCCATCATTCTTCAACTGTGAGAAGCTCTGGACCAACTGCTTTCTGCAAAGCTCCTTTAATAGCAGGTTTGATTTAAAGCCAAATCAATCTGTGTCAAGCCAAGAATCTTCAACCATGCATCGTGTGGGAGGCTGAGGCATATCTGTTTCGATTCACCATTGCTAGGAGACCACCGAATCACTGCTGCCTTGCAAGAACAGGTAAAATTCACATTTAACCATTCGCAAAAACATGTAATACATCTTATAGATCTCTTCACCATAAACATGATGGGCTTTGAATCGAGACAAATGGTTAGGTATCAAGAGAGAAAAGTGGATTTTAAGTTTGATGGTCAAAGTTGTTTTTGTTTGTTTCTTCCGTTTTGAACTAAATTGATGAAAAATAATTTTAGATTATTGATGTATATGCTTAGATGTACACATTGATATGTTTATTCTTGGATTTGGAACAAATTTTTTTTTCAACTGTAAGTACTTTTTCTGCACTATGAATACTGTATGATGCTGCTACTGTAAGTGCTTTTTTTTTCTGCACTATGAATACTGTATGATGCTGCTACTGTAAGTGCTTTTTTTTTCTGCACTATGAATACTGTATGATGCTGCTACTGTAAGTTTTTTTTTTCTGCACTATGAATACTGTAATGTGTTTTCTGCATTGTGCTTACTGTAGCAATTGCCTTGCCTTGTTTTCAAATAAATGCCAAAAGGCCTGGGGCGAGGGGGATTCAAACCCCAGACCTTTGGGTGAAAGCTTCAAATACCAAGTGTTTTACCACTGGGGCGCAATGCCAATTCATTTATTTAATGCCTTCTATAAAAAATATATTGAAGAGGAGCGTTGCCATTGGTCCAAGTGAATTACCATGCCGTCCTGCTATTGGCCATGTTGGCGCGTTGACCGGGGCGTTGACCCCCCCCCCCCCATTGTTTCTTTATTTATTCCATTAATCCATTTAATTTTCAATTTTTATTTCATTTAATCACTCAAACTTCCAAAAATCATAACTTGCTCATTTTTGATCCAAATTCAATGGGATTTTTTGTGTTGTGTTCATCATGACCTCTAGTATTTTATCATTATTTTTCCAGAATTTTTGGATGAGTGGTTTTTAAATGTTGCTAGGGTTTGTGACATGTGACCAAATTTTGTACACTTTGCCAAATCAATTGTGAAATGATGAGAATGTATCCAATGGCTCCCAAAATTTTTGTGCTTAAACTAGACACACTCATGGTGATTTTGGTGTAGAGTTTATGAATTTATCATTTGTGGTTTGTGATTTATGATTTTTTGAATTAGGATGTGACAATTTGTGTCACACCATTGATGTCCAACTTCATGATTTTCATTACCATGCTTCTTGACCTCCAATTGATCCAATATTTTGCATGACCCTACTCTTGCATGTCTAGTTTACATGTGAATTTTCTTGGAATTATTTGTGGCATTTCCTAATTGTTTGAGATTTTCTCTCTGCCTAGCTAAAATATTGACCTTGTGTGACACTTGTTCCCATTCCATTTGTGAAATTCTCATACTTTATTGGATGGACATGAAATTTGACATGAGATAACTAGACATCCTCATCTTTGCCATGGTTTTAGTCCCATTCATTTATCATACACCATTCTTGACTTATGATTTTTCTAAGTTGATGCATGTTTGGTTGACTTCTTTGAGCATGTTCAAAATGGTTTTGACTTTCTGATTTTCACTGACTGCCTTCCACTTGTCCAAATGAGATGAAATTTGACATGCTTACCATGCTGTGGGTTGTGATTGATCATGATTTATTTGGTGATTTTTGGAAATGTTTAAGATTGCTTTTGAGTTAAGTCTTGCTGTTGACTTCTATGAGCTTCTAAATGCCCTGCTTTGACCTAAATGGTTCATGAAATGATGATAGTGATTGATATGGATGTGAGCCCAATTGGTTTTGTTTCCTAATTGTTTGAACATGATTTTGGATACTTACCCCTTGCTGTTTTGACTTTCTCATTCATTTTTGACCCTAGGCTTGCCCCTAGTGGTCCTGTTACTCACCCTTGAGCTTGTGTTTTCAGGTTGGCCAACAAATGACCAATGAGACCCATTCTTTTGATTGAGCTTGCTTAGATATCATTGTCTAACTTGTTTGTTTTGTAGGTGGCTTGGCTCACATGCCTTAAGCCTTGTGCCTTGCACATCCATGTGCCTCTAATTGACTGTTGGTGTCTGTTTCTGTTTGTTTTGTTTGAAGTTGCATACTAACATCTGCTTGACTGTTTCAGGTGCTTTAGTTGCTTTTAGTTCCTTGTGAACTTTTGCTTTGCTTTGCTTGTATAAGCAATTTGCATTGAGGTATGTCTCTTTTACTTCATGTAGTCTGGAAGACCTGGCCTGTTACTTGGCCAGGCAACTGTCTGAAGCCCTCCTTAAGAGGCAATGTTTGTGGATGTTTAATTTTGTCCTTGCATAGAGTCAAAGTCCTCCTAAGTGAAGAGGCAATTGGTGGAAGGTAGGGATATGCAATCTATCCCCCACTATTCAGTGTGTCATCTGCTTTGCTCACACCACTGTGTTGATGCATTGCGGATACAAACCCAAGATCTTGTGCAATTGCACAGTTGGGTCAGTTTTAAATGTGTAGAAGGGTTCCCACTTTCTGAACCCACACATTCTTGTCTTAAGCTCTCCCAGGCCAGGGGTAAGAGCTGTGAAGTCTCATCTTCACTCACCTTTCATCTGCTTCACCTTAGCCCCTCAATGGCAAGGTTAAGAGCAACATTCACCCAGTTCCAGAGGTTTGTTTGTTGAGGTTGATATGACCCCTTGACTAAAACCTAACCCTTGTTTGGGCCACTTGTTTGTGTATAGTGTGTGCTATCTGTGCTTGTAGGATTGTTTGACTTGCTTCCTGTGCAAGTTAGGATTGTTTGACTTGCTTCCTGTGCAAGTTAGGATTAGTTTAGACTTGCTTCCTGTGCAAGTAGGTTTTGCTTGGCTTGCTTCCTGTGCAAGTTAAGTGTGTGTGTGGCTTGCTTCCTGTGCAAGTCATGTTTAGGATAGGCTTGGCCCTTGTGCCAGTTAGCTAGAAACCTTAACTTAGGGTTGATTTGCATGATAACATCTAGGCTCGAGTCGTAGTCTCCCTAGTTGTGTCTCCCTCTGTTATCTGGTTAGGCTAGTCCTTTATCCCTCTGTAGGGGAACTACATCGCCCTGATCTTCATACCAGATGAAGTATGTAGGCAGGAGATTGAGCTGATCTCTCCGGGCGCCCTTTTTCTTTTTTAACCCCTTTTGGTCTTCAACCCTTCTGTGTGTGTTGTTGTGTGCTTGGAAGCTGATGTAAGTCCATCGGGTGGCATTTGGGTTCCAGTGTGCGTGTTTTGGTTCGGATGCTGACATAAGTCCAGTGATTGGCAGTCGGGCTCCACGTTTGCCTTTGCCTGTGTTTGTTTGTGTGCGTGTCAGCCGAGCTACGAATGCTCTGATTCTTCTCTCGTCCGAGAAGATACGTATGCATAGGATGTGATATCCTAGCGAGCATGTGTCGTTTCCCCAGTCCGAACTACTTCGACTCTGATGTCTATGCCTGATAGACTAAGTAGGCCCAGGATACGATATCTTGCCGAGTCAGTTTCAGTCAGTTTCTTGTGTCTCTTTCAGCCAGTGTGTGTGAGTATTTGAGCAGTGTTTAGCAACCAATTTATCCTTCCTTTTGAGCGTGGATCCCGTAGAGTACTACGGATGCGTAGGGGTGCTAATACCTTCCCTTCGCATAACCGACTCCCGAACCCATTCTCTTTGGTCGCGAGACCATGTTCTTTCCCAGGTTTACTCTGAGCGTTTCCTTTCCCTCTTTTGGGATAAATAACGCACGGTGGCGGCTCTGTTGTTTCTTTCTTTTCCCGCCGGTTTTTCGCGCGATGCGACAATAGTATAAGCAATTCACTCTTGCTTCTTCTTACATATACTCCATGTTCAGATTTTCACTTCACAAATTCCTTCTCCCTTAGAAAGCCATCTATCTTCTTGTTCCAAGCTCTTGGAGCTTGTTTAAGTCCATACAGGGCTTTATGCAGCCTGTACACTTTTCTTTCTTCGCCATGTTTCACAAACCCAGCTGGTTGAGCAACATAAACTTATTCTTCTAAGGGGCCATTAAGAAATGCACATTTCACATCCATCTGGAACATCTTCTATTTGTTCATGTTCGCTAGACCAACAACCAACCTGATTGTTTCGATCCTAGAAACAGGTGCAAAAACTTCATCAAAGTCGATTCCTTCTTTCTGAAGAAATCCTTTCGCCACAAGTCTCACCTTGTGTCGAGTCCCTTTTCCTTTGGGATTCAACTTCACTTTATATACCCACTTCACATAGATTGCCTTCTTGTCTTGGGGAAATTCGACAAGTGACCATGTGTTGTTGACTTCGATTGACTTTAGCTCTTCGTCCATTGCTTTCATCCACTTCGAATCTTTCAATGCCTCAGCTGCATTGACAGGTTCGACATCTGCGTAGAAAGTATAATGTACCAGCTCACCTTCATTATTGACCACATCATCTGATGTAATCACATATTCTTGCAACCTTACAGGTATGTGTATTATTCTTTGAGGTTTGCTTGTGCTTGCTTCACCTCTGACTTCTTCCCGTGAAACTTTTCTTTCGACTTCACTAGCTGGTTTATCACAAAAGATTCTCACTGAATCTTTCTTGACATTCTCAGTCCAATCCCTTTCTCTAAGATCATCTATGATCACGGGGTCGAGCAACTTGTATCCTCCAGTCGAATGATATCCTATCAGGATCATCTGACTCGACTTGTCATTAAGTTTTCTTCTCAACTGATCTGACACATGTCTATGTGTTATAGATCCAAACACCCTTAGATGACTCAAGCTAGGCTTGACACCCGACCGATATTCTTCTGCCGTGATTCCTTTTAGCTTCTTCGTCGGACATCTGTTCAAAATATATGTCGTAGTCGACACAGCTTCTCCCCGCATTTCTTTGGATAGATGCTTTCCTTTCAACATACTTCTAACCATATTCATAATGGTTCTATTCTTCCTTTCTGCGACTCCATTCTGCTGTGGAGTGTAGGGTGGCACCACCTCATGCACAATCCCTTCTTTCACACATAATGCATCGAATTCTTTGGACACATATTCTCCACCACCATCAGTTATCAAAATCTTGATCTTTTGACCGCTCTGTCTTTCGACCATAGATTTAAACTTGGCAAATACCTCGATCACTTCACTTTTCTTCTGGACCAGGTAAGACCAAAGTTTTCGACTGAAATCATCTATGAATGTAACAAAGTATTTGTTACCTCCAATCGAGTCCACCTAGAGAGGACCACATACATCAAAGTATATGACTTCAAGAATTACCTTCGACCTGTTTTCTGCATCCTTACTGAAATTGTTCTTATGCTGCTTTGCCTGCACACATTCTTCACACACTTTGTTTGGAATGTCGATTTCTGGTAATTCTGAAACCATATTTCTTATCTTCAAATCTCTGATATCTTTGAAATTGAGATGGCCAAGTCTGTAATGCCATATCCATTCATCTCTGTTGGCTGCTGTTGCAAGGCACTTATGCTCCATCACATTTAGTTCAATCTTGAAGGTTCTATTTTGAGACATTGAAGCCTTCAAGATCAACCTTCCATTTGAGTCGAGAACTCTCTTCATATTGTCTTCGATCAACACCTTGTAGTTCTTTTCGACCAACTGCCATATGCTGAGAAAATTACTTTTCATGCCTGGTATGTACAACACATTTGAAACTACTGACCTCTTGCCATCTTTCCTCATAATCAGAACATCACCAACACCTTCAGCTGCTAGAGTGTTGTCATTTTCAAATTTCACCATGTTCTTCATTGAGGGTTTTATGTTGACAAACCAGTCTTTTCTTCCAGACATGTGTGATGAGCATCCTGAGTCCAAGTACCACTGGTCCTTGAATCTCTCTTCTTCTCTTGTTGTAACCATCAATAACGTCTCTTTTTATTCTTGTTTCGCCAACTTTGCATAAGTTTCTTAATTCTTCTGCTTTTCTGGATAATCACTAGAATAGTGACCATACTTATGACAATTGTAACACTGAATGTGACTTTTGTATGACTTTTGACCATCATCTCTTCCTTTACCTACAACACCACCCATTTGGTTGCCTTGGTTCCAGGGTTTTCTCTGATTCGACTAGTTTCCTTCTTGCTGATTTCGACCAGACGAATTGTTGTAACCTCATATGCCTTTATTGTCATTCCAGCTTCCTTTGCCTTTTCTTTCTTTTGCTAATTGAGCCTGCAAAGCCATATCACTCTTCGACTTTCCTGCAGCTCTTTCATCCATTCTTTGTTCATAAGATTCAAGTATCCCTTGAAGCTCTTCCTTTGTCAATTTTGACAAATCTTTCGACTCTTCTATGGCTACTACCACGTGGTCGAACTTTGGAGCCAACGACCTCAAGATCTTTCCAACAACAGATCTTAATGTCAACACTTCTCCACATATCTTGATTTGACTCACCAGTTTTGTAACCTTGGTGAAGAAATCAGTTATGCTTTCATTGTCTTCCATCTGAAGCAATTCATACGTTCTTTTGTGAGTTTGTAACCTCACCTCTTTCACCTTCTCCGCGCCTCCAAACGATTTCTCCAGAATTTCCCATGCTTCTTTTGCTGACTCTGCATCACTAATCTTTTCAAAGTTATCTGCATCAACACATTGATGGATTATAAAGAGAGCTTTATAATCTTTCGTCTTCAATTCTTTATGTGCAACCTTTTCTTGATCCGTCGCGGCTTCTGCAAGCGTTGTTACTCCTTCCTTCACAAGATCCCAAAGAACTTGATAACATAATACAACATTTATCTGCTTGCACCAATTCTCCTAATTGTTATTCTTGAGAATCGGAAGATTTGCTAGAAAATGCCCGTTTGGATGATTCGTTGTCATGGTGATTTTCTTCCCACGAATCGATTAAACCGGAACTCTTGATATTAGATGTTGAAAATTCCCCAAAGTCTATGGAGAATTTCAACCAATCTTAATGAACAAGATTGCCATATGTTGCATACTACTGTTAAAAATTTGTAAATGAAATGCATTGATACATACAAAGAACTCGTTAAATGCAGTTTTATTTGTACTTAGATGTTACTTAGTAGAAGTGAGTTTAATATAGTTAGTAGTTTGTATGAGTTTCATGTGATAAGAAATAATTGACACTGAACTATGATTAGTGGTAAATCAAGAAAAATATTATTGTTGAGAATTTCTCATAATATAGTAGTGCCTTATTTAGATACTTCTTTTATGAGGTAATCCCATAAAGAGACTTAAACTTTATATTTTTCTACAGATTAACGGTCCTGCTTATACTCTAATGATAGATGAGGATTTTTTGCTACGATACTATGACAACATATATAAGATAACTAATAATACTTGCTATAACAGTCTCCCAACACGACTAAGAAACCGTCTTGACATAGATTTTACAAAATTTAAATTGTCGCAAGTCGTTAAAAAAATCATTAGAAATCTTTTTTTTTTCTTGTTGTACACAAATAATTGTTTACATAGCTCAATTAAATTGATATATTATAGTGGAGAAGGTATCTCTCCAATTCACTGTATTTCAAAAATTTAAAAATAACTTCAAAAAAATAACTTTGAAAATTTTAAGAAAAAAATTTATTATCTATCCAAGTGTATCATAATCTCTTTCAATTCTCAATATATGAATAAAAAAAGTGTTTAAATATTTTTCAAACTCTTTTGATAATTCCAAAAATTACTAAACTCTAAGTATAAAATTTTAAAAATTTCTACATTCCCACTAGAATTTCTACATTTATATAACTTGGTCTAACAATAAATAATAGACCATATTTATATTTGTTGAAATTCTAAATATTCAAATTCAACCCGAAACACAACCCATAACTAAACTGATATAAGTACCGAATTAACTCGATCAAATATTCAATAACCGCCACCCAACTATCGTCCCTCCAAACCTCCATCTTTCCACCACCGCACCGCCCGCTTTAAAACTAGTTATACTAAAATATCTTTTTCTCTCTTATTTTCACTTAAGATTTTCATTCATTTTATTTTTAACATAATTTATATTGTTGTTAATCGATCTCATTTTATTTTTAAATCTATGTCAAAAACAAAAATAATAGTGACAAATGTGATTTTGTTTTTTTGTGTATGCATGTTGTGTGTATGAACAACTTAGGTTGTGGCGCACTTAGTTAGTCACAAGTTAATTTCCAAGTAGCCACTCAATAGTCTTCATTCCCTATATACCACTTAGGTTTGCCACAATCACCAACCAAGTGAAGTGTGTGTGACATGCAACCAAATATTGCATTTTTCATGTGAAGCACAATCAATCATAGGTCCACTTCTTTACTCTTGTTTCTTAGGGATAATCTTAGTCATGTTACAAGATTTATATCTTTTTGACCAACATAAAAAGTAACCCTATCCTATCCGACCAAAAGAGAAGTTTCCCCCTCTCCTTTTTATCTTAGTTTTTCATATCAATAATGTAACGCATCACACTTATTTTTTCCCGTATCTTATTGTCATTTTTAGTCTTTCATGTTGCATCATGGAATAAAGGCATGATGAGACACCATTATTTTCAATTTTATTTTCCTTCTATCTTAGTTCGTGTCAAATTTTAAAGATTTCTAGATTTCATGGCCGTGGTACAAACTTCTTTCAAATAATATAAATAATCCAAGTTAGAAAACAAAATGTTTACCTACCAAATATACCATTTTAATTTTAGAATGAATATTAACATATATTTAATCCTTTAAAAAGTGTGATTAATTTTTAATATTGTCAATATAAAAACTATTATATAAAAAGTATTATAGGGCCAATCAATCAAATATTATAGGGCCAATCATTTTTAATATCCATGTCTGATTAATTTTTAATATTCTCAATATAAAAAATATTATAAGGCCAATCAATCAAATACTATAACCATTTGTATTTTACACAAAATTATCATGATTTTTTTAAACATATTTTATTCTCACTTATATATTTTTTATAAAATAAAAATAAAAATAGAAATAATATATATATATATATATATATATATATATATATATATATATATATATATATATATATATATATATATATATATATATATATATATATATAGAGAGAGAGAGAGAGAGAGAGAGAGAGAGAGAGAGAGAGAGAGAGAGAGAGAGAGAGAGAGAGAGAGAGAGAGAGAGAGAGAGAGAGAGAGAGAGAGAGAGAGAGAGAGAGAGAGAGAGAGAGACTTAATTGATATACACTGACAGTAAGAACTTTTACACTATCGGTTAATCACAACCACTAATTTATTTGAAAGATTTGACTTTTATTTTAAACATTTAAAAAGTAATACAATCGGATGATTGTGATGCATTGACTGCGTAAAACTTTTTACATTGACAGTGCATAACAATCTCTCTCTCTCTCTCTCTCTCTCTCTCTCTCTCTCTCTCTCTCTCTCTCTCTCTCTCTCTCTCTCTCTCTCTCTCTCTCTCTCTCTCTCTCTCTCTCTCTCTCTCTCTCTCTCTCTCTCTCTCTCTATCTATCTATCTATCTATCTATATATATATATATATATATATATATATATATATATATATATATATAATATATATATATATATATATATATATATATATATATATATATATATATATATATATATATATATATATATATATTTTTAAGATGTCTTTTAATTATGATCATTTCATTATTCATATTTTAAATATTGACAATCTCTCATCATATTTTTTATTATATTTTTACAAAAGCATGTTAATTATGTTAATTTTGACAATCTCTAATAATATATTTTTTATTAGTGTCATCCTTTTACAAGAGCATGTTAATTATGTTAATTTTTTCTGTGTCGTTTTATTTTTATCGAATATTTTTATAAATAGTATTTTACTATAAATCTAGATTTACTTAAAATCGTAAAATTTCTATAATCTAACAATTCTAATAGATTTGACAATATAAGAAAAAAAACAGATATACTTTCAAACATATCAATTTAATCCTACAAAAAGATCATGTTGTTTGTCACTCTAACAAGAGTTGGGTATACTTCAAACATTGATATGGCTCAATAATTGAAATTCCATAAAAGATATAACATGTATTTTACTTCTATTTCAAGAGAGCATACTAAATATATAAACATTCCTCGTCCCTTCCTCCCCAACTCATTGGATTGTAAGATCTATACATCAAACACATGGACAGACTGTTTCTAGGAAATTTTATTAACTTAATATGTTCCTTAAAAAAAAAAACTAAAGCTGAACAATGCAATCAAACTATTAGATTCTTGTCGGTTGTTCCATGTGATGATAAAAACAACACTTGCTTTCTTTGATCTTGAGGCCCAATAATTAAGTTATAAGAAAATCATTAAAAATATTTTTTCCTTGACCATTTCATTATTAAAAATTGGTTCCGGTAAAGTAATTAATTCACTTCCAAAAAAAAGTTGATATGAGATAATTATTTAAAAAATAGTAACACTGATAAATACTTTACAATTATAAAATTCTAGGCTCTTAGCAATGGAGTGAAAGTTTTTCTTTTCAAATAAAAGCTTACTTTTATAGAATTAAATCATATGCCAAATGCTTCTAATACAAAATAAAAAAATAAAAAAATCAACGTTGCAGTTTTTGGTTGTTATGGCTTTAGGGGATGCACTAAACTTTTCCTATAGAATTTTCTAATAATAGAATCTTAGTAAAATGATTAAAGAGTCAATAACTTTAAATATTTTTTATTCAAAAAAATAATAAAATGTTAGAGCCAGACTGTGAAGGAAAAGAGTACTCTTGTATTGTAACATGTACACTACAACAACTTTGTACCTGTTTTCATATTTAATTACACAAGAAGAATGACAATGAAATAATAGATATATTATTATAAATAATAAACTTTTGACACAATAATTGAAGACAACTTAAAAAAAGATTAAGAGAAAAAGAATGATATCAATGACATATATTAATATTATTTATTATTATTAATAATTAATTAAGAGAAGGTGTTGGATCTAGATAAGATCAACTTTCATCCCAAAATGTTGAGATTCCTTTTGTTAATTAAATATTATATCAATTTAATTATTATTATTTTTATATCATTTTAATTTTTTTTGTTAAAATATTTGTTGGTGGGGAAGTCATATTCCGAATCTGATTCATTGAATGTGGGAGATGAATTGGATTTAATAAACTTTTTCTTTTCTACTTTTATTTTTAATTAAGATATAATCGCTTATTTTTATATGTGTTCCTTAATGAACCAACCTGTGTGATTCCCTTCACTTCTCTCTTTTATAAATTATTAATTGATTGATTAATATTTGTATAAAAAATAAGTAAGTTTTTAGGTGGCCTTCTATTGTCATGAAATATGAATTACTTCATCCGTCGTTTTATTTTTATTTTTTTTATTTAAAATTATTTATCATTTTAGAATACTAATGTAATATTTATCATTTCTTTCTATTAATTTATCCTTATTTATTATATTTTAAATTATATAACTATCCCATTACATATTATTAATAAAATATTTTAATAAATTACATTTAATTTGTTATTAAAATCAACATAATTAATTATTATTTTAAAAATATGAAAATTTAAAAAATAATATTAGGGTGAGACTGAATGAGTATTAATTAATAATAGTGATTTTTGACGCCACAAAATCATAATATGAAGATTTTTGCTGTTAAAAGATTTAGTTTGAACTTTATCATCACATCAACCGTACACCAACCAGTGTTTTTAAATGAGAAATAATGTTAAAGTTGCAGTGGGGTCTTTGACAATATTAGAATAGTTATTATATTTATTCTTGTTAATTTGTTTCATTATTATTAGTGATAACTGAGAAATTATATTATATTTTATAAAGTCATGTGTGCTAATTACTTAGTTTTATTATTGATGAATTTCTCTTTGATATATTGAAATGAAAGAAGCAGATTGTTTTTATAAAAAATCTTATATTTGAAGAGTAGAGGAAGGGGCATTTCTAATACAAAATTTATCTGAGAGATAAACAAAATCTAATAAAAATTTATTTATTTTAAATTTGAAATTGAAATTGGGTCATTTCTATTTTTGAAGTAAAATTTCTTAATTATTTGAGTTCAATTATTTAATTAAAAGAAGAGTATATAAATTAAAAACAGGTAAACAAATATTTTATAAAATTAAATTAAAAATTATGTGAATATATATTTATACCGCCAAAAATATAATTTAAAAATATTAGTTTTTGTTGTTGTAGATTGCTTATAATTTATTTCTTATGTTGAGGGAAGTTGTTGTTTTTTCTTTTAATTTTTGGAATCTTAAATGAGGTTATTGTGATGAGGTGTTCTTAGGAGGTGGATAGAACTTGATTAAACAAAAACATATATTTTTCCTTTTTAATCTCGGTGTCTTTTAGTATTTTTATTAACATTGTTCTATCTTAGAATTAGGTAGGGGTGCAAAACGGGCTCGACCCGCTGGGCATGCCTGTTTTGCCCGCACTTTTATGCGGGGCGGGGCAAGGATTTAGGCTCTCACCCTCAAATGTGTCCGCCCCGCCCCGTCCCGTTTTTTTCGCGGGCATTTGCGGGCACGTGTATTTACATAAATTTTTATATTTTTAGGCTTAAAGAGTGCAGTGCCCGTGGGCTTTCTCCGCCTCGCCCTCACTTTTTTGCGGGGCGGGTCTAAGTTTTAGGTCCACATCCTCAACTATGACCACCCCGCCCCGCCCCGTTTTTTTGCGGGCTTTTGCGGGGCGGGCCTAAACGGGGCGGGCATGCCCGTTTGCCACCCCTAGAATTAGGTGCAATGCAAGTATATGTTGTTCTTGAATTGGTTCTAATCACTTGTGTGAAAGTGTTGATTTCATTTCCAACATCAAAATTAAAAACTTGCATTAATCTTTGTGATTTTCTTAGTGTCGTGTATTTTTGAATTAATGAGCTCATGTTTGTTGAAGTAATGAAAAAGATTTTGGTTAATGTGGTTGTTGTGCCCCCATTTATTATATATAATTTGAAAAGGCTTCTTGGTATCATGTATATTTTCTCTAACCCTCTTACTCATCTGTGGTAACTTCATATTTCAGATACATTTGTATTTTTTTCCATATGTGCCATGAGTCACATTAGGTATCTTTGTTAATATTTTGATAAGTAAAATAATTAATGTTATTGTTTAAATAGATAGGTGATTGATTTATCCAGCAATCCTCCTACAAATGAGAGTTCTCTTATCCAGCATAAAAGAACAAGAAATTCTAGAGATGCCATGATGATGACAACATTGACAAAAATCCATAATGTTGGTGTTAAGATGCAAAAAAAAAATGATTTAAAAAGTGGAAGGTGTTATTGTAAACATGTTGCTACATTTAGGAGTTCCATGACATTACATGGTCGAAGCAAAGCGAGCATTTCGATAGAAGATTGGGGTCAGGTAGAATTTAATGTGAAAGAAAGTGTATTGACCAATATGTTACAGTATTAATTTTAACTTACATGATTTGATCTCACAAATATATATGACAATTTATTTTTTGTTTAATAATAATACCAACTTTATGATGTAAATGTAGGATATTTTTTATGTTCTAAAAAATGATAAGCTAAAAAAGAAATAGATTTCAAGTGTTGGTTAGCGTTAGAGAATCTTTAAGATACAATTCACAATGGATTATATTACAAATACTAAGTCTAACAAAAAGCCTCCACCTAAGATGTATAGTTATCTTGATCAAGAGACTTGAGATGACTTTGTCGAGTATCGTAACTCTCCTTCATTTCATGTTAGTAGTAATCTTATGTTGGGCTAAAAATCTTATGTATAGTTATATTAATCCTTTTTTAAATACAATCATGCAAATTAAATCCACTATTTTTATAATATGCAAAGAGTTAAAGGGGGAAGGAAAATAGGGCTAAACCAAATAGATTGTCTCGTGGAGAATATAAAAAACTCGAGTAGACAATGATTAATGAAAAAAAGAAAACAAAGAGAAAAAGAGTTAGGAGATGTTTCACTAAGCCTTGATCGCAACTCATCACACCATGAGAAATGGAAGAGAGAACGACAAAGACTGGGAGGAGAGTTCACATCAGAGGCTACATGTGCAGTTGTTAAGAAGATTGTAAGTAGATTAATTATTTTGTCAAAAATATAAATTATAGGTAATTAACTTTCGTAATGAGCTTTTATTTGTGTTGTAGGATTCGTTTGTTAAAACAGTCAATGAAGGTGCATTTTTTCCATAATAACGTCATGACATATTAGTAGAAATGTTTGGAATAAAGAAGCACGGTGTGTGTGTCTGTGGTTTTGGATGAGGTGTCGGTCTAAGACATTACTTCAGACACCATTCATAGAAAAAGACATAAATGGCGTTTGTTCATGTTAGGTAACTTGCTTCCTAGAGTTTTTTTATTCAAAACACGTTGGTTTCTCTTTGTTGTTGCATTGTTGGTTAACCATTAGTATATTTTAGTTTTATTGTAAAAAAAGAAAATGTCTGTCATTTTGGTTTTGGTGTAAACAATGCATTTTAGTACAAACTGCGTGTCATTTTGGAACATACACTATATATATATATATATATATATATATATATATATATATATATATATATATATATATATATATATATATATATATATATATATATATATATATATATATATATATATATATATATATATATATATATATATTATATATATATATATATAAAAAATAAGGGATTTTCCCAAATCCCAACCGAGGTAAAGACCCTTCCTCTAAACAAAATGTTCACCTGTCACATTGGGTATACAAACCAACCGAGACTAAAAGTGGTATTTTTCCTCTCGATTAACATATCCAACCGAGGAGAAAAGTGGTACGCTTTCAAGTTTTCACCTTATTTATTGGTCTGAGGAGAAAGTAGCATACTTTTCATTACACTCTATGTTACCTCATCCACCTAACCAAGGTAAAATTCCTATTTCAACTGAGGTAAAATCCTTTTTTCGTAGTAAAGCTTGGTGCATATATATTTAAATTTATAAAGATGAATTTAAATATTCACTTTATAGAGGAATGAGTGATTAATTTTAATATTTTGATCTCTTGTAAATATGTTTTTCATTCGATCGTTTGGTGAATCAAATGACCTTCACTCTGATACTCTGGTGGTTTCCCTCTAGTGAATTGACCGTATGATGAGACCCAACTAATGGTAACATGCTCTTTCTTATAACAATTAAGTTCCCTCTAGTTTCTTTTATTTCGTCTAGTGACATGTATATGACTTGACCTTGATACAACAACATATGTGATAATGATTGGTCTGACATGATTTATACATGGCAATTCTTAAACTCTTTAATTCCCAGTATTTTTTTAGTTTGCGGTGGTTTTTGAGTAATATGGAATGACGTGTGTTGAACTTATGTAAGTGATTTTTATTATTTATATAGGTGATGATTACCTGCATTTAATGTTTTACTTTTTTTAAGTAAGTAAAAGATCTATAACCCAATACACTCAATCACACACCACTTCACTCATTTTCACTACAATAGGTGGTTTGTGATACGTAAGTTGCAGCGGTTCTATTAAAAATAACCATCTAACGACATGTTGCCACAATGTACATGATGGTTTTTTCGAACCACCTTATAGGTTTAAAAATAATTGAACAAAATCCATGATGATTAGTTTTCCAACTTCCTTTAACTATCATCCCCTTATGAACAATGTGTGCACTAAGTAGATGTATAATGGTTTCAATCCATGTGCACTTAATATAGGTCTACGACAGTTCGTAAAATGTCATCCCTATGTGAATATGCACACCTTGTTTTCTCCTTTCCACTATAAGTCTAATTCACAAACTATGAATCCCTTGAGAAACACTTTCATGTCCTAATTTCACTTTCCACCAAAAGGCTAATTTCTCCACATCCAAAAATACCAACGAGTTTCAGGCACAAAATCACCATCTAACGACGTGTTGCCATAATTTACACGATGGTTTTTTCGAACCACCTTATAGGTTTCAAAATAATTGAACAAAATCTATGATGATTAGTTTTCCAACTTCCTTTAACTATCGTCCCCTTATGAATAAAGTGTGCACTAAGTAGAAGTATAATGGTTCCAATCCATGTTCACTTAATTTAGGTCTACGATAGTTCGTAAAATGTCATCCCTATGTGAATATGCACACCTTGTTTTCTCCTTTCCACTATAAGTCTAATTCACAAACTATGAATCCCTTGAGAAACACTTTCATGTCCTAATTTCACTTTCCACCAAAAGGCTAATTTCTCCACATCCAAAAATACCAACGAGTTTCAGGCACAAAATCACCATCTAACGACGTGTTGCCATAATTTACACGATGGTTTTTTCGAACCACCTTATAGGCTTCAAAATAATTGAACAAAATCTATGATGATTAGTTTTCCAACTTCCTTTAACTATCGTCCCCTTATGAATAAAGTGTGCACTAAGTAGAAGTATAATGGTTCCAATCCATGTTCACTTAATTTAGGTCTACGACAGTTCGTAAAATGTCATCCCTATGTGAATATGCACACCTTGTTTTCTCCTTTCCACTATAAGTCTAATTCACAAACTATGAATCCCTTGAGAAACACTTTCATGTCCTAATTTCACTTTCCACCAAAAGGCTAATTTCTCCACATCCAAAAAGACCAACGAGTTTCAGGCATAAAATTTCTATTTTCACTTTCCATCCAAAACCTAATTTCTCCATAACCATAATCTTGTGAAACCCTAGTTTATTTTAAAAAAATTAAAAAAATTCCGATACCCCAATTCTCTTAAACCTTAATTTCAATCACTCACTCAGAAATCATAATTCTAATTTCCATCTTTCTCATAAATCGTATGCTAAAAAAGAAACTTGTAGAAATCATATCCCTAATTTCCCTTCATCGTTGTAAATGGATTCCCTTAAATTATTTATAGGTTTTTGACATATGGAATTTTTTTTATAACGTTCATACATTTTTTCATGTCTAAATGTTGTGGGAGTTAACATTTAGACTTTAGCAGCTAACCAAACATATATTAAAAATGAACACTAGCTCTAAAACTAGATAAATTGTCTAAGCCCTAGGACATATGTCACTCTTTTCTTTGTTGTGTTTATTTTATGTGTATTCCTTATTCGGATTATTTTATTTAAATTGCTATTGTATAATGCATTGAATCTATGTTTGTTTAAATTGATGTTTGGATTAATGAAATATATATTATTTCTATTGTGTGTTTTGAATTTGTATTATTTTCTTTTTACATATTTACTTGTTATATTTTAAAAAAATCAAAATTCAAAACTATTAACCTTCTCTATATATTTATTAAAAAAAATTGTTTGATAGACAAAAACAGAAAAAGAGTATTTGATTTATGGGGAGATAAATAAAATCTGGTGGCGACTCTGTATTTTTTACGGCGCGACAACCATAATTTTCCAAATCTGGGTATTGATTGCACAGTCAACAAACAGATGCAACTCACTTTCTTCTACAGTAAAACACAAGGGGAAAACAAATTTGTGGCTTCCAAAGATTACGTCTCTCCTAGAAAATTTGATTCTTCTAGGAAGTCTGGTAATTAGCAACTTCCAACCAAAAAGTTGCACTTTGCCAGGGACATTTGATTCAATGAAACAACTAACGCTTTCAACACTTCTTTAGACTCATTGCTTTATGTATTGCATATTTCATTAAAACATAAGTATATAGCTTTGGTGGAGAATTGATCTTTTCTCTTCCACCACACAAAATCATCTTCTACCTCAGGCCTTGGTTGAACACCCTGCAATATTAACATCAGCTCCTTCATAACGATAATGATATATTTCTTGAATTCGTGGAAAAAAAACCTTCCTAACGATAATGATATATTTTGGTGTCCTTGTAAAAATTGTTTTAATATGCATAAACATCCAAGGGATAATATATTCAATCATTTAGGTTGTGATGAAATTATTCAAAAATACACGAATGAGTATGGCAGGATGAAGTGACAAAAGAAGGCATGCGTCACATAGAGTTGAAATTTATAAATTTATGAATGATACTCTAGAAGATATGATTCATGATATTAAATTAGATGCTTTTAAGAAAGCTTGTGTTGAAGAAACTTTGCAAAGAGACATGGAAGATTCGTTATATTCGGGATGCAAATTTTTTACAAGATTGTCAGTTGTGTTAAGAATATTTAATCTTAAGGCAAGAGGTGGGTGGACGGATAAAAGTTTCACTGAATTGCTTAAATTGTTGCAAGAAATGCTTCCAGAAGATAACATGTTGTCGAATTGTAGTTATGAGGCCAAAAAGATATTATGTCCAATAAGTTTGAACTATGTCAAAATACATGGATGTGGTAATGATTTCATATTATATAGGAAATATTATTAAAAGTTGAAGGAGTTCTCAAGGTATGAGAAGTCACGCTACAAGAAAGACAATGGTGATGAAGATGATGATGGTGTAACTAAAAAGGGTGTTCCTTCCAAGGTGATGCGGTACCTATCGATAATTCAAAGGTTCAAGAGACTATTTGCTAATGTAAATGATGCACAAAATACTAGATGACATGCAGATGAAAGAGTATGTGATGGAAAAACTCACCATGTAGTTGATTCATTACAATGAAAGTAAATTGATCAGTTCTTTCTAGATTTCCCTTGAGCCAAGGGACCTTAGGCTTGGACTTTCCACTGACGAAATGAACATGTTTAGTAATTTGAGTACTAATCATGCTTCATATCATATTCTTCTCATAATTTGCAACTTATCTTTGTGGTTGTGCATGAAGCGCAAATATATGATGTTATCAATGATGATTTCGGGTCCAAAACAACCAGAGAACGATATATATGTTTATTTAACGCCATGATTGAAGATTTAAGATTTTTGTTGGAGGAATCCGTTGATTTTGATGATGTGTATACATGTGATAACTTTAATTTGTGTGCCATGCTATTTTGCACAATCAATGACTCTCCCACATATAGTAATTTGTCTGGGTACAACGTCAAGGGACATAAAACGTGTCATATATGTGAAGATGATACATGCTTCCGCCAATTAAAAAATGGAAAAAATATTGTTTACCTTGGGAATCGAAAATTTCTAAGACCTAATCATTCACACCGTAGATTACAAAAGGATTTTAAAGGAAATAATGAGTTCGGTATCACTCCAAAGCCCTTAACTAGGAAGGAAGTTTATAAAATACAACAACACATTAATGTTGTCTTTGGAAAGAAACAAAAAGGGCCTATGGGGAAAATATTTGGAAAAATAGGTTGATGTTCTTTGATCTTCTATATTAGTCTAGTCTCGAAGTAAGATATTATTTTGATGTGATGTATGTGGAGAAAAATATATGTGATAGTTTGATTGGAACACTTCTCAATATTAAAGGCAAGACACAAGATACTAAGAAATCCCATCAAGATATGATAGTGATGGGTATACACAAGAGTTAGCCCCAAAAGATATAGGAAATAAAACATATTTTCCACCAACATGTCACACTGTGTCTAAAAAAGAAAAAGAAAAAGTGTTTGTGATTGTTTGCAGGGTATCAAAGTTCCACAAGGGTACTCTTCAAATATGAAGAAACTTGTGTCAATGAAATATTTCAAATTAGTTGGCTTAAAATCTCATGATTGTCATGTCTGGATGCAAGCAACTTCTATCAGTGGTCATTCGTGGTAATTTACCAAAAAATGTAAGGGTAATTATATCCAGATTATGGGTATTCTTCAATGCTATATGTAGTAAATTAATTAATCCTGGAAATTTAGATGAGTTGGAACATGAGGCTGCAATTATCTTGTGTCAATTAGAAATATTTTTCCCTCCATCTTTTTTGACACTATGGTTCACTTAGTTTCTATTGAGTTTTGTACAAACTATTTGTCAGAAGCGAACTTTATAGGAATTCTTAAGTCTTGTCGTGGTGGAAGATATGATGGTAGAGGTATTCAAGGTTTAAATGTGATGAAATTTGTCCGAGATGTAGTTCTTCAAACACATTTGTATATATTGAATAACGTTGATGTAGTTAAGCCTTACTTGTCCACTTACAAAAGTCTTATCAAGGAAAAATTCCCCCGAATGAGTGAAAATTTGTTGTTGACATAGCATAACAAAACTTTCATAACTTGGTTTAAGGAAAGGATTTCTAAAGAGAGTAGAGCATTAGAGATAATTAAATGGATGCCACATATGCCTAAGTTTAAAGTAATAACTTGGAATGCATATGACATTACTAAATTTTCATTCTATACAAAATCAAAGGATAATCGTAGTACCATGCAAAATAATGGGGTTATGGTTGAAGTTGAATCCATGCACTTCTCTAATTTCAAAGATAATAATCATGTACTAGTATCTAGAACGTACATTAGAGTCATTGAGGAGATTTTGGAGATTGATTGTGTTACTTTTAAAGTGTCTTTATTTAAGTATAAGTGGATTAACAGTAACATTAGTGTAGAAACCAATGTATTAGGATTCACACTAGTTAATCTTCAAAATGAAACTTATATGAACGAACCATTCATCCTGGCATCTAAGCAAAACAATTTTTTTGTGTCATTGATGCTTCTAACACAAGATGATTAATTATTCTACAAGGAAAGTATATTCCTGATAGTGATGAAAATCAAGATTTAAATTTTGAGACCCCTTCTTTCGCAACACATGTACGTCTCTCATCTAAAGAAAGTAATTTAGATGATATACATGTTATTCATCGTGATCATCAAGATGGGATATGTAAAAACTAGTAGGTAAATATTTTATATCACTTAGTAATATATATTTATTCATTTTACTTTTTTATTTATTCTTTTTACTAAAGATTTAATGTTGTTGATGATTGATGCTAGCGGAAATATACTCGAATGTATCACACGCTCGAACATACAACAGAGTTGTCATCGAACTTTATTTATTCCAGAAGGAAAGGGAAAAAATCGATAAAACCCCGAGGAAAGAGATATGTTGGGTAAGGAAGTCGGTTATGCAAGGGGAAGGTATTAGCACCCCAAACATCCGTGGTACTCCATGGGAACCGTTTTGATTGTTCTCGCTTAAATAGGTGTTATATCTAAGATTACTCACAAAGAATAGAGGGAAGAGGAGAAATAGATAGAGTGATCAGTGAGGATTAGAGCCCTCATGCCTACGTATCCTCATAGTGCAATGAGGAATTCAGAGCTTCGTAGTTCAAGGAACTAGAGACGGGAGATGAAAAGGAGTGTGATAGAAATATGTTTGAACCAAAGAATAGTGTTTTGAGCTTTAACAAGAGGTGAAAACATGAACCCAAGAGTAAACAGGTATGAACCAACAAGTGATGGCCTACAACGCTGTATCACTGTATTGGAACAACCGAAAAAGAATGAATTAGGTGTTTGGGTTAAAGGCCAAACAACTCTTGGTTCACAAGGAGGTACAAGATGGAGCACAAAGGTATAATGTATTTGGCTCAAAGATAGGTATATCACGTGAAGTGAATGAAGGTAGTATATGAGTGTATCATGGGATGAACGGAGTGAAGTGATCGAAGTCACCGAATTGGGTATTTGGTGATAAGTAATTGAAGGAGTATTGCTTGAAATCGAAAGGTGAAAGTGTATTGGAATCCATAAGAGACATGAGATTTCTACCATAGAGGGAAACAACTTTAACCGATACGTGGACTAGCAGGCCGCCACCATAAGGTGTTAGCTAAAAAGAAGGAATTAAGTGTTTGGGTTAAGGGCCAGACAACTCTAGGTAGAAATGAGGACTATTCGTTAGGAGTCCTAAAAGGGTGTATATGGAATTCCAAGGAAAGTATATTTCAATGTCAAAGAGACAGTATGTTACTAGGTGAATGATTTATGATCGAAGGTAGGTGATGAGTAGTGAAAGATATGGATGATGCCCTAAGGAGAAGGGGAAATAATTAGAAGTATGCTCGCCAAGGATCCACATCCTCGTTCTTACGTATTCTTATCATGCAATGAGAAAATCAGCGCAATCGTATTTCGGAACTACGAGAATAGAGAGAGAGAGAGAAAGACATATTTGTCTAAGCAACGGGAACTCACAAGACAAACACTTCTTCAAGGAAGGATTGTAGTACTGGAGTGCAAGGAGTACTATATCACTTGCTGGGGAATCGACAACCCGAGATCAAATAAGGATAATATCTTGGATCCGAGAAGGAGATAGACTCTGTATCAAAGAGCAAGGTAGGCATTTACCAATATGTGGACTAGTAGGCTGCCACTCTAGGGTAAAGCCAAAAAGAAAGATTGAATTAAGTTTTTGAGGTTGTAGCTCAAAGAACTCTCGATTGATGAGGTGGACTGTCGTTAGGACGTCCTAAAAGGATAGACGAGGAGTCCAGGGAGAAGTATGATTGATCTCAAAAAGATGGTGTGATTGAATGAGTGGAGAATGATCACTTAATAAATAGGGTAGCTCGCGAAGAAACTGGGTTCTTCTGCCTACGTATCCTTATAGTAAAATACGGAAATCAGAGCTTTCTTAGTTCAGCCCACTAGGGCTGAAAACAAGATGATAGAGGCAAAAGAAATGGATGATTGAATTGAAATGATTTGAATGGATATACTTGATAGTTACTGGATGAGAATCACACTAAAGTGTATGGGTAAAGATGGATACGATAAGCAACGAGGCAAACGTCTCGCACCCAAAGATATCCAGAATTAGTATAGGAAAGCTCCAGTCTCATTCCTTCTTTACCACTTAAGGCTCGTGGCATGTAATTCTCGTCTTAACTTTCAATTAGAGAGAGAAAAGCCTTTGTAGTTGTTTGTTGTATTGATGTTGAAGACCTTATCAATCGTTCGATTCGAATTGCACTGAAGTCTATGAATAGAGGAGAATACGATGAGCGATGGGTCATACGTCCCATACCCAAAGATATTCAGAATGGGGATAGGAATACTCCAGTCTCACTCCTTCTCTATTACTTAAGGCTCGTATCGTACAACTTGATTCATGATTGATAAGCTGCTGATGTAGTCCTTGCTTGTTGTTTTTGCTTTGTGAAGAGAGAGAGACTTGTCGATCGTATGGTTAGAATTGTGCTAAAGTCTATGAATAGAGGTGAATACGACGAGCGTTGGGTCATACATCCCATATCCAAAGATACTCAGAATGGGGGTAGGAATACTCCATTCCCACTCCTTCTCTATTGCTTAAGGCTCGTGCCAGACACTTCTAACTTTGATTTAACAAGTTCTTGGAGATGCCACCTTTGATGTGCTTGAATAATCCACTACTTGGTATGACTGAGGATGCCTTGATTTATGATCTTTTCTTGAGGCCTTGAGCTCCACAGCTTGGAAGAAAAGTCTTATTAAGTGACCAAGGGTCTTTTGGTCACTCAATTTAGACTGTGGGGTTATACTAGTTCAAAGGATTTAATTAATCAAAATTTCTTTTGATCGATTTAATCATGGTTTTTATTTTGGTTCTAGGGAATTAGGTCAATCCTACTCTAGAAATTAGTAGTTGTTAGCAATTATCCTAAGGGATCATGCATTGATTGATTGAAAATTCTAAGTTAGAAGTCCTAAGGGAGTATGTACATATTGGTCAAAATATTGATTAAAAATCCTATGTATAAGTCCTACAAATATTGTTAGGAAATGATTAAAGTCATATGTCATATTCTAATTCTAATGGGATCATGTCATTCTATTACTAAAACAACAAAATAAACCCATAAGGGCAAAATGGTCATTTACAAAATATGTCCAAATATCACAAATCAAATTCTATGGCCTAAAGTTGAGATTAATCTTAACCTAATGTAGACAATGGTATTATTCTAAATTTAATCAAAGGCTAATTATCCCTAATTAAAATCTAACCAACGTTGATTTCTCTTATGTTGGTTAGTGTTGGTTAATGTATGAATGATTTTGACACTTGACTGGCTATTGCAGGTTGTGGTTAGATTGAGGTCATGTGGAATTGGTTTTAGTGACCTGTTGATCATGTTGCAGGTTGAGCTCTTAAGTGACTTTGGCTTTGCACTTTGATCATTGACTGGCTGAACATGTGAGTGTTACTTTTGCTTATGATTCAATGCCTCACATGTTTAATCCCACTGCTTGTATTCATTCCCTCGCCCTCACTAGTTTTGCTGCAGCATGCTTGAATTGGCCTTGCATTGGTACCTGTCTGCTTTTACCATCCATTGGCCAATCATGTTCAAATTTAGTTTGGCTATAACTGACATTATAAGCACTTTGATGCAGGCTTGGAACAAGTTTTGCTTTGAGGTGTGTATTTCACTGTGATAATGCACTATTGTTTCCACAACTGGCTTTGCAATGCACATGGGTGAATCATGTTGAATCCCCCTTCCAATTAAACATGTGGTAAGTTGCTAAGTCTGATTCTTTATTGAATTGCAAGGTAACAACCATGTGCTTGAGTTGGAAATAAGCTAGTTTGGCATTGATGTGTTTGTGATCTTGCTTGTGGCTTGCAGGTCAGACCTGGTTTCTATTGTCATATCTGGTGGTTTTGCTAACATGATTCAGGTTTGGTAAGCTAACACACTCCATGGCCTGGAATTGGATTGATGGTGTGTGGAGCTGGTGTTGATGGCTTGGTATAGGTCAAACAGGACCATTGCAACAGGCTAGTTGGAAGCTCGATTGCTGGTGTAAGGCTCATGTTGCTGTCTTGGATATTGCAGAATGCAGAACCAATGCATTTTCCATTGTACCTCACTCCCTAATTCATGGATCATGGATTGATAACCCTGTATGTTTTTGCAGATTTTATGGCCAATGCAACATGGTGATAAGTCCTGCAAACCCAATGCATTGGTGTGGTTCCATTTGGATTGTTGCAGCATGCTGCCACTCAGGTTTTGGTTCAGCTCATGCTTGATGAGGCTTGGTGTTAGTGTCCATTGCAGGGTCTTTTGTAAGCCCCTCATGCCCTTGTTCAATAGCAACAAAGCAAGGTGAATGGTGCTGCCAAATGTTGAATGCCTTGCTGCAGCAGCAGGGACAAAGTTGTTGTACCATGGAATCTCTAATGGTGAAATCATGCATTTCCTTGGCTTGGTGTATTATCTTTGGCTGGAGCAAGGGATAATGTTGTGCTGTTAGAGAGCTCTTTGGAATTGATTTGGGACAGACCAAAGCCAATGGTTAATGATTCAAAATGTTAAAATAAACATGGTGTGCACAATGTCATTTACTTGGAAATGAAGCAATCAAAAGAAACCCCAACCAAGCATGAATATTGGGTGACACATCAAAGCAAAAGGCTAGGTCAAGTTTGGATGATCAAGAGCAAGTGAGAGTTGACTTTGGTCAACGTTGACCAAAAGTCAACTGTTGACCAAAGTCAACAAATGGTCAAAACTCAATTTTCTTTATAAGTGGACATTGAATTGATGGTTATGGGCAGTTTTAGGGTTTAGGAATTTTGGGTTGACTTTGGTCAAAATTGACCAAAAAAGTCAACTGTTGACCAAAGTCAATTGTTGACCAAAGTCAACATTTGGTCAAAATTGTCAAGACTTGTAACTTTTCATGTAAAATCAAATGTGATGGTTTATAATGATATGCAATGGATTGAAATGGATTAACAAATGGTTTGAAATTGGTTTTATAATTGGTTTATTTTATGACTTGAATGCTTGAATTTGAAAAGAACACGACTTAACTGGTAATATATATATTAACAAGGCCATGAACTGAGGGCATAAGATTAGGGCTTGAATGAAACATCCATGAATCAATGGTCATGACTTGCAAGAAGTTTGTGACACAAGAGGTTTGGTTGTTTGGATGACCAAGGCTATAAGTGTACCAACAATCACATGAACAACACTAGGGCATTGAGATCAAGATGGATTAGACCAAGTACATTGATGATAGGTGAGGATTGGGTGTCATGGATGCAAAGTCAAACCACCAAGTCCATCTACTTCACCATCTCCTTGATTAAGGTTTATCTAAGGCTTACCCCTCAAGCAAGTCTTTTGAATCAAGCCATATGCTCCAACCACCAGTCTTCCAGTGTGTGAGCTTGCATTAGGGTTTTGAAGGCCAAGACAAGGCCTAGGTAAGATCCATGATATCACACCTTGATGAATTAGGGTTTTGAAGACCCTAGAGGATTGCCCTGGACAAGTCCTTGTTGAATTCAAGCCTCTACCATCACAATTAGGTTTTCACATCCCTATGCTTGATGGGGTAATCAGACCATGCTTTTAAAGCTTGATCTC
Source organism: Lathyrus oleraceus (assembly GCF_024323335.1). Taxonomy (NCBI): domain Eukaryota; kingdom Viridiplantae; phylum Streptophyta; class Magnoliopsida; order Fabales; family Fabaceae; genus Lathyrus; species Lathyrus oleraceus. Next base: position 371,767,563 of record NC_066579.1, read on the forward strand.
CACACAAACCTTAGCTTTACAAGCCCAAGGTTTTTGAATCCATGACTATCAATTAGTGAAGGAATGATGCATGAGGATGAATTATGAATGTATGCAAGTGATCCCCTGACCAAGTGGTTGGATGGATAGTTAGGAAAAGGGGACGGAAAATTTTGGGGTACAACAACTGCCCCTATTTAATCTTCTTGAACCTGAATACAAGAATTGTGAGAGCTTTTCAGGTGTTCGGGGTGGAAGAGGATTAAATACTGACGTATCCAAAATTTGCTTGAACAGGTGGTTGAAGTCATCCCATACTTTTGATGTTTACATAAGGTATCATGGCGGGGAAGATGATATATGTAGTGCATGATGTATGCTTATCTTTTTTTATGCATGTTTGTTTGCTTATTTGTCATGTGTGGGGATGAGTCTTTATTATGATGGGAACTCCGACTCGTCATCAAAGATTGGAAGATAATCGCTATGGAATCCAGGTGTTGTCAACACTACTGTCAAGGAATCGTCTATCTGTTGAGGTACACTGGGATGTTGGAACCAACGCGGTGCACCAGCTGATTGGATGTCACAGGTGTTCAAGTAAAACCTTTTTTGAGTCACCAGTCATCTTTCAAGTTTATCGGGTCTTTACAGTAATGCAAAATGTTTCTCTTTAGTGTAGATTTTATTATTCCCCGAAATTTTAAAGCATTATGTGAGTAATATAAATCAACTATTTTGCATACAAAACACAGAAGAAAAATATTTGATGGAATGAACTGAATTTTATTGATATGAAACTGCACAAAACGATGTATACAAAGATGCAAACACCCTTAATGAGGGTGTTGCAAAAATTGAAAAATAAATGAACTGTCAATAGGAAATATTTTGTATATATTTTCTTCCATTGATTACAACATTGGCCTTAGTCTACTTGTAGAATCTAAATTCTGAAACCTTGCTTCGGCTGACGGTGATTGGATCGGTCCTCGACCATCTGATATCTAGCTTGTAGCGTAATGGGCTCAAGGATCATAGTCAACGCCTTTATCCTTAACTTTTCCCTGGACACTTTGATTCTTTTCGTCCACCGGGATGATCCTTTTTTCCTAAGCCACCCTTTCAGTTTTTCAACTTAGCGAGCCTTGTATTTGTTCCCTAACTTTTGCATTGACAATTCATTTTTGGTCCATCGGGATAGCCATTTTTGCCTAGAGCAATCTTGCTGAGATTAATCTAGCGGGCTTTCATCATTTCTTTTTAGGCATAATATTTTTTGACTATGTCTGCATTCACTGGCGAGGGCAAGTCTTCCCCATCCATTGTTGTGAGGATTAGAGACCCACCTGAGAAGGCCTTCTTAATGACGAAAGGTCCCTCATATTTGGGAGTCCATTTACCTCGCGGGTCTGAGTGAATAGCAGAATACCTTTTGAGCACGAGTTCTCCTGAGCGGTACTCACGAGGAATAACCTTCTTGTTAAAAGCCCGTTTGAGACGTCTTTGGTATAACTGACCATGATAGACAACCTTTAACGCTTTTCTTCGATCAGATTCAACTGGTCATACCATGATTGAACTCATTCAGCTTCATCAAGGTCAACATCCATGATGACTCTGAGTGAAGGAATCTCGACTTCAATCGGTAGGACAACCTCTATCCCATACGTCAAAGAGTATAGAGTTGCCCTAGTGTATGTGCAGACCGAGGTTCTGTAACCATGTAGAGTGAAGGGTAACATCTTATGCCAGTCCTTGTATGTCTTGACCTTTTTCTGGACGATTCCCTTGATATTCTTATTATCTGCTTCTACGGTGTCGTTCATCTTGGGTCGGTGTAGCGGGGTATTCGTTACCATTAGAGATATTGACTAAATCCAAGGTAAATCATACAAGTCGAGTCGCCACCGCACTTCTATTTATCCAAAGGAATGGTTAGAAAGCGAACAAAAACCTAAAAGTTTTATCGAATCAAAAACTAGTAAAAATGTCAGAGATCTGGGTAAGGGGGTTGGTTATGCAATGGGAAGGTGTTAGGCACCCAAAACATCCTAGGTACTCCTAGGGAGCCCTTTTCACACTTGTTGTAAGGTTGTTGTTCTGTGAAAAAAATTTGTTTGTGCAAACATGATTGAAGAGATGAGAAGAGAATATACAAGTTTATTTACATTTTTGTGTTTGAATGGATGAACCCATTGCCTACGTACCATCTTAAAAAAAGATTAGGATCAAAACCTCGTAGTTCGGGGTAAAAAAATTCAAAAAAAAGTTGGTGAATTGATTGGTCCAAAAACCTTAAGGTCTTTTGTTATCAAAGGGAGAAAACTCAACCTAAAACCACAAATCCACCATGTGAGGATAGCTTCGACATGCTAGTGAGGGGTTAACCCTATAATAAGCATGGAAGACTCATTGTCCATCACTAAGGATAAAGGTGAGTATTATATCTACCTCAAGGATAATTCAAACCTAATAGCTAATGGTTATAAAAAAAGGGTTTGATTAAGAAGGTGGCCATTGAAACCACAAAAAGTATTTGAATGGGTTATATTTACCAATTAAAAGTATTTACAAAAATATGGTTAAAGTGGATTAAAAGGTTCAATTCAAAATAAGTGTTATGAAAAATAAGTTTGAAAATCAAAAGCATAAGGCTTAGGTTTCTAATGTTGAAAACAAAAGTTATTGTTTGCACAAAAAAGTTTTGGCTTGGGTTAGAATGGGGGGAAAAAGGGTTAAATTCCTAAACATACAAGAGATAAGGGAAAAGAAAATAAAACCACATCGGGAGTTCCCCTCTTGAGATCATATTGATGATCCAAGTAGCTCCCATCCTTTGGAATAAGCAGTCACAAACAAATATCTCAAGTCATTAAGCACAGGTAATCGAAATAAACCTCTAGGGAGTATCCCACAAATAAAGTGGAACACCAGGCCATCTCTGCAAGAGTCATGTGAGTCCTCACAAAAAACTCAACAAACGGGTTAGAGAAACAAGATAGGATAATCAAGAGTTGTCCCCAAATCAAAATGTAACCACATGAATCATACCATTAAAATTCACAAAAAAGCTCACAAAAAGCAACCAAGGGCAGGAGGCCTAAACCTCTTGTCAAACACATACATTAAAAGGGTATCAAAAAATTTCAGGTTGAAAGTATAAAGTAGTGGAAATAGGGCATACCTGATTGGGAAGGATTGATTGAAATTGAGTTGCACCCGTGAGGTTTGCAGAGCAATCTGAGGGTTTATATGAGAGGGAATTGGTTCTTTGCCGATGAGTTCCCTTCAGCCTCTGGAGGTTGCTCTGAACTCTGTTAGCTCTTCTCTCACTTTCTTTTTCCTGCCAGGGTAATAGGAATGGCCTCTCCTTTTGTTTCACTGAAACTCTGAATTTATAACCTGGTTTTTGTGGACCTGTGGGCTCAAATGAGAGAGGCTCAAGTCCAATTTTTTTTGTTATATTTTATTTATTTATTTATTTATTTATTTTCGTTTTTTTCGTTTTTCTTTTTTTTTTTTCTTTTTTTTTTCTTTTTTTTTTTTTTTTAATTTTTTTTAATTTTTTTTTGGTAAACAAAAGTAAGAGAAACAATGATGTATAATTCAAGCATGCTTGGTGATCTCAAACCAATCACAAGGAGTCCCACCCAAAGGCAAAGGGAACCAAGATGCTCATGATCCTTGAGGCTATGCAAATGCAGTGTTATGATGCCATGAGGGATCTTAGGGTCAAAATTGGGATCTTACAGATGCCCCTATTTAAGGTCATTCTAGCCGGAGAAGTGAAGGTTAAAATCTTCGTCTCGACGAGGTAGAATGGGCTTAAATAATAACAAAGAGACAAATTTTGGTCCCTAAGAGACCTCATGATGCAGATGTATGTATGCAAATAGTACGAACTCTGTGGGGATATGTGTCCACAAAGAAGAAAAGACATCCGAAGAAACTGACAATCCATATGAGAAATACACTCAATGGGACAGAGACTCTGGGGACTCTTATGGGGATAAGAGAGGGAATAAAATGCGTGAGCAGGTCACGACTCAACGTTTAGGGAACAAAATTCCAAAGGGAAAATATCCAATGGAAAGACCCGAGCTGACTCAAAGGTGCATGAATTGGGGAATATGCCAATACAGCAAAAACTAACCACAACGGATACTTCGGATAAAAATCCGGATGAAAACAATCCACTAAGGGACTTCGCTGGGGATGCCTAAAAGGACACTCCTAGGGAAGCAGCGGGACGAGGTATTAACGGTTATTGGGTAATAAGCTCAAGGAGACATGTGATCTGATCGCCGGTATGAGGGTGAGATATAACATGCTCGGGAAGAATGAATATCTAAGACCGGTATAAAGGTGAGAGATATCAATCAATCAAATCATCTGAGAAAGACCTAAAAAGGTATATCTCAACTCAGGAAAATCTGACTCCACAGAGGACAAAAAGTCATAATAGGGAGCAGAGAGGAGGGAATACCAGGGATACCAGTTACTGGGCATATAATAGGTGACCAACTAAGGCGTGAATTGGGGAATATTCCCAAAACACTCATCATCCAAAAGAGGGCTAAAAGCAAACTCGATGATAGGATGGATATTCGACTCCGTAAAGGGGGTACAAATCTTACTCGACTGGGGAAGAACAAAAGCTTCGACCAAAGAGTGCATGAGATATACTATCTATTACCGTCAGAACGTAGATAATATACTCGCATGGACGATTATCCACAACCGGTTACTGGGTTAATAAAGGATAAATCGACCGAAAAGAAAAGGCATCGGGATACCGAAACTAGGTATATAATGATGACCAATCAAGGCGTGAATTGGGGAATATTCCCAAAACACTCATCATCCAAAAAGAGGGCAAAATGCAAACTCGATGATAGGATGGATATTCGACTCCGAAAAGGGGGTACGAATCTTACTCAACCGGGGAAGAACAAAAGCTTCGACCAAAGAGTGCATGAGATATACTATCTATTACCGTCAGAACATAGATAATATACTCGCATGGACGATTATCCACAACCGATTACTGGGTTAATAAAGGATAAATCGACCGAAAAGAAAAGGCATCGGGATACCGAAACTAGGTATATAATGATGACCAATCAAGGCGTGAATTGGGGAATATTCCCAAAACACTCATCATCCAAAAAGAGGGCAAAATTCAAACTCGATGATAGGATGGATATTCGACTCCGAAAAGGGGGTACGAATCTTACTCAACTGGGGAAGAACAAAAGCTTCGACCAAAGAGTGCATGAGATATACTATCTATTACCGTCAGAACATAGATAATATACTCGCATGGACGATTATCCACAACCGGTTACTGGGTTAATAAAGGATAAATCGACCGAAAAGAAAAGGCATCAGGATACCGAAACTAGGTATATAATGATGACCAATTCTGGGGAGGAACAATCGTTACTAACAACAACAAGATAGACGAAAGATGACCCGTTGGGGATAAATTGCGTAATTAGAGCAATTATCCAAGAGATATATCACCGGTTACCGGGTGGTATACTAAAAAGTTAAGGAATGTCAATATCGAATTTTGTATAAAGATAACCAACAAGGAGGGAATTACATCTACCGGTATGAGGGTAGAGAACCACAAAAGAGAGTACCCGTCATCGATTAGGATGAACAACAATCAAGGTTTAACTCTGCACGGGGACAAAATGGGGTTTACAACTACCGGTTACTGGGTAGTAGACCACAGAAATATGACTTAACAACTACCGGTATGAGGGTAGAGAACCACAGACTCCGCCGGGATAATAATTACTAATTATTGAGCGATTATTCATTTACCACAGGGAAACAGGAAAAGAGTCTCAAGAGACCGATCTAGGATCAAACTAGATAGGCACACCAAATCAAGACTTGTCCCAGTGAGGATATAACTTAATGGGGAAAACCATCCCAGTATATGTGTTGGGAAGGAACAAAAACAATCAACATCCACGAGGATATAACCCGTGGGGAATATGGAAGAAAGGATAGACGTTTTCTGCTTATGGAGCTGACTCTATATGGAGAGATCAGACACACACGTTTGCTTGGGGAAGTATATCACCAAATAGCATGAGACAACAAACAACGATATATGGCAAAGAATGCAACATGAATACCTGAATGTTATAATTATGCATGAATATGCGTGGTTTATGTATGATGTATGCTGACAGGTAGACATATCTAACACAACCAGGTCCAGGAATTAACCACCCGGTACTACATCTCAAGAGAGAAAGCCAAGTTCACCGGAGAGTATCCAATCTGCTGGGGATCAGAGATACCAGGAAGCAAAGAACTCTGCAAGGGATGAATCATCAATCATTCCAGTTGGGGACGAGAGTTATCACAGACAAGGTCCACCACACTAACAACTCTACTGGGGAATCTATCCAAGGAGATAAAGGATTTATCGGGATCAACCACCAAATACCGCTCTTGCCCAAAGAGATCCAAGCTGCTGAGGAAGAAAGATTGCTACTCTGCTGAAGGGAAGAGAGGTGACTCTCAACAAGCAATCCACTTGGTCGGATAAACCACAAGGGGTTCCGGAGGGAGGAGATACAGTCATGCCAGGAATATGGACAAAAATCTTACCCTGTTGGGGATCGTACCACCCTTGGGAGAGCACTGAGGATCTCCTAAGTATCCTTTCGTCATTGTGAATGTTCACTTTGTTTAAAAACAAATTATAAAAAATTTGATCGTTTAAAACAATGATATTTTCTTAATCAAAACATGCAAAACATTTGTTGAATCGAAACAGATAAGAGTGCCAATAATTGGATAAAAGGCTCAAATTTATTTGATAGAATGGTAGTTTGCGAATGGCAAGACTCCATAGATCTTTACAAATTTGAAATTGGTGATATATATTGGAAAAGGGCTACATTGAACATAATGACCATTTCTCCACCAATTCTGAATCCGATGTATTTGAAGCTTTGGCTGATAATGAGCAAGGATCTCTGACGGACGAAAGTTGTAGAACAAAGTCTTGTCAGGATGCAGTTACTTGCCAAATCCCTAATTTTTGCCTAGATTGCCCCAGGATGAGGTACTCAATCTAGCGGGATACATATATCATTATTATATATTTTTTGTGTCTCTAACTTTTGCCTGGACTGTCCTTTCGGGTTTTCAATCCACCGAGACGCTCATTTATGCCTAAGCCGCCCTTTCGGGTTTTCAACTTAGCGAGCTATTCAGTTTTTATTTTTTTAGGCGAAGTATTTCTTGACTGCATCTGACTTCACAGGACGAATGAAATCCTCCCCATCCATAGTTGTAAGTATCAAAGCACCGCCTGAAAAGGCTCTCTTAACAACATACGGATCCTCATAGTTTGGAGTCCACTTGCCCCTGGAATCGGGCGCGAAAGACAAAACTTTCTTGAGCACAAGGTCACCTTCTCGGAATACACGAGGCTTGACCTTCTTATCAAAAGCTTTCTTCATTCTCTGCTGATATAACTGACCGTGGCACACGGCAGTCAATCTCTTTTCTTCTATCAAGTTCAGCTGGTCATAACGACTCTGAACCCATTCAGCATCAGTCAACTTGGCTTCCATCAAGACTCTCATTGATGGGATCTCCACCTCTACAGGGAGTACATCCTCCGATCTTGACTTAGCGATCATATCGTCAACGTACACCTCAATCTCCTTATGCATCATGTCATGGAGCAAGGTAGTCATAGCTCGTTGATACATGGCTCCGGTGTTCTTCAAACCGAAGGGCATCACTCGATAACAGAATGTTCCTCAAGGTTGTATGAATGTAATCTTCTCCATATCCTCGGGTGCCATCTTAATCTGATTATATCCGGAAAATCCGTCCATAAACGAGAAGACATTGAATTTAGCTGTATTGTCTACCAACATATCAATGTGTGGTAGAGGGAAATCATCTTTCGGACTAGCTTTATTCAAGTCTCTATAGTCCACACACATCCGGACTTTTCCATCTTTCTTAGGCACGGGCACAATATTGGCCACCCATTGAGGATACGTAGAAGTCACCAGAAACCCCGCATCAATTTGCTTCTGAACTTCCTCTTTGATCTTCACTGCCATATCAAGATGAGTTCTTCTGAGCTTCTGCTTTACAGGCACGCACTCAGGCTTTAAAGGTAGGAAATGTTGCACAATATCAGTATCTAGACCAGGCATGTCTTCATATGACCAGGCAAAGACGTCAACATATTCTCATAGTAACTTAATCAATCCCTTCTTAACAGATTCTTCCAGAAGTGCCCCAATCTTTACCTCTCGCACACAATCTTCAGACCCCAATTTGACTGTTTCCAGATTCTCAAGATGCGGCTGAATGATCTTCTCTTCATGCTCAAGTAGTTGGGTGATCTCATCAGGAATCCCTTCAACATCATCTTCCTCTGCCTCAAATACAGGGAATTCAAAATGGGAGATGGTGTTGGATCATTATGTTCAATGGGTTTAGAAAACAACCTGCTTAATGATTTTGGATATGAAAAGATTTAGAATTCAAACAAGGCAAATCATTATGCAGATGAAAAGATTGATTTTATTCTTATTTAGGGTTTTATGTGATCACCAATTTCATGCAAAAAGCGAAAAGGGAAAATAAATGGAAAAACAAACATTTAACATGAATTTATTGAATGAAAATATCATTGTGTTTATGCGCCAACAATGTCATCACTCCTCCTTTTGGCAAGGGAGAAGGGTTTTTAAACAAAGTGATCATTACGTTGACTTATGGACAACTGTTGGAATATCCACAGCGACCCAATTGTTGTAGACCCCTCCAGGGATGATGAAATTGCCAGAATCCTTTGTATCTTCTTCTAAGACGGCAGCAACCTCCTCATCTAGACCAGTGTGGATAAAACCTCCACTCTGGAATAAACCTGGCTTGTTGAAAGTACCAGAAGAAAAACCTATGCCAGCCCGGGATTCGTTGTCTTCTAACTTAATCATTTTTCCTAAACCAGTGGTTGCACCACGCTCAATGGCCAACTTTGCATCTTTGTAGGAAGCAAATGAAGGAGTTCTCTTCTCAATAGGCTCAGCTATAGATAAAGCTTGGAAAGGAGTTCCAATTTCAACCTCAGCAACTATATAAGAGAAGGAAGACAAATGGCTAACCAGGAGAGCCCTTTCTCCCCATACTACCACCAGCTTCTTGTTCTTCACAAATTTCAGTTTCTGGTGTAGGGTGGACGTCACGACGCCTGCCTCGTGAATCCATGGTCTAAGTGATCCATCAGTCTTGAAATGTTGGCTCTAGTGTAGTACCGGTGAGTGAGCTTGTCTTTAAAATAAATGAAGGACACATAGTTAGAGCACAGGGCAAGGGACCGGAAACAAAACCTGCTTATGCATATGATGCATGTAATGCTTGTGCATATGATTTGTTTTTTATTTCAAAGGAACTTTAGAGTTTTATTTGCAAATTCTGGAAATATTAAGCATTTTATCACATATGGAAATATCTCATCAAATAATATCAGGGAAAAGAAGTCCAACGTTGTTAATCATATACAAGAGAAAAGGAAAATAATCATCCTATGGATCCCTAGAAACAATCATCCAAAGCTCGGGACACAGGAGAATAAGATGCGCGAAGCCTCTTCACCTCCCTCTCGTAGGTGTCGCATTACGCGAAAAACCGGCGGGAAAAAGAAACAAACAGAGCCGCCACCGTGCGTTATTTATCCCAAAGGAGGGAAAGGAAACGCTCGAAGTAAACCTGGAAAGGAATGGTCTCGTGACCAGAGATTGATGGGATCGGGAGTCGGTTATGCGAAGGGAAGGTATTAGCACCCCTACGCATTCGTCGTACTCGACGGGATCCACGCTCAGAAAGAATAGAAGAAAGGTTGCTAAAAGACTGCTCACAAACTGCACAAGGCCGGAAGGAAACACAGAAAACGGAAGAAACGGGACTCGGCAGGATATCGCCTCCTGGGCCTACGTAGTCTGTCAGGCACAGACATCAGAGTCGACGTAGTTCGGGACAGGGGAAACGTGCTCGCTAGGATGTCGCATCCTATGAATACGTATCTTCTCTGACTAGAGAAGAATCAGAGCACTCGTAGCTCGGCTAATGCACGCCAAACAAAACCCACACAGGAAACCGATTGCCAATCGCTGGACTTACGTCAGACTCCACACAAACAGGCAAACAGGGAAACCGAATGCCAATCGCTGGACTTACATCAGACTCCGAACCAACAAACACACACAGGAAACCAACTGCCAATCGCTGGACTTACGTCAGACTCCAACAAGCAAACAAGACACAGGAAACTAACTGCCAATCGCTGGACTTACGTCAGACTCCAAACACGCACCAAGGGAGTTGAAAAAGAAAAAGGGCGCCCAGAGAGATCAGCTCATCTCCTGCCTACGTACCTCATCTGGTATGAGGATCAGGGCGACGTAGTTCCCCTTAACAGGGAAAGAACTTCTAACCTAACCAGAGACAAAGGGGGATAACAAGCTACTAGGGAGACTACGACTCGAGCCTAGAAGTTGTCATGCATACGATCCCTATGTTGAGGTCTCTATCCTAACTTGCACAGGAAGCAAGCTAGCCTAAACAACACAATTAAGCAAACAAGCACAATAAAGCAAGCACACACACTATATGCAAACAATTGGCTCATACAAGGCTAGGCTTTAGTCAATGGGTCATGTCAACCTCGACAAACAAGCCAGCTGGAAAAGGGTATTGTTAGCTCTTAACCCTAACATTGAGAGTTAGGGTGAAGCAGATGAAATGGAGATAAGGGTTATGCCTCATAGCTCTTATCCCTGGCCTGGGAGAGCTTGAATCAAATAGAAAGTGTGGGAGTTCAAAATGTAGGAACTCTTCTCCACATGACTGACACAACAAGATCTTGGGTTCTTATTCACAATGCATCAACACAGGGTGTGAGCAAAGTGAATGACACAACTGAATAGCAGGGGATGGATTGCACATCCCTTTTATCTGCCAATTTCCTCTTAAGAGGACTTTACCTGCTTGGCACAAACTTAAACAACCACAAACATTGCCTCTTAAGGAGGGCTTCAGACAGGTGCCTGCCAACATAACATAGCAGGTCTTCCAGACTACATGAAGATCAAGAAATTATACCTCAGCGGTATGCAAACCACAAGCAAGCAAAGCAAAGTTCAAATGAACTTGAAGCAACTTAGGTACCTGTGGAAACATCTAAACCAATCAGTACAAAATCCAGACAAAACAATCAACAGTCAATATTCAAACAGACAGACAAGTCCAATGTGCAACACATGAACCATAAGCACAAGTGAATGGTTTTCAAAGCCTACAAAACAGCAAATGTTAGCCAACAACAACAAATGATCAAGCTCAAATGAAGGAGCGACATCAATCAAAGAGATGCACACTTGAACCTGAAATTCACAATTCAAATGTAAGTAACAAACCACTAGGTCAAAGCCTAGAGTCAAAAGTGAAGAAAAAATCCAAAACAGAACTTGATATTCAACATGGATCATATTTAATCACTCAAGAACAAGTCCTAAAAAGGACCAAACCAAAATCAACATGCAAGTTCATGTAATGAGCAAGAGAAGTCAATGACCAATTCAAGGCACACATTTGAACATTAAGAATGAAAATTCCCAATCAAAACAGAAATGATTCAAATAATTCTGGAAAAATTCATGAGAAATCAACATATCCAAAACATCCATCACACAAAAAATCAGAAGCATTAGAGGTTATTTGGCATGGAAATAAAATTGCATAAGTTGATCATCAAATTGTGTGACACAAATTATCACACCATGCAAACACAAGCATAAAACAGAATTGGTACATGAGAAAAATACCAAACCAAGCCTAAAACATCCATCAACGTGTCTAGAATCAGCATGTAAAATTTCAAATCCATTGGATTAAAATCAAGCATTTCATGATAGAAAGAGTAGGGCAATGTCACACATGCACACATGATCAATCAACCTAGAGCCAATAAAATTCCAGCCATGCACAACTTTTGAAATCATGATCATAAAGAACTAGACATTCTAAGGATCATTTTGCAAAAAAACAGGTATTTTTTGGATCAATTTTCAATTAGATATGTATTTTTGAAGTTAGCATAAAAAATGGAATTCAAAAATGATCAAGCATGGCAAAAGAGGAGGGAAAATGGTAAAATGGAATGAATATTTGAAAACTGCGCTTGGCCAGATTTGAACCGTGTCAACATTCAAAAGTGGCGCACGCTGAGGCAAAACGACCTCGTTTCATTAAAACCCTAAGCCTGCGCAAATTTGGACGGTTCAAACCGACGCTATTTCCAGAAAACTGACGCAAATCTCCAGAGCGCATGAATCTTCATCTTCTTCATGATGAAGAAGATGAACAACGAAGAACATTCATCACCAATTTCCAAATTTTCCAGAAACGCCCAGAAATCAACAAAAAGCATATCATTCAAAAGATCTTGCCATGGTGAACACGAATCAAGCAATAATTAATCCTAAAACATAAAAATCAAAGAGAATCGTGCATGAACATTTTTGGATCTCAAACTTCAAATGCACATAACTCAGTCAATAATGCTCCATTTCACACGATTTTTGGCTCAGAATTCTCATCAATCAAAGATCTACACAATTATGCTCATGGATTGAAGAATTATGAAGATCGAAAATCATACCTCTTGAAGAGCAGAACCTTGTTTTGCACGTTCCAAGGCTTGTAATGGTCCAGATCAATTCCAGAAGTCTTGTGGAGATGATTGATGAAGAACTGGAAGCTTAAACACGTGTGAATCCAACTGAATTTGAAAACTCCATTGATGCATCCAAGCTTGAGCATGCACGAAATTGAGCAGAAATCCACAAGATGCACGTTCAATCTCACTCAAAACCACTCCATGATCATGAATTCACCAAAAGAAATGAGGTTTATGTGAAGAATTTGGAAGTTTTTATGAGAGAAAATTTTGATCAAAATTCAAGATCTAGATCTGAAAATGTGTGTTGTGAATGAAACAGTTGTGATTAAGCTTTTATAACCCTTGCTAATTAATCTGAAATTAACACTAAACCATGTTTAATTGGGATTAAGGGTGTATAAGGTGCATGCACAAATTTGCATTTTCACCTCATGCATGAGAGGTACACGTGAACAGTGCACACCAAAGCCCAAATTCACTCAAAATTACTCCATGCACACATTGGAATTGGAATTTCATGCATGTGATCAACCAATTTTGATTTTGGCAATTTTCCTTCAAAATCTGCATGCATAAGCAAGTGACCATGTGATGACAATTCATGCAATGTGATGAGGTATTTGGAAAGTTCATGACATGAGACACATTTTGCAAAAAGAACCACCAAATTTGGAGTTTTGGTTCAAAAGATATGGCCATTTGAAGTTTCAAGCACACTTTGCCATGATTTGATCATAACTCCTTAACCATTCATTAGAAATCCATGATCTTGGACTTTTTGTAAATGGGAGAGAAAGATATTCAACTTTTATGTTGGACAAAAATTCATTTGAAGCTTCTTTGATGTTGGAAAGTTGAGTTGAAGTTGGTCCAAAAACTTGCCATTTTTGGAAACTTTCAAATTACAGGTCACTTTCCATTTTTGGAAACTTTTGATTTGGCTTCAAAATCTTCAAGGTAGATGTTTTACATGTTGAATAACATTCTTTGGGACATGAATGAAGTGTCTCAAACCATTTCTCCATCTCCTAGCCCTCAGTTGACTTGCAGTTGACTTTTATGGGCCTCAGATGACTTGGTCATGCACTGTGGACTTTTGAGCCTCAAACCATTGGCCAAATTGCTTCAAAATGAACCTTGGATCATGTAAGCTCTCTAGAACAACCATAGGGATTTTGTCTCATGGAAATGCCCTTGCTCTCTTGCACAAATGGATTCTCCTGATCAGTTTTGACTGATGAAATGCAATGCACTATGCAATGTTAATGCAATGTTAATGACCTAAAAATGAAATGAATGTACAAGTGGGAGGTGCAAATTTGAGGTGCTACAGCTGCCCCTATTCAATCAACTGGGAACCTGAACGGATGAGAGCAACGGCTGTCAGACCTTCAAGGTAAACAGGGATTGAATACCAAAGAACCGTAGAAATTTGCACTCTGCAGGGATCCAAGAAAAAATTGTTCACCAATGGCAACTTCCACTGGGATCTGATATTTATCACCGGAACAGACAAGGCGTTTACCAACAACTTCACCGGGGACTTTGATTTTTATTCGGAGAAAGGACCCACCAGACGCCAACGGACGAATGGGAAGGACTCAATGTTTACCGACACCAACAGAGAGGTGACCAGACATCAACGGATGAATGGGAAGACTCAAACCATACGTCAACGGACGAACGGGAGAAACTCGACGTTTACCGACACCAACGGAGAGGTGACCAGACATCAACGGATGACCGGGAAGAAAGAAATACAACCAGACGTCAACGGACGAATGGGAAAAAGGAAGGGGTGATGCTTTACCGGTTCGTAGGTAACAAGCTCGAGAAGAAGGAATATCTAAAACCGGTGCACGGGTGAGAGATATCAATCAACCAAAAACATCTGAGGAAAACCTGAATAAGCATATTTCGACTCAGGAAAATCTGACTCCACAGGGGACCAAGGTCGCAAAAGGGAGCAGGAAGGAAGGAACACCAAGGATACCGGGTTGTAGGCATATAACACGTGACCGACCAAGGCGTGAATTGGTTTGTGTTCCAAAACACTCAGCATCCTGAAGAGAGCGAAGGCAAACTTGTTAAAGGATGGACATTCGATTCCACACGGAATACGAATCTTACTCAGTTGGGGAAATAAACAAAGGGTTCAACCAAAGAGCGCATGAGATATATTATCTATAGCCGTCAAAACGTAGATAATATACTCGCATGGAAGATCATCCATAACCGGGTTGTAATTTGACAAAGGATAAATCGACCGAAAACGTGAATTGGTGTGTGTGCCAAAACACTCATCATCCAGAAGAGAGCGAAAGCAAACTTGTTAAAGGATGGACATTCGTTTCCACAAGGAATACGAATCTTACTCGACTGGGAAGGACAAGGCTTCGACCAAAGAGCGCATGAGATATATTATCTATAGCCGTCAAAACGTAGATAATACTCTCGCATGGAAGATTATCCATAACCGGGTTGTAGGTTGACAAAGGATAGATCGACCGAAATCGTGAATTGGTGTGTGGGCCAAAATACTCATCATCCTGAAGAGAGCGAAAGCAAATTTGTTAGAGGATGGACATTCGTTTCCACAAAGAATACGAATCTTACTCAACGAGGAAGGACAAAACATCGACTGAAGAGCGCATGAGATATATTATCTATAGCCGTCAAAACGTAGATAATATACTCGCAAGGAAGATTATCCATAACCGGGTTGTAGGTTGACAAAGGATAGATCGACCGAAATCGTGAATTGGTGTGTGTTCCAAAACACTCATCATCCTGAAGAGAGCGAAAGCAAACTTGTTAAAGGATGGACATTCGATTCCACAAGGAATACGAATATTACTCAACGAGGAAGGACAAAACTTCGACTGAAGAGTGCATGAGATATATTATCTATAGCCGTCAAAACGTAGATAATATACTCGCATGGAAGATCATCCATAACCGGGTTGTAGGTTGTCAAAGGATAAATCAACCGAAAAGAAAGGCATCGGGATACCCAGACTAAGTATGTAAAGATGACCAATCAAAAGGGGAAACCACAAACATTACCGGCAAATGGTGAATGAAAGAGGACCCACTGAGGATAAAAATGGCTTACTCGGAGCATTTATCCAAAAGGAAGGGGAAGACCCGCTGGGGAGAAGATTGCTTAATCAAAGCAAATATCCAAAAGGGGAAAGGAATATCAATACCGAACACTGGATAATGATAACCATAAAGAGGGGATTACATCTACCGGTTAGTAGGTAGAAAACCACGGAAAAGTAATCGTCATCGACTAGGATGAGCACAGGGGTCGACTCAACAAGGGGGAGAAAAGAGGGTTCACGTCTACCGGTTAGTAGGTAGAAGACCACAACAATCTGCTGAGGAACAGAATGGGAGAAAATAGGATTTACAACTACCGGGTAGTAGGTAGAAGACCATAAAGATAGGACTTACAACTATCGGTTAGTAGGTAGAGGCCAAAGAAATTCCACTGAGGATAAGATGAATGTGTGCCGGTTAGTGAGAAACTATTCATTTATACCACTGGGAAGCACAAGAGACAGCCCCTAGGAAGCCAATTTAGGGTCGATCCAAAAAGGCATACTGAATCAAGACTCATCCTAATGAGGAAAGAACTCAATAGGGAAAACCCATCCCGTTATGTGTGCAGGGAGGGAACGGAAACAACCGTCATCCACGAGGATATAACTCAGTGGGGAACGCAGAAGGAAATGAAAGACACTTTCTGCTTAAGGGGTCGACTCTATATGGAGAGATCAGACACACCCACATCTGCTAGGGGAGGATCTACTGGGGAGATCTGTATCACCAATTAGCAGGAGACAACAATCTGCAGATACATGGCAAAAGATGCAACATGAATATATGAATGTTATGATGCGTATATGCATTATGCATGATGAATGCTGACAAACAGACACACATAGGTCCCGGAATCAACCACCCGGTACTACCCTTCCAGAGGGGACGCCAAAGATCATCCGAGAGCAAAAGAGATCCGTCGGAGACTGGGATATCAAGGCTACAACACCAATCTGCAGGGGAGGAAGGCCACAAGAGGCTTCCAGAGGGATCGTCAGTCACAACCGGAGAAAAGAGTTCATAGCACAGGCAGACACTGCCACAACAACAACTCATGCTGGGGTCAAAGATACCAAGAAGCAACCAGATCTCTGGTGGGGATAGATAGTCATTGGTAAAGATCATCATGCCAACAACTTCGCTGAGGGATCTATCTGAGGAAATGATGGAGTACTGGGATGTCAATCCACCAAATACCGAATCTTCAAAGAATAGCACCCATGCTGGGAAGAGGAGAAGACTGCTCTGCTGGAGAGAAGAAAGCTGAAGTCTTCCACAAACACTCTGCTTGGGAACTGGCCCACAAAAGTGTTCAAAAAGCAACCTAATGGGGATGACCCACCATAGGGCTCAAACAACACTCTACTGGGGATGACCCTCAATAGGGCTAATAGGGCTTGGAGGAAGAATGTTGCACTGCCGGGGAAATGAAGATGAATAACTTCGAACAACAATGCACTGAGCACCCTTGCTGAGGAGAAACCATGAAAGGTTCTACAGGAAAAAGATACAATCATGTCAGAGATATGAACAAAAGTCTTACCCTGTTGAGAATCATAGCACCCTTGGGAGAGCACTGCAGATCTCCTAAGTATCCTTCCATCATCGTGAATGTTCACTTTGTTTAAGAACAATTTTGTGAAAAAATTGTTTATTTTGAAAACAATGATATTTTATCAATTAAGACTCTATAGATCTGTATAAGTTTAAAACCGGTGATATATATTGGAAGAGGGCTACATTGAACATAATGACCATTTCTCTACCAATTCCGAATTTCGATGTATTCGAAGCTTCAGTCGACGATGAATCAAGAATTTTCTGGCGGATGACAGATGTAGAACACAGTCTTGTCAGGATGCAGTTACTTGCCAAATCCCTAATTTTTGCCTAGATTGCCCCAGTGTGAGGTACTCAATCTAGCGGGATGCAAATTCTTTTTTTCAATGTCTCTAACTTTTGTCTGGATCGCCCTTTCGGGTTTTCAATCCACCGAGACGCTCCTTTTTGCCTAAGTCGCCCTTTGGGGTGTTCAACTTAGCGAGCTATTTTTTTTTTTTTTGTAGGCGAAGTCTTTCTTGACTGCATCTGAATTCACAGGACGAGTGAAATCCTCCCTGTCCATTGTTGTAAGTGTCAAAGCACTGCCTGAAAAGGCTCTCTTGACAACATATGAACCTTCATAGTTTGGAGTCCACTTGCCCCTGGAATCGGGTGTGAAAGATAAGACTTTCTTGAGCACAAGGTCACCTTCTCGGAACACACGAGGATTGACCTTCTTATCGAATGCTTTCTTCATTCTCTGCTGATGTAACTGACCATGACACATGGCAGTTAATCTCTTCTTTTCGATCAGATTCACTTGGTCGTAACGACTCTGAATCCATTCAGCATCAGTCAACTTAGGGTTTGAGGGTGCTATTTTTCTTTTGTTTCTTTCTTTCTTTTTTCTTTCTTGATTTCGATTTGATTTTTCACCCTCCTCTTTTTCTTTTTCTTTTTTGATTACATTTGTAATGCCCCAGTTGGACTGTTTTGCTGATTCTCGAGATGTAGCTGAGTGATATTCTTTTCTTGCTCAAGAAGTCGGGAAATCTCGTCAGAAATCCTTTCAGCATCATCTTCCTCTGCTTCGAATACAGGGAATTCAAAATTGGGAGATGGCGTTGGATCATTATGTTCAATGGGTTTTAGAATCAACCTGCATAATGATTTTGAATATAAAAGCTTTTTGGAAATCAAACAAGGCAATCATTATGCATATGAAAAGATTGCTTTTATTCTTGTTTTTAGGGTTTTTTGTGATCACCAATTTCATGCAAAAAGCGAAAAGGGGAAACAAATGGAAAAACAAATGTTTTAACATGCTTTTATTTGAATGAAAATATCATTGCACAAATGTTGCCAACAATGTCATCACTTCTCCTTTTGGCATGGAAGAAGGGTTTTTAAACAAAGTGATTATTACTCTGACTCATAAATGACTGTAAGAACACCCACAGTGACCCAATTGTGGCAGATCCCACCAGGGATGACAAATGTAAGTATCCTCTGCATCATCAGCTTCCCCACTCTGATTGACGTGGATAAAACCTCTGCTCTTGAACAACCCTTTTTCGTTGAAGACCTCAGAAGACAAGCCAACGACAGCCTGGGACTTGTTGTCTTCAAGCTCGATTAACATTGGGACCGAAGTCCTCAAAGCTCAGAATACCTGATCTCATAAGGTCTTGAACCTTAATCTTCAGCTGAAAGCAACTATCCACGTCATGACCAGGAGCACCCGAATGATACACACAATGCTGATCAGGCTTATACCACCACCGAGGGTTGACGGGTATAGCCGGCGGGTCTCTGGGAGTAATCAAGTTCCGCTCTATCAAAGAGGGATACAGTTCTGCGTATGACATAGGAATCGGATCAAAAATGATCTTCTTCCTCTCATTACTCGTACCAGCTTGATTACCATTGTGAGGCTGGTAAGCCTGTTGTTCAGGACGATGTTATTGATGTTGATATGGCTGAGTTGGTCTTCTTTGTTGGTGTTGAGGTTGGGTTGCTGGAATAGTCACAGCAGCATCCTGACGATACTGTCCTCTGTTCACATTCCTCCGACGGTGCACAACATTTGTTTCACCCTCTCCCCTTTGGGTGCCCCAGAGGATGGCTTCTTAGAACTCGAAGAATTTGAAGAGCCAGGATCTTGTATCTTTCCTGCTTTGATGAGACTCTCCGTTCTTTCTCCACAGATTACAACATCTGAAAAGCTACCAAACGAGAAGCTCCCCATCCGGTCCATGAAGACACCCTGTAGGGTTCCAATGAACATGTCAGTCAGCTCTTTCTCCAACATCGGAGGTTGCACCCTTGCGGCTAGTTCACGCCACCTCTGGGCGTACTCTTTGAAGCTCTCACTAGATTTTTGGAACAAGCTCTGCAGTTGAGTTCGGCTCGGAGCCATGTCCATGTTGTGCTTATACTGCCTCAACCAGCTTCTAACACACTCCCTCTTCAGGTCCATGTACCAGTCCAAGGACGCTCCAGACAAGCTGTCCTGGAAGAAGTATATCCACATCTTCTCATCATCAGTGTATGCGGAGATCTTTCTGTAATAGGCCTGCACATGGGTGCGAGGACAAGAAGTGTCATTATATTTGTCAAAAGACGGCGCCTTGAATTTGTAAGGGATCCTCAGCCCATCAACCAAACCCATATCGGTAACATCAAATCCCAAAGAGTTCTGAAACTCCATGGCACAGATTTTCTCAGCAAGGGCATCAACTTTCCTATCCCTCACTTCAATTCTTCCCACATCGTCTTCATCACTGAGCAGGGTGAACATATCTTCCTGTCTATCTACCAACGGAGCAGGATGGCGAACAGGAGCACAGGTTGCTCTAGCATTAACAGTCTCTGCAGCAAGAGGTTGTCTGTTGATTCTGATACCCCTCAACTCATCACCCACAGCATAGTTGTTGACGGGAATAGTGGCAGCAGCAACGTTGTCATTAACAGGGACCCCCTCTGGCGAAGCACGGTTGACAGGTGGAACCACAACTTCCTGTCTCTGGGCTAAGGCTCGCAGCTCCTCTTTCCCTTGTACAACCCCTTGCATCATGCTCATAAATTGGGCCATGTTAGCCCTCATCTCTGCCAACTCAGCCTGAACTTGATCCATACTTCTCTGTTGATTCAGTCTTGTAGCGTAGCGGTGCGGACGACGATCAGCAATCCTGCCTCGGACAGGAACCAGAGTGAGAAGTCTTGTTCAAGAACACCTGTAATGAAAGAATGATATGGGTATGATGCGTATGATGCAGATGCTGTTTATCATGAATGATCCTGGAAAAGGATATGCGTATGCGGGTTAACTGTTTTCCTTTTTTGCATTATTTTTTTTTTTGAAAATAAACATGCTACGATGCAAATGATGCAACTATGACTGGCTGGCTGTGCATCACAAGGCACAGGATCAGAGCTTCGGCATTAATTCGACATCTGAAACCACTTATCAAAGTCATCTGGAACCCAATGTCATCTAGAACCCATACTTCAGAACCAAATCACCATCTGAGCGAGTACCCTCAAATTCATCCCAGGGATCCGAAATAAACAAAACCCTCTGATCAATACAAGGGTCAAACCTCCGGCGTCCAGAAATAAAGATCCATAAATCCGGCTTAAGGTCACCAACACAGCATCACTGGCAGAAACTCTACTAGCAAGAATCAAACCCTCCCCTCACAGGTGAATTCTAACAAGGTCATCCTAAGGCGGATAATGGTTTCGACAATCGGGCAAAGATACTCAACGGGTTTGCCCTTTCGGGTGTGCCATTGCAGCTCTCTTGAGATCATCTAAACCAAAGATCCAGGAAAGAACGGCCACCGAAGTCAATAGCTCAGATGAGATAACCCAACCTGAGTGGAATACTCCAAACGGAAGGACTCTCTCAAATGAACCTCGTCCGGCTGTGGTATGTCACGTCACAACAACATGCTGATACATCAAGTGAGGAGACGTGAGACCACGCTAATCCTAGGTGTATACTCGGGCCTGGGTTTTAGCCCCACTCAGAACACCCACCCCAAATCAGAGGAACCAACTTGTACAGAGTCAGCACAATGATAGTATGATGCATGCAAACATTTATGAAAATATATACAGTCACAGTATAATAAACATAAATGCAATAAATAAAACAGTACAAGCAACCAAACCCTATCCTAAAGAGCGCTAGGATTGACTCGCTTAGGGAAGATGGACCAGCAAGAGGTCAACTTCTTTTAGGTTCCCCAGCAGAGTCGCCAGCTGTCGCATTATGTAACACCCTTCTAAAATACCCCAATAATTAATTAAAACAACAAAATATGAATCAGAGTAGATATGCAATTTCAGGGTGTCACACTTGACACTTCACACCATTTAACAAAATATCTTGTCATGCTCATTTATTAATCAAAATAAAACATTGCATAATTCGCAGCGGATAAAAATCTAACAACATTCGAACCATGTAACACATTACATGTAAAATTGTTCAACAACCAAAAAATGAAAACAAGGTAAAACATCCCGTCCCGATGTTACATATACCAGAGCATGACCCACTAAGGAACTACACTAGACTCCAAGCACTAGCTTCTACTAAATCACTACTCGTTACCTGAAACATAGTTGTAAGGGTGAGTTCCTCAATCGATATAATAAGCATTATAAAATATCATGTAATGCTAAGTAAATTAACACATTCATCACCCTAATCATATCACACATTCAGCAACGGCAACATCACTCATAATCATACTCAACACAAACACAAAACACACGTATAATATTGGAATACATCCATTCATATTATACGCCATACATACATTATGAAATGAGACTCCATGCATGCGGTACCGACTATTCGTGAACACATAGTTCAACCTCACCGATCAAACCCAGATACGGCTACCAAGCTCACTAGCCCCACTCATTTGAGACCTAGTGACTCACTCACTAATTCCTCACCATGGGAATTAGCTACCACCATAATGGCTATGCTATGCACGCTAAATCACCTAGCATGCAAACATCAACAACAATCCACAATGGACATATGCTCACACTCTAAGCCATAAACAGTCCATCCACAATTTCATACATAATAGATATATTCACAGCATTATGCATACCGTCATACATCATCAGCATATTTGTCACAGAATCATATCATGTCATGCCAAATAATAAATCACAGTATTATCACACTCTACTAATACCTATACTGCTCAAAACCACGGGAAATGATCCCTACTATATCATACATGCAATATATCATTCACCAATAATGGCCAATCATCAAATATGTACACATAATTCCATTCCAAAACGTACACAATATTCAAATATCAATTTTTCACTTTTCCAACAGCGTTAACCCGTTAACGCCCTGGGTTAACCCGTTAACGCAAAACAGAAATTAATTTTTTTAATTATCATAACAGTGTTAACCGGTTAACGCCCTGGGTTAACCCGTTAACGCAAGACAGAATACAAATTTAACAGTTTTTCAACAGTGTTAACCGGTTAACGCCCTGGGTTAACCTGTTAACGCAAGACAGAATGCAATTCTAACAGGATTTTAACAGTGTTAACCGGTTAACGCCCTGGGTTAACCTGTTAACGCAAGACAAAATGCAATTCTAACAGGATTTCAATAGTGTTAACCTGTTAACGCCCTGGGTTAACCTGTTAATGCAAGACAGAATACGCTTTTTAGCAAATTATAACAATGTTAACCCGTTAACGCCCTGGGTTAACCCGTTAACGCAAAACAGAAATTAATTTTTTTTTTTAATTATCATAACAGTGTTAACCGGTTAACACCCTGGGTTAACCGGTTAACACCCTGGGTTAACCGGTTAACGCAAGACAGAAAGCTGTTCCTGCGCTAACACGAAACAGAATGCAGAATTACCCGCATTTTTCGCCGTTGGAGGACTTCCGGACCTCCGATTTCGATTCCGTAAAAAGCTACACGTCCAGAAAATTACGACTCATCCAATTATGGGTTCATTCACAGTTTTAACGTAGTTTATTCATCACCATTCAAGGGTATTTCTCAAAACCTAATTAGAGTCGATTCAATGGCTTATTACTACCCATTACATGTTAATCCATAATACCCATTAAACGACGATAAACCCCCCTTACCTGAGTTAATCCGGCAATTGATTCTTTGACCTTCAACAATCGTGAATTCTCCTCCTGAGCCCTAGCCTCTTCTTCTCCCTTTCTCCACTTTCCAGTCGCTTCTCTGTTTTCACGTGAAAAACCCTTTTCTAATTGGGACTCTTTACTGATTCCAACTTATAATTCCAATAATAATAATCCAATAATATTCTAATTATTTAATTAAATTAATAAATATACTAATAATAATATATATGAATGGTTTATCTAAATAATACCCTCTCATTCATATTATCATCATAATATACTATTAAACTTAAATTAAATAATTATCATATTTTATCGGGGTGTTACAACTCTCCCCCACTAAAAGAGTTTTCGTCCTCGAAAACATACCTCAAGCGAATAACTCTGGATAAGACTCCTTCATCTGACTCTCAAGTTCCCAAGTCACATTGCCACCTGCTGGTCCTCCCCAAGCTACCTTTACCAAAGCAATCTCTTTACCCCGCAACTGCTTCAACTCTCGATCCTCGATCCTCATAGGTGATGTTTCAACAGTCAGGTTATCTCTCACCTGTACATCATCTACTTGGACCACATGCGACGGATCAGGAATGTACCTCCTCAACTGAGACACATGAAAAACCTCATGCAAATTCGCAAGTGACGGCGGTAAAGCGATACGATAGGCTACCTCCCCTATCCTCTCCAAAATCTGATAAGGACCAATAAATCGAGGTGTCAACTTCTTCGACTTCAAAGCTCGACCAACCCCAGTTATCGGAGTAACACGAAGAAACACATGATCTCCCTCTTGAAACTCAAGTGACTTCCTCCTCTTGTCGTGATAACTCTTCTGACGACTCTGAGCAATCCTCATCTTCTCCTGAATCATCTTAATCTTTTCCGTAGTTTGTTGAACAATCTTCGGTCCAACCACAACACTCTCACCGGACTCATACCAACATAAAGGTGTCCGACATCTCCTACCATACAAAGCTTCAAACGGTGCCATACCAATGCTCGAATGAAAACTATTGTTGTAGGTAAACTCAATCAAAGGTAAATAACAATCCCAAGCACCTCCCTTTTCCAAAACACAAGCCCTCAAAAGATCCTCCAGTGACTGAATCGTCCTCTCAGTCTGACCATCAGTCTGCGGATGATATGCAGAACTCAATCTCAGCTTAGTTCCCAAAGCCCTCTGCAAACCTTCCCAGAACTTCGATGTGAATCTAGGATCTCTGTCCGAAACAATACTCGACGGAATACCATGCAAACTTACAATTTTCTCAATATACAACTCAGCTAATCTCTCTAATGGATAATCCATTCTGATCGGAATGAAATGAGCCGATTTTGTCAATCTGTCAACAATCACCCAAATAGCTTCAAAATTCTTAATTGTTCTCGGTAAACCAGAAACAAAATCCATACTGATACTATCCCACTTCCACTCTGGAATAGCCAACGGTTGCATTAGCCCAGACGGCTTCTGATGCTCAATCTTTGACTTCTGACAAGTCAAACAAGAATAAACAAAACTCGCAATTTCTCTTTTCATTCCCGGCCACCAAAATAACTTTTTCAAATCATGATACATCTTCGTAGCCCCAGGATGAATACTCAGGCCACTACGATGTCCTTCCTCAAGAATACTCTTCTTAAGTTCGGTAACATCCGGAATACACACCCGATTACCAAATTTCAAAACACCATTCTCATCGACTCTGAATTCACCACCTTGATCTTGATTCACTAGAGTCAACTTATCAACCAAAAGCACATCGGATTTCTGACCCTCTCTAATCTCATCCAGAATACCACTCGTTAACTTTAACATTCCCAATTTAACACTATTGTGAGTACTCTCACACACCAAACTCAAGTCTCTAAACTGCTCAATTAAATCCAATTCCTTAACCATTAACATAGACATATGCAATGATTTCCGACTCAATGCATCAGCCACTACGTTTGCTTTACCCGGATGGTAATTCAAACCAAAGTCATAATCCTTCAGAAACTCTAACCATCTCCTCTGTCTCATATTCAGCTCTTTCTGATCAAACAAATACTTTAAACTTTTATGGTCACTGAAAACCTCAAATCTTGACCCGTACAAGTAATGCCTCCATAACTTCAGAACAAATACCACAGCTGCCAACTCCAAATCGTGTGTCGGATAGTTCCTCTCATGAACCTTCAGTTGTCTCGAAGCATAAGCTACAACCTGCTTATTCTGCATCAAAACACCACCCAAACCCAACAATGAAGCATCACAGTAAACCTCAAATGGTTCCGACGGACTTGGTAATATCAGAATAGGAGCAATAATTAACCTTCTCTTTAACTCTTGGAAACCTTCTTCACATTTTGAGTCCCAAACAAACGCTTGCCCCTTTCTAGTCAACGTCGTCAACGGTAACGCCAACTTAGAAAATCCCTCAATGAATTTCCTATAATAACCTGCAAGTCCAAGAAAACTCCTTATCTCAGAAACTGACTTCGGAGCTTCCCACTTAGATACCGCTTCTATCTTAGAAGGATCAACAACAACACCACCTCTTGAAACCACATGACCCAGAAAACTAACCTCTTCTAACCAAAATTCACACTTGGACAGTTTAGCAAATAACTTCTTTTCTCGTAGAACTCCTAAAACCACTCTCAAATGTTCAGCATGCTCTTCTTCAGATTTCGAATACACCAAAATATCGTCAATAAACACCACAACAAACTTGTCTAGGTACGGATGGAAAATCCTATTCATATACTCCATAAATACCCCAGGCGCATTAGTCACACCAAAAGGCATTACAGAATACTCATAATGTCCATACCTTGTTCTGAAAGCAGTCTTCTGAATATCCTCAGTTTTCACACGTATCTGATGATACCCCGATCTCAAATCTATTTTGCTGAACACACTCGCACCAACCAACTGATCCATCAAATCATCAATCCTCGGCAAAGGATACCGATTCTTGATCGTCACTTTATTCAGTTGTCTGTAGTCCACACACAACCTCATAGTACCTTCTTTCTTCTTAACCAATAACACTGGTGCGCCCCACGGTGACACACTCGGACGAATAAATTTCTTATCCAACAGATCTTCCAGCTGACTCTTCAATTCAGTTAACTCAACAGCAGACATACGGTACGGAGCCATCGACATCGGCCTAGTACCAGGTACCAAATCAATCGAGAACTCAACTTCACGCTCTGGCGGTAATTCATTCACTTCTTCAGGAAACACATCAGGAAAATCACACACCACGGCTAGATCGCAAATCACCAGCTTATCTTTAGCCTCCAAAGTCGCTAACAGCATAAACAACTCTGCCCCATCTGCTACTGCCTCATTCACTTGCCTTGCTGATAGAAACAAACTCTTTCCTTCCTCAATCTCAGGAAAGATCACAGTCTTATCAAAACAGTTGATATAAACTCGGTTAAACACCAACCAGTTCATACCTAGGATAACATCAATCTGCACTAGTGGAAGACACACGAGGTCCATCCCAAAGTCTCTACCAAAAATACTCAAAGGGCAATTTAAACAAACTGAAGTAGTAGTCACTGAACCCTTCGCAGGAGTATCAATCACCATACTCCCATGCATCTCAGATATCTCTAATTTAAGTTTCACAGCACAATCCAAAGATATAAAGGAATGAGTCGCACCTGTGTCGATAATAGCTACAAGAGGAAAGCCATTAATATAACACGTACCTCAGATCAAACGATCATCTGCAGAAGTCTCAGAACCCGATAAAGCAAAGACCTTGCCTCCCGACTGGTTCTCTTTCTTCGGCTTAGGACACTGTGGACTGATATGACCCACCTCTCCACAGTTGAAACAAGTCATAGTCTTCAACCGACACTCTGCAGCCAAGTGACCACCTTTGCCACACTTGAAACACTTCTTCTCAGTACTGGTACACTCATGGAAACGATGTCCAGCCTGACCACATCTGTAACACTTAGCAGGGGCACTGGAGTCTCCCCCACTAGGTCTCCTCATCCCACTCTGTCTCTGGAAACCTTTGCCAGCTGCATACAGTTTCCCACGATCATTCTGATTCTTGCCTTTCCTATCAACCCTCTGCTGATAGCTCTCCGCTCTGGCCTTGGTATCTTGTTCAAAGATCCTGCAACAGTCAACCAAGTCAGCAAACACTCTAATCCGCTGATACCCAATAGCCTGCTTGATCTCGGGACGTAACCCGTTCTCAAACTTCACACATTTTGAAAATTCCCCAGTAGCCTCATCATAGGGAGTGTAATACTTCGACAGCTCTGTGAACTTAGTAGCATACTCAGTAACAGACCGGTTGCCCTGCTTCAATTCTAAGAACTCTATCTCTTTCTTTCCTCTGACATCCTCTGGAAAGTACTTCCTCAGGAATCTCTCTCTGAACACCGCCCAAGTGATCTCAGCATTCCCAGCAGCTTCCAACTCAGTGCGGGCAGCAACCCACCAATCATCTGCTTCCTCTGACAGCATATGCGTACCGAACCTGACCTTCTGGTTATCGGCACACTCAGTCACTCGGAAGATCCTCTCGATCTCCTTCAACCACTTCTGAGCACCATCTGGATCGTATGCTCCCTTGAACATTGGAGGATTGTTCTTCTGGAACTCACTCAGTTGACGAGCAGCTCCCAATCCCACAACATTCGGATTCCCTCCAAGTACTCCAGCTAGCATACCCAGAGCCTCAGCAATCGCAGCATCGTCTCTACCTCTTCCAGCCATCTCTATTCTGAAAACCCAACAAGCTAAAACAATAAGTACTGATAGGGTTACACAACACCTATCACATACAGGGAAACAGAATAATTACGACTCGACTCGACCAACTATGCTCTGATACCACTAATCTAACACCCTTCTAAAATACCCCAATAATTAATTAAAACAACAAAATATGAATCAGAGTAGATATGCAATTTCAGGGTGTCACACTTGACACTTCACACCATTCAACAAAATATCTTGTCATGCTCATTTATTAATCAAAATAAAACATTGCACAATTCGCAGCGGATAAAAATCTAACAACATTCGAACCATGTAACACATTACATGTAAAATTGTTCAACAACCAAAAAATGAAAACAAGGTAAAACATCCCGTCCCGATGTTACATATACCAGAGCATGACCCACTAAGGAACTACACTAGACTCCAAGCACTAGCTTCTACTCAATCACTGCTCGTTACCTGAAACATAGTTGTAAGGGTGAGTTCCTCAATCGATATAATAAGCATTATAAAATATCATGTAATGCTAAGTAAATTAACACATTCATCACCCTAATCATATCACACATTCAGCAACGGCAACATCACTCATAATCATACTCAACACAAACACAAAACACACGTATAATATTGGAATACATCCATTCATATTATACGCCATACATACATTATGAAATGAGACTCCATGCATGCGGTACCGACTATTCGTGAACACATAGTTCAACCTCACCGATCAAACCCAGATACGGCTACCAAGCTCACTAGCCCCACTCATTTGAGACCTAGCGACTCACTCACTAATTCCTCACCATGGGAATTAGCTACCACCATAATGGCTATGCTATGCACGCTAAATCACCTAGCATGCAAACATCAACAACAATCCACAATGGACATATGCTCACACTCTAAGCCATAAACAGTCCATCCACAATTTCATACATAATAGATATATTCACAGCATTATGCATACCGTCATACATCATCAGCATATTTGTCACAGAATCATATCATGTCATGCCAAATAATAAATCACAGTATTAGCACACTCTACTAATACCTATACTGCTCAAAACCACGGGAAATGATCCCTACTATATCATACATGCAATATATCATTCACCAATAATGGCCAATCATCAAATATGTACACATAATTCCATTCCAAAACGTACACAATATTCAAATATCAATTTTTCACTTTTCCAACAGCGTTAACCCGTTAACGCCCTGGGTTAACCCGTTAACGCAAAACAGAAATTAATTTTTTTAATTATCATAACAGTGTTAACCGGTTAACGCCCTGGGTTAACCCGTTAACGCAAGACAGAATACAAATTTAACAGTTTTTCAACAGTGTTAACCGGTTAACGCCCTGGGTTAACCTGTTAACGCAAGACAGAATGCAATTCTAACAGGATTTTAACAGTGTTAACCGGTTAACGCCCTGGGTTAACCTGTTAACGCAAGACAAAATGCAATTCTAACAGGATTTCAACAGTGTTAACCTGTTAACGCCCTGGGTTAACCTGTTAATGCAAGACAGAATACGCTTTTTAGCAAATTATAACAGTGTTAACCCGTTAACGCCCTGGGTTAACCCGTTAACGCAAAACAGAAATTAATTTTTTTTTTAATTATCATAACAGTGTTAACCGGTTAACACCCTGGGTTAACCGGTTAACGCAAGACAGAAAGCTGTTCCTGCGCTAACACGAAACAGAATGCAGAATTACCCGCATTTTTCGCCGTTGGAGGACTTCCGGACCTCCGATTTCGATTCCGTAAAAAGCTACACGTCCAGAAAATTACGACTCATCCAATTATGGGTTCATTCACAGTTTTAACGTAGTTTATTCATCACCATTCAAGGGTATTTCTCAAAACCTAATTAGAGTCGATTCAATGGCTTATTACTACCCATTACATGTTAATCCATAATACCCATTAAACGACGATAAACCCCCCTTACCTGAGTTAATCCGGCAATTGATTCTTTGACCTTCAACAATCGTGAATTCTCCTCCTGAGCCCTAGCCTCTTCTTCTCCCTTTCTCCACTTTCCAGTCGCTTCTCTGTTTTCACGTGAAAAACCCTTTTCTAATTGGGACTCTTTACTGATTCCAACTTATAATTCCAATAATAATAATCCAATAATATTCCAATTATTTAATTAAATTAATAAATATACTAATAATAATATATATGAATGGTTTATCTAAATAATACCCTCTCATTCATATTATCATCATAATATACTATTAAACTTAAATTAAATAATTATCATATTTTATCGGGGTGTTACACATTACGCGAAAAACCGGCGGGAAAAAGAAACAAACAGAGCCGCCACCGTGCGTTATTTATCCCAAAGGAGGGAAAGGAAACGCTCGAAGTAAACTTGGAAAGGAATAGTCTCGCGACCAGAGATTGATGGGATCGGGAGTCGGTTATGCGAAGGGAAGGTATTAGCACCCCTACGCATCCGTCGTACTCGACGGGATCCACGCTCAGAAGGAATAGAAGAAAGGTTGCTAAAAGACTGCTCAAAAACTGCACAAGGCCGGAAGGAAACACAGAAAACGGAAGAAACGGGACTCGGTAGGATATCGCCTCCTGGGCCTACGTAGTCTGTCAGGCACAGACATCAGAGTCGACGTAGTTCGGGACAGGGGAAACGTGCTCGCTAGGATGTCGCATCCTATGCATACGTATCTTCTCTGACCTGAGAAGTATCAGAGCACTCGTAGCTCGGATAATGCACGCCAAACAAAACTCACACAGGAAACCGACTGCCAATCGCTGGACTTACGTCAGACTCCACACAAACAGGCAGACATGGAAACCGAATGCCAATCGCTGGACTTACATCAGACTCCGAACCAACAAACACACACAGGAAACCAACTGCCAATCGCTGGACTTACGTCAGACTCCAACAAGCAAACAAGACACAGGAAACCAACTGCCAATCGCTGGACTTACGTCAGACTCCAACAAGCAAACAAGACACAGGAAACCAACTGCCAATCGCTGGACTTACGTCAGACTCCAAACACGCACCAAGGGAGTTGAAAAAGAAAAAGGGCGCCCGGAGAGATCAGCTCATCTCCTGCCTACGTACCTCATCTGGTATGAGGATCAGGGCAACGTAGTTCCCCTTAACAGGGAGAGAACTTCTAACCTAACCAGAGACAAAGGGGGATAACAAGCTACTAGGGAGACTACGACTCGAGCCTAGAAGTTGTCATGCATACGATCCCTATGTTGAGGTCTCTATCCTAACTTGCACAGGAAGCAAGCTAGCCTAAACAGCACAATTAAGCAAACAAGCACAATAAAGCAAGCACACACACTATATGCAAACAATTGGCTCATACAAGGCTAGGCTTTAGTCAAGGGGTCATGTCAACCTCGACAAACAAGCCAACTGGAAAAGGGTGTTGTTAGCTCTTAACCCTAACATTGAGAGTTAGGGTGAAGCAGATGAAATGGAGCGACATCAATCAAGGAGATGCACATTTGAACCTGAAATTCACAATTCAAATGTAAGTAACAAACCACTAGGTCAAAGCCTAGGGTCAAAAGTGAAGAAAAAATCCAAAACAGAACTTGATATTCAACATGGATCATATTTAATCACTCAAGAACAAGTCCTAAAAAGGACCAAACCAAAATCAACATGCAAGTTCATGTAATGAGCAAGAGAAGTCAATGACCAATTCAAGGCACACATTTGAACATTAAGAATGAAAATTCCCAATCAAAACAGAAATGATTCAAATAATTCTGGAAAAATTCATGAGTAATCAACATATCCAAAACATTCATCACATAAAAAATCAGAAGCATTAGACGTTATTTGGCATGGAAATCAAATTGCATAAGTTGATCATCAAATTGTGTGACACAAATTGTCACACCATGCAAACACAAGCATAAAATAGAATTGGTACATGAGAAAAATACCAAACCAAGCCTAAAACATCCATCAATGTATCTAGAATCAGCATGTAAAATTTCAAGTCCATTGGATTAAAATCAAGCATTTCATGATAGAAAGAGTAGGGCAATGTCACACATGCACACATGATCAATCAACCTAGAGCCAATAAAATTCCAGCCATGCACAACTTTTGAAATCATGATCATAAAAAACTTGACATTCTAAGGATCATTTTGCAAAAAACCAGGTATTTTTTGGATCAATTTTCAATTAGATATGGATTTTTGAAGTTAGCATAAAAAATGGAATTCAAAAATGATCAAGCATGGCAAAAGAGGAGGGAAAATGGTAAAATGGAATGAATATTTGAAAACTGCGCTTGGCCAGATTCGAACCGTGTCAACATTCAAAAGTGGCGCGCGCTGAGGCAAAACGACCTCGTTTCATTTAAACCCTAAGCCTGCGCAAATTTGGACGGTTCAAACCGACGCTATTTCTAGAAAACTCACGCAAATCTCCAGAACGCATGAATCTTCATCTTCTTCATGATGAAGAAGATGAACAGCGAAGAACATTCATCACCAATTTCTAGATTTTCCAGAAACGCCCAGAAATCAACAAAAAGCATATCATTCAAAAGATCTTGCCATGGTGAACACGAATCAAGCAATAATTAATCCTAAAACATAAAAATCCTAGAGAATCGTGCATGAACATTTTTGGATCTAAAACTTCAAATGCACATAACTCAGTCAATAATGCTCCATTTCACACGATTTTTGGCTCACAATTCTCATCAATCAAAGATCTACACAATTACGCTCATGGATTGAAGAATTATGAAGATCGAAAATCATACCTCTTGAAGAGCAGAACCTTGTTTTGCACGTTCCAAGGCTTGTAATGGTCCAGATCAATTCCAGAAGTCTTGTGGAGATGATTGATGAAGAACTGGAAGCTTAAACACGTGTGAATCCAACTGAATTTGAAAACTCCATTGATGCATCCAAGCTTGAGCATGCACGAAATTAAGCAGAAATCCACAAGATGCACGTTCAATCTCACTCAAAACCACTCCATGATCATGAATTCACCAAAAGAAATGAGGTTTATGTGAAGAATTTGGAAGTTTTTGTGAGAGAAAATTTTGATCAAAATTTAAGATCTAGATCTGAAAATGTGTGTTGTGAATGAAACAGTTGTGGTTAAGCTTTTATATCCCTTGTTAATTAATATGAAATTAACACTAAACCATGTTTAATTGGGATTAAAGGAGTATAAGGTGCATGCACAAATTTGCATTTTCACCTCATGCATGAGAGGTACACGTGAACAGTGCACACCAAAGCCCAAATTCACTCAAAATTACTCCATGCACACATTGGAATTGGAATTTCATGCATGTGATCAACCAATTTTGATTTTGGCAATTTTCCTTCAAAATATTCATGCATAAGCAAGTGACCATGTGATGACAATTCATGCAATGTGATGAGGTATTTGGAAAGTTCATGACATGAGACACATTTTGCAAAAAGAACCACCAAATTTGGAGTTTTGTTTCAAAAGATATGGCCATTTGAAGTTTCAAGCACACTTTGCCATGATTTGATTATAACTCCTTAACCATTCATTAGAAATTCATGATCTTAGACTTTTTGGAAATGGGAGAGAAAGATATTCAACTTTCATGTTGGACAAAATTTCATTTGAAGCTTCTTTGATGTTGGAAAGTTGAGTTGAAGTTGGTCCAAAAACTTGCCATTTTTGGAAACTTTCAAATTACAGGTCACTTTCCATTTTTGGAAACTTTTGATTTGGCTTCAAAATCTTCAAGGTAGATGTTTTACATGTTGAATAACCTTCTTTGGGACATGAATGAAGT
Organism: Lathyrus oleraceus; assembly: GCF_024323335.1. Lineage (NCBI taxonomy): Eukaryota > Viridiplantae > Streptophyta > Magnoliopsida > Fabales > Fabaceae > Lathyrus > Lathyrus oleraceus. Next base: position 371,801,683 of record NC_066579.1, read on the forward strand.
GTCTCAAACCATTTCTCCATCTCCTAGCCCTCAGTTGACTTACAATTGACTTTTATGGGCCTCAGATGACTTGGTCATGCACTGTGGACTTTTGAGCCTCAAACCATTGGCCAAATTGCTTCAAAATGAACCTTGGATCATGTAATCTCTCTAGAACAACCATAGGGCTTTTGTCTCATGGAAATGCCCTTGCTCTCTTGCACAAATGGATTCTCCTGATCAGTTTTGACTGATGAAATGCAATGCACTATGCAATGTTAATGCAATGTTAATGACCTAAAAATGAAATGAATGTACAAGTGGGAGGTGCAAATTTGAGGTGCTACAGTTGGCTGCCTCCATATCGGCCTTCTCTTTGGCGAGTCGATCATACCTCCTCTTCCAGAACTTAGAAGACTGAGGAAGTAGAGAAGTCCATACATCATTAGGGTCATCAATAACCTGATGCTCAAGAAACTCAATCAACGCATCCTTCTCCTTAATCTGCTGAAGCAACTCTTCACGTTCACGGATCCAGGCACGTGAACGGTCTTCGTCTCTCAACTCCTTTACTCCTTGATTAGGGAGGGTTGAAGGCCCAGCCATAATCATAGGTGTAGGTCTCAGATACTCGTAAGGCATGAGATACTCAGAAGCTCTCTTCCTAACCCAAGCAGTATAAGGCTCCATAGCGATGCAATTCTTAGGACCTAACTCTTTCCTTCCTTTCCTATGAATCTTGTGCCAAGCGCGGACCATCCTAGCTTTGAAGCCTTGGGGATCTTTACCATCCTGAAAGAATACACCCTCCAACAAAATGTTATTGGGTTTATCCTTTAAGGGGAACCCAAGCTGCCGACGTGCCAAAACAGGGTTGTAGTTAATCCCACCACATGTACCAAGAAGAGGTACATTGAAGAATTCGCCACAAGAGTCAATAATCTACACATCATCATACACACGGTTATACCAAGAGATATCATCATTAGTGAGAGACACGAGTCTCGTGGACCACCGTAGACATCCCTTATTCTCCTTGTAGGCGACCGTCTGCGGTAAGTGAGAAATAAACCACTTATACAACAAAGGCAAACAACACACAATGGCGCCACCACCCTTTGCATTCCTCATATGCAAAGAGAAATAGGTATCGCCCAACAGAGTCGGAATGAGATTAAGAGTAGAGAAAATCCTAATAGCGTTCACATCCACAAACTTGTCGATGTTGGGGAATAATACTAGCCCATATATGAGAAGTACAAATATGGCCTCAAAGGCGTCATCACTCATGGCCTTCCCATACATAGTAGCTTGAGCAATGAGGAACTCAGAAGGGAGACCTTGAATTCCACCTTTGGTAGTCATATGAGCACCAATCAGAGATCCATCTATGTGCAACATATTTGCTATCTCTTGTGAAGTAGGAATACTCTCTGAGCCACTGAATGGCAACTGATCCAGAATAGGTATACCCACAAGATAAGCATACTCCTCAAGGGTAGGCAAAAGCTGGAAATCCGGAAACGTGAAGCAACGGTACAAGGGATCATAAAACTGCACCAATACACTCATCAATCCTTCATCCACCTGAGTGGTCAGAAGAGGAAGAAGCTTCCCGAAACGAGCCTTGAAACCCAAGGGATCTAATACATAGGATGTCAAATTCCTTAACTCTTTCAAGTCTGGTTGTCTGAAACTATACTTCTTTGTATTCCTTCTTTGTCTTTCCATGTCTGAAAATTTTGCAAATAAACCCCTTAAGTTCCTTGAAAATTTTCTTATTTATTTTGATGATATGAATGCAAATGGGTGCATGAATGCATGAATGCAACAATCACACTCAAGGATCAAGCAAAGCACACCAAATAAAGGTCATGGGATGGATCATGTTATCCTTAATATCAATCATCCATTTTGGTGGATTAAGATTTATACCTTATCAACACCCAAATTCCATTGATATTAAGGATACCTGAACGGATCAACCATGAATCAAGGGTTTGTTGCAAGTCACGAGCATGGAGTTTAGGTTAAGAACCACCCAAAAGGGAGTGTACTAAGGTTTAAACCTTCCAAACATGTTCTACAAGAGGTTCCCATAGTCATCATCCCATCTTTTGGATATTATCGGAGAAACGACTACTCGTATTCCAAAAATATTCTCAAGAGAGACTCTTATGAGTGTAGTATCGCGTAACAATCGTATCAAATCTTACACTTGAACGACCTTCTCACTACATCCTAAGCATAGGTCAAGATGGGTTTGGTAAACTAAGGTCCTTGGCTTCTAAGGTCTATATTGGAAAAGTAATGTCTAACCACAACTTACTTGTGTGACATTATTGATCCCAACATAACCTCCACCAAGTGAATGGACTTGCAAGTCAACTTGCTAAGGAATAACTCCACACAAGTCGACAAGACTATGCCATTCTCCTATCCTAAGTGCACTCGAGTTCGGGTATAGAACTCATCTCACGAAGATCACCAAGCATACAAGGAATTACTATTCAAACAATTCAATCATTACATACAATACAGTAATCCCAAATTGCACAAAAATATGTCACAAAAAAAAATATACAATACAATAAATATGAAAAGTAGGCAAAACCCACTAGGCAAATTATTTTTCCCCAGCAGAGTCGCCATTTTTCTATAGCGGGGTATTCGTTACCATTAGAGATATTGACTAAATCCAAGGTAAATCATACAAGTCGAGTTGCCACCGCACTTCTATTTATCCAAAGGAATGGTTAGAAAGCGAACAAAAACCTAAAAGTTTTATCGAATCAAAAACTAGTAAAAATGTCAGAGATCTGGGTAAGGGGGTTGGTTATGCAATGGGAAGGTGTTAGGCACTCAAAACATCCTAGGTACTCCTTGGGAGCCCTTTTCACACTTGTTGTAAGGTTGTTGTTCTGTGAAAAAAAATTGTTTGTGCAAACATGATTGAAGAGATGAGAAGAGAATATACAAGTTTATTTACATTTTTGTGTTTGAATGGATGAACCCATTGCCTACGTACCATCTTAAAAAAAGATTAGGATCAAAACCTCGTAGTTCGGGGTAAAAAAATTCAAAAAAAAGTTGGTGAATTGATTGGTCCAAAAACCTTAAGGTCTTTTGTTATCAAAGGGAGAAAACTCAACCTAAAACCACAAATCCACCATGTGAGGATAGCTTCGACATGTTAGTGAGGGGTTAACCCTATAATAAGCATGGAAGACTCATTGTCCATCACTAAGGATAAAGGTGAGTATTATATCTACCTCAAGGATAATTCAAACCTAATAGCTAATGGTTATAAAAAAAGGGTTTGATTAAGAAGGTGGCCATTGAAACCACAAAAAGTATTTGAATGGGTTATATTTACCAATTAAAAGTATTTACAAAAATATGGTTAAAGTGGATTAAAAGGTTCAATTCAAAATAAGTGTTATGTGTGACACCTCAAAATTTGCCCTCCCCTTCTTGGGACTAGTTTGACACATTGCATTTCATGTTTTAGGACCTTAGGCATTTGCATTTTTGCATATCATATGAGAATAAGAGAGTCATCCTCCAAAGTCTTTTCAGAAGATTGGAAGTTACATGATTCAAGCCTGAGGGTTTCTTTAAATTGATCATCAACCATCTGAGGGTTTGCACTCCAGTTAGGGTTTTCTTGGTTCTTCAAGGAGATTGAGCATTATCTTGTTTGCAAGTATATGTCATCATCATCATGGTTATGTCATCACAAGGGGTTTCATGATTCATCCTCCAGTTCCTTTGGATTAGGGTTTTGACCTCTGGTCAACCCTAACCAATGACTTTCTCTCAACCAGGGTTTCTCAAGGAGATGAGGCATTCTATTGAGATTAGGATCACATGGGTATCATAAGGAGCTTACAAGAGCTAAGGTTTCATTTCTGAGCCATTTCCCCAAGTGGTGGAGGTTCGAGCTGATCAGGGCATGTCAAGGTCATCTGAGGACCACAAAAAGTCAACTGTGCAAGAACTGAGGGCTATGAGGTGGGGAAATGAGTTTCAACATCTCAATCATGTTCTAAGGAGGTTCATTTGTCATTTCAAACATATATCTTGAAGATTTTGAAGTCAAATCAAAAGTTTCCAAAAATGGAAAGTGACCTGTAATTGAAAGTTTCCAAAAATGGCAAGTTTTTGGTCCACATTCTACTCGACTTTTTAACATCAAATAATATTCAAATGGATTTTTGGTGAACATGAAAGATTAATATATTTCTCTCCTCTTTTCAAAAAGTCCAAGATCATGATCATCTGATGAAGGGTTGAGAAGTTATGGCCAAATGATCACAAAGTGTACATGGAAGTTCAACATGGCATAACTTTTGATCCAAAACTCCAAATTGGTCCACTCTTTTTGCAAAATGCTTGTCTTGACCAATATTTTCCAAATGAATCATTGCCTTGCATGAAAAACGTTCATATGATCATGTGTTCATTCATGTACATTTTGGAGGGAAAATGGAGAATTCAAAATTGGTGAATCATACATGCCAAATACCAATTCCATGTTGTTCATTGACTGATTTTAAGTGGAATTGAACCCTAACATGGCACTGTTCACGTGCACTTTAGCCATGCATAGGTGTATTTGCCAATTTTGCATTTCACTTCATTTCTCACTAATTTTAATTAACCAAGCCTAATATGGATTAGCATTGTGATTAGTGAACCATATAAATAGATAATCATAACAAAATTTGCTCATAACCACAATTCTAGATCTAGAATTCATTTTCTCCTCCAAAAATTCTCTCACTTCAAACTTGAAAATTCTTCACATATTTCTGAAATTTCCTTGCATAATCATGATCATGGAGTGCTATTGAGCAAGATTCAAGGTTTATTTGGTGGAATTCAGTGCAAATTCGTGCATGCCAAGAGCTTGAACACATCAATGGAAGTTTGGAATTAAGCTGGATCTGGTTGGTTTCAAGTGGTGATTTGTGCTCAAGGTTTCTAATCAATCATATTGGAGCATATCTAGAGAGTTTGAGAGCTTACACACACGGTTTCCGTCACTGCCATTCCAAGTAGGTGGATTTTCGACTCTCTCTTTTTGCCAACTCATGTACATAAACTGATAGATCTTGTTGTGCTGATGATTCTGATATGATTAGATCGTGATTTGGTTAAGTAATGAAGGAGATATATGGAAAGAAAGTTTGGTTGATCAATATGTTTTCCTTCGATCCGCTTTATACATGAGGAATTAGGCTTAGATAATATGATATCTGTGATCCTCATTGAAAGACGGTTTGATCCATATATAGTTTGCTAAATTCTGCAAAAATTCATGGTGGCGCTCCGCCTGGCTGGCCGGAGAAGACGGTTGTTTCAGCCGTCCGCCGCCGCCTGGTATTGAATGCTAGGGTTTGGCTTAAACGCAACGTTTCAAGCTTATTTGGACCGAGCGTGCCTCTGTTCGATTCCCTGCGTGTGGTTTTTTTTGAATTCAATTGTTGAGCGTGCCTTGAACCATTGGAGCTTGTGTTCGATTCCCTCCCATGCGCTTTCAGAATTTATTTAAGCGCTCATTTTTTATCCTTGTTTCTTGAGTTCGATCCTTGGCCATGTGTTTTTGGAATTTATTCTTGAGCGCTTGTTTTGACCTGGCGCACCTGAGTTCGACTCTGGATGATTGCACATTTTGATTTTCATGTTGATTTCCATTTTCCACATTATTTTCCCATTATTTTTCATATTATTTCATTTTTTTCATCAATTTCAAAAAATCATAAAAAATGTTAGATTAATCCAAATTGAGTGCAACTTTTTTTCACATGTTTGTTTAAATGTCTAGTATTTTTTCATATGATTTTTATGATGTGTGCCTTTTTGGATTTTTATTTGTTGATTTTTGATTGGACATTGTGTTCATTTTGACATGTTGAATTCATTGCTTTGTAAAATGCTCATGTTTTATCCAATTGACTTGAAATTTGACATGCCTAATCCTGACATGTGATGTGATCTTTTGGCTTTTGTTTGGCATTTTTATCATATACCATCACTGTTTTGGACACATGAACATTTGGTGTGACAATTTGTGTCACAATTTGTATGTTGCATTTGTACATTTTCATTCATATGCCATTTGATCTCTTCTGGAGTTGAATTTTTGTATGATGTTCATTCTTAACATGATAAGCTTGTATAATAATTTTCATGATCATTGGATACATTTCTGTTTTAATGTGGATTTTCTATGTTTGATGTCCAATTTTGATCACATTGTTTGCCTTTGCCTTATCTTGATTAATTGATGGCTTTGCCTTTTGATTTGGCTTTGGTCCTTTTGAGGACTCTTTCTTGTTTGATTAAATGTGCTTCATGTGAAATATTGACTTCTGTTTTGGTCATTTGACTTGCCTTTGACCCTAGTCTTTGTACTAGTGGTTTGTACTCACCAATTGTGTTTGTGTTTCAGGTACTTAACACTAATGATTGGTGTGGCCTCATCATTTGAGATGTCATTTGCTTTGATTATTAACTCTTGTTGTGTTGTAGGTCCATTGATGTGATGAACTCACTTGAGTGCTTGCATTTGAGACTTGCATTGTGTATAATTGTTGGATGATTCCACTGTGTTGTCTGTTGGTTTTCTGAATACAATATTAACTGTTTGGCTTTTTACACAGGTACATTAGTCGCTTCTAGCTTGCTTTGCTTTTGCTTTGGAGTGTGGTTGGTACACCAATGAGGTAGTTTAGCCTTCTCACTCCATGTAGTCTGGAAGCCCTATCACTTTTTTGGCAGGCATTTGGGTGAAGTCCTCCTTAAGAGGCAATGTTTGTGATTGTTTATATTTGTGCTAAAGACCTCCAAGTGAGGCATGTTACTTGTTAAGTCCTCCTAAGTGAAGAGGCAATTGACAGATGGAAGGGATTAGCAATCAATCCCCTGTTAGTCATTGAGTCGTTCATTATGCTCGCACTACGTGCTGATGCTCTTGAACCTAACCCAAGATCTGTGTATAGAGTCAGTCAAGTGGAGTAGGGTCCCTCTTTCTGGACCCCCACATTTTCTTTGATTTGAGCTCACCCCGGCCAGGGTTAAGAGCATGAGGTCTCATCCTCATTTCCATCTTTGATCAACTTCACCCTAACTCTCAATGTTAGCGGTTAAGAGCTTCAGCATACCCCTACAGTTTTGGCTTGTTTGTCGAGGTTGATATGACCCCTTGACTAAAGCTCAACCATTTATCTGAGCCTCTTGTTTGTATATAGAGTATGATGATTTCTTTTGATATGTTTATATGCTTTCCACTTCTCATCTCCTTCTTTGTAGGAGTCGTACATTTACCTTTCGAGGAAGTTGAACATATGTAGAGATAGACTTGAGTTGACTTGCTTCCTGTGTGAGTCAAACTCTTGTTAGAGACCTTAACCTAGGGGCTTTTGTTTGCATGCCAACTATTTAGGCTCGAGTCAGTCTCCCTTTTAGTTTGTTATTCCCCTGGTCTCTGGTTAGGAGAGTTTCTCCCCTGTTAAGGGGAACTACGTCGCCCTGATTCGCATACCAGATGAGATACGTAGGCAGGAGATCGTGCGAGATCTCTCCGGGCAACCTTTTTCTTTTTTGTGTGTGTGTTTTGCTTGGCAGCTTTTAGGCTCGAGTTCCAGACTCCCTATTAGTTTGTTGATCTGATAACCTTTTGCTTTGGTGTTCGCTGGTTAGCGTGTGCTTGTTTGGAGTCGGATATAAGTCCATCTATTGGCATTCTGTTTCCTTGCTTGTGTGTTTGTTTGGAGACGGATATAAGTCCACGGATTGGCATTCCGTTTCCTGTTGAGTGTTTCTTTTGACGTCTCAGCGTCTCCTTTCGGTGTTTTGTTTCGGCGTGCGTTAGCCGAGCTACGAGTGTTCTGATTCTTACTTTGGATAGAGAAGATACGTAGGCATATGATGCGATGTCCTAGCGAGCATGTTCCCCATTTCCCCGAACTACGTTGACTCTGATGTTTGTTTCTGACAAACTACGTAGGCCCAGGATGCGACATCCTGCCGAGTCCGCTTCCTCCATCTTCCTTCATCTGTTTCTTATTCCAGTGTGTGTGCATTCTCTTTGAGCAGTTATTTAGCAACCTTTTCCTATTCTTTTGAGCGTGGATCCCGTCGAGTACGATGGACGTGAGGGGTGCTAATACCTTCCCCTTGCGTAACCGACTCCCGTACCTTGCAATCTCTGGTCGTAAGACCGTTCCTTTCCCCTTTCTTAGGTTAGTCCTGCGCTTCCTTTCCGTCATAGGATGAATAGCGTCGGTGGCGGCTCTGTAAACTTGTTTTTTTCTGCCGGTTGTTTTTCGCGTTGCGACAGCTGGCGACTCTGCTGGGGAATGAAGTTGACCTCTTGCTGGTCCATCTTCCCTAAGCGAGTCAATCCTAGCGCTCTTTAGGATAGTTTGGGTTGCTTCTACTGCTTTATTTATTGCATTTGTGATTATTATACTGTGATTGTATATATTTGCATATATGTTTGCATATATGTTTGCATGCATCATATTATCACTGTGCTGGATTCTGGGCAGGTGTGGTTCCTCTGATTTTGGGGTGGGTGTTCTGAGTGGGGCTGAAACCCAAAGCCCGAGTATACACCTAGGATTAGTGTGGTCTCATGTCTCTGCTTATGTTGGATAAACATGATGTTGAGGCGTGACATACCACAGCCGGACGAGGTTCTTCTGAGAGAACTCTTCCTTGTGGAGTTTCCACTATGGTTGGGTTATCTCTTTTGAGTTGTTGACTTCGGTGACCGTTCTTTCCCGGATCTTTGGTTTAGATGATCTTATGAGAGCTGCAACGGCACACCCGAAAGGGCAAACCCGTTGAGTATCTTGCCCGATTGTCAAGACCATTATCCGCCTTAGGATGATCTTATTAGAATTCACCTGTGAGGAGAGGGTTTGATTCCTACAGTACAGGTTCTGTCAGTGATTCTGTGATGGTGACTTTGTTTCAGTAGGATTTATGGATATTTATTTCTGAGACGCCAGAGGTCTGTCCGTGGTATTTATCAGCGGGTTCCGTTTATTTCGGATCCCCGAGTTGGATTCGATGGTGATTGTCCAGAGGATCTTGTTGTTATCCGTTCAGTGGATGTTTCTGTGATGATGGTGATATATCCTCCGGTTCCGTTTATTTTGGAACCCCCAAGTCGGATTTGTGGTTACTTAGTCCCTCAGTTGGTTGTGATCGGTTCTGAGACCGATGTTCGTACAGTTGATGTTCAGATGACTTGGAGGATGGCATTGTGACTTGCATTCATGCATTTGCATCATTCCCATTTTGTATTTATCCGCATCTAACTCATGTTTATCCATATGCAGGGTACATTCTTGATCAAGATTCTGGTTGAGAGACATCTTTGTTCCGGATATGAGGACTGACTTGAAAGCTGATGTTGTCTACAGTTTCTTTGATCCAGAGATTGGTGTGTTGAAAGATATGATAGCATTGATTACGCCTGACCATGTGGGGATGTTCCGTAAGGCTTATGGCAGTATTATGAAGATGGTTTTCAGGCTCACAGATGAGGATAAGAGTGTCGTCCATACTTTTCTCCAGTTTTATGACCCGGGTTTGAGATGTTTTGTCTTCCCAGACTATTTGTTAGGGCCTTTGATGGAGGATTATGCCAGCATTCTGGGCATTCGGGTCAGAAACCAGATTCCTTTTTATGGTACTAAGGGAGAACCTAATATTGTTGAGATTTCTCATGATCTTTATTTGAGCCCGGAGGTGATTAAGAGAGGTTTGAAGGAGAAAGGAAAGTTTCCCGGTTTTCATCTGAGTTTCTTGGAGGCCGAAGCCAAGGAGCATGCTATTTTGGGTAATTGGAAGATTGTTTGTGCTTTACTTGCCGTAAGCATTTAAGGAATTATTCTGTTCCCTAATCAAGAGAATTTTGTGGATATTAATGCCATCCGGGTGTTTTCTCAGAAGAATCCTATTCCTACCTTGATTGGGGATGTTTATTACTCGGTCCATAATCGGAACGAGAAGCGGCGTGGATGATTGATTAGATGTTGTGCTCAACTGTTATATAAATGGTTCATGGGATATTTGCCTTCCAGAGGTGCCTTTGTCTTTCTTGACCATACGGTTAATTGGGCAACCAAGTTGATGGGTTTGCGAGCCAAAGACATAGCCTCGACTCACAGTGGTATGGCTGGACGAGATTTCATTTGCAGTTGTGGGAGTTTTCCCAATATGCCTCTTATAGGAGTTCAAGGTTGTATTAATTATAACCTGGCGCTTCTTAGGAGACAAATGGGATTTGCTATGGAGGTTCCTCCCCTCGAGTGTGAGATTCAGGAGTCTTTTTACTTCCCGGTTGAGGGTAATCAGTCATTGTTGAGGCAAGTGTCTGATGCATGGCGCAACATTTAAAGGAAGGGCAAGATTCCTTTTGGTAGAGCTAATAACAGGTCTTTTCCTCCATTTGATGATTGGCTCAGAAGGAGGGTTGAGCTCACTCGTTTACCATTTCCTGTGGGTGATCTTTGGTATCCGTTGCTTGAGGAGCCATGTTCTTCTGTCAGTATGGAAGAATTTCTTGAGATGAGGAGGGCGAGAGATCAACTGCAAGCAGAGAAGACTGAGATAGAAGTGAGTGTTGCTAGGATTCAAATAGCTAATCAGGAAATCAAAGGGAAAGCAGAAGATCAGGCTAAGAGACATGCTCTTGAGGTGAAGCGTTTTGAGGTAGATACCGCATATTATTGTAAGATCAGCCAAGCTTTAGAGTCGTCTACGAAGGAGCATGACATTACCAAAGAGAAGTTGGCTAGAGCTGTAAAGGTTATTGAAGATGAGAAGAGGAGGCAAGTCCTTGTGAAGACTCAGAGGGAAGCTAGAGACGAAGCCCTTACTGCAGAGTGGGAAGCGAAGCTGAGGGTTAAAGAAGAGGAGAAAGCGAAGATTATGGTCGAGAGAGATCATTATCTTGTTGAGAGGGACCATTATTTCCGTCAGATGAAGATTCATCAGAAAGAGGTGGGAAGACTTCAGCAGGAGAACACTGAGCTTAGGTTTGCCATAAAGTTTACTAGGATGGTTGATGATGCAGAGCCTTCTGTGGGACCTTTTTCAGTTTAGATTTTTATCGCAGTTATTATCATGTGTTTATTACCGTCAGGCATGTTGACGGAATTCACTTGCTTGTATTTTTTTCTAATTCTGGAGAATTGTACTTGATTTGTATCAAGCCTGATGTATGACTCTTGCACGTATTGTGCACTTTTAATATACAGTGGTTATTATCATTCAGTGATTGATCTTCAAAGCTTTATTAGCTTTTCTATGCGCACTCACATAACACACACATGGTCGGGTGATATCTTTGCTAAATCATAACTCTCTGATCTGTATGGTGAAACCAGATGATTGATGTCAGAATGTTGCTGTCAGATTACTATTTGTCTCGATGAAACCAGGATCGAAAGACAGAGTGTTACTCATATGGAAAGACATTGCATTCATGCATGAATCATAATAACTTGTCTTCTATTTTGCAGGTGTCAGTTTCTAACGTGTTTGATTGTTTCAGGAATCATTGCTCGCGCACGTAGAATCATTCCTTTGCACGTAGCACGTCCGCACAGATACCCTACCAGGCGCAACAAATCCAAACTGATGGATCTACCCAACGCAGATATTCTCGAGCTGAAAAAGAAGATGGGAGAGCTGATCAACGTCATGCAAGGGTTCGCCTTGGGGCAGAAGGCACTCGTTGAGAAAGTGGAGAAGCTTGAGCGGGCTTCTGCTGCCAACAGTGGTAATAATCTAGAGGGTGTCTCCAATAACGATCTCGGTGGTTCTAGGGATGGTGGTGATCCCAGAAGGAAGACGACCACTACTGGTGTGGTGATCAATAATGGTGGAGGTTTTGGTTTCGCTGCAGGCAGAGGGCTAGGTCCTGCACGCAACAATTTGAAGGATAATCAGTTTCCTCCTTTCTTTGGGGCCATGGAGGATAAGGAAGAAGATCAGTTCTCTGTGCTGAACGAACAGTTTGGTCAGTACGGTGTCCAACCGCCAAACAAAGAGATTCAGGTGCTAGCAGAGAAGATCAGGCTCTGGAAAGCCATGCTACTCCTGGGGCTATCAACATGACAAACATGGGGCTGGTTGAGGGGATTTTGATCCCACAAAAGTGTAAAGTTCCCACGTTTGATAAGTATAATGGGAGTTCTTGCCCGGAAACTCATCTCCAGGCCTTTGTCCGGAAAATTTCTGCCTATACTATGGATCAGAAGCTCTGGATGTATTTCTTCCAGGATAGCTTGTCTGGTGGGTCTCTGGAATGGTATACCAAGTTGAGATCATCGGATATAAAGAGCTGGCAAGATTTGGGGGATGCTTTCTTTAAACAGTATCAACTCAATGCTGACATGGCTCCTAGCCGTACCCAGCTGCAGGGTATGTCTCAGAAGCCGAATGAGGGGTTTAAAGAATACGTAAAAAGGTGGAGGGAGTTGGCTTCCAGAGTTCAACCTCCGTTGGTGGATCGCGAGATGTCCAATCTGTTCATGGGTACCCTTCAGGGGACTTTTGCTGAGAGAATGGTGGGTTGTCCCGTCACTAGCTTTACAGACATTGTGGTGGCAGGGGAGAGAATTGAGAGTTGGCTGAAACTGGGAAAGATACAGGGAAGTGCTTCGTCGTCTGGGTCGAAGAAGCCCTTTGGTAACGGTCAGCGGAAGAAAGAGGGTGACGCGAGTGTTGTGTATGCCCAGAGGGGACACGGTAGGGATCGTTACTACCAGCACACTGCTGCAGTAACAATTCCTGTTGATAATCAACCTGCACAATAACAACAACAACAGCAGCCACAACAACGACAGTCATTTCAGTAGAGACCACAAAGGGTCGGGTATCAGGTGAGAGGACGAATGACTGATCGTCAGTTCGATAGGCCGCCTGTGACATATTCATTTCTGTTGAAGAAATTGAAAGATCTGGGGTTGGTTCAGTTGAGAACGTTGGCTCCGTTGAGCCGGATCAGAGGCCTGCCAACTATGATGAGAACGCCAAGTGCGAGTTCCATTCTGGTGCCCCTGGACACAATGTGGAGAATTGTAAAGCTTTCAAGCATGTGGTCCAGGATCTGGTAGACTCCAAGGCCATCAATTTTGCACCATCTCCGAATGTTAATGCTAATCCCATGCCGGCGCATGGTTAGATAGGGGTGAATGCAATTTCTGAGGATAGGAGGACAACTGGGCTGATGAATGTAGATCAGTTGAGGACTCCATTGGCTGAGGTCAAGAGACAACTGTTGAAGAATGGGGTTTTTCCGGGTTGTGATGATCGTTGTGCTGCTTGCATTGTTGCCCCTAATGGGTGTGTATTATTGAGGGAGGCTGTCCAGAGGATGATGGACGAGGGAAGTATCAGGTTTGAGAAGGTTGATTTGGAGAAGGAGGATGTCTCCACCATAACCATCTATTTTGATCCTATCAACTTGTCAGCGCTGGCAGATGCGGCTCCGGTTACCATCACGGTACCGGGGCCGATTCCATATGAAAACGACGATGCTGTGTCGTGGGATTATGGTGGAGAGGTATACTGTAATGGATAGAAGCAGGAGGATCAGGCTGCAGGTGAAACCACCGTTTCAAAGGTGGATAATGTCGGATCTAGTGGTTTCACTCGCAGTGGAAGGTTGTTTGCACCGGACACATTGAGGAGTGGGGAGGCAGAAAAAGAAAAGAAAGATAAGGCTGAGGCTTTAGCCAGGGCAAGAGGGAAGCAGGTGGTGAGCGAGGGTACTCTTGTAGCGACACCGGCGCCCGTTGGGTCGGAAAAAGAACTTGATGATGAAGCCGAGGAGTTTCTGAGGATCATCAAGAAGTCTGAGTATAAGCTTGTTGACCATCTGCAGCAGACTCCGTCTAAGATTTCAATCCTGTCATTGTTGTTAAGCTCTGAGGGGCATAGAGAGGCTTTGTTAAAAATATTGAAGAGATCCTATGTCCCGCAAGAGATAACGATCAATCAGTTCGAGACAGTGGCGTCAAATGTTAATGCCAGCCATGGGCTGGGTTTCACTGATTTGGATCTTACTGTAGACGGGCGTAATCACAATAGGGAATTACACATTACAATGGAGTGTAAAGGAGCAGTGCTCTCGCACGTTCTGGTGGATACCGGCTCATCACTCAATGTGTTGCCTAAGAAGGCCCTGGCAAAGCTGGATTGCGAAGGAGTCGTGTTGAGGCCTACAGACCTGGTGGTTAGAGCCTTTGATGGCTCTAAGAGGGCTGTGTTTGGGGAAGTGGAGCTCCCTGTAAAGATCGGGCCCGAGGTGTTTAAGTCTGTGTTTTATGTCATGGATATTCAGCCGACATACAGTTGCTTGTTGGGTCGACCATGGATACACGCTGCTGGGGCAGTGACTTCGACTTTGCACCAGAAATTGAAGTATATCTGGGACGGGCAGGTCGTAACGGTTTGTGGAGAGGAGGACATTTTGTCAGCCACTTGTCATCGTTCAAGTATGTAGAAATGGACGGTGAAATATGGGAAACACCGAGTCAGGCATTCGAAACCGTTAAGGTGGAGAATGCCATTTTTGCTAAGGAAGAGAAGAAGCCGTCCATTTCTTCGTACAAACAGGCCACTGAGGTGGTGAAGAGTGGAGAAGCCCCAGGTTGGGGAAGGATGATAGACATCGCCGCCAAGGAAGACAGGTTTGGGGTTGGTTATCAGCCAGGTCGAGGCTCGTCTAGGCAGAGCAGAGGACGTCGTCAGCCGTTCACGTTCACCAGTGCTGGAATGCTAGATCCATATCACATCTGTATGGTGGGTGAAGAGATCGACAGTGACTGCGAGCTCGACTCGTGGATAAAACCGTGCGTACCAGGGATGGAGATCCAGAACTGGAAGGCCGAAAAGATCATCACTGTCACTCTGCGGGAAGAGTAATATTTCTGTTTTTCAATTCTGTCTGCATGAAAACCATGCGTTTTGCCTGAAACGTACTGGTTCATTGTAAGGGCCACCTCATGTGTTTCATTTTGCAATATTTGCATCATTAATAAAAGGATGTTTTTCATTAAAAGCGGTGTTCCCTGTTTTTCATTTATTTGTGCAGTTTAATAAAAATAAATAAAAATGGCAAAGTTTGTTTTCATTTTCCTTTTAATTTGCTTCGTTCCGGCTCTAAAGCAATGCATGAATCAACATTCATGCAGATGCGATCATTCTCCGGATCTCATTGATAACAATCCTATTACACCCCTATATGACTTCGACAATCCGATCTATCATGCCGAAGAAGAAGGCGAAGAAGATTGTGAACTGCCGGAGGAATTAGCCAGGTTGTTGAAGCAAGAGGAGAAGGTGACTCAACCGCACGAGGAGCAAGTTGAGGTTGTGAATCTGGGTACCGGGGAGGTCAGAAAAGAAGTGAAAGTTGGGGCCGCTTTGGAGGTGAATGTCAAGAGCAGAATGGTAGCCTTGTTGAAAGAGTATGTTGATATCTTCGCCTGGTCTTATCAAGATATGCCAGGGTTGGATATCGATATTGTTGTGCACAAGTTACCATTGAGAGCAGACTGTCCTCCAGTGAAGCAAAAGTTGCGCAGAACTCGACCTGAGATGGCCATGAAAATTAAAGAGGAAGTATAGAAGCAGTTGCATGCTGGTTTCCTCGCTGTCACTAATTATCCGCCTTGGGTCGCGAATATTGTGCCGGTCCCGAAGAAGGATGGAAAGGTGAGGATGTGTGTGGACTACCGGGATTTGAATAGAGCTAGCCCGAAGGATGATTTTCCATTACCTCACATTGATGTGTTGGTAGATAATACAGCTCAATTCTCGGTGTTTTCCTTCATGGATGTCTTTTCTGGCTACAATCAAATTAAAATGTCGCCAGATGATATGGAGAAAACAACGTTCATCACACCGTGGGGCACTTTTTGCTATAAGGTGATGCCATTCGGTCTCAAGAACGTCGGTGCCACGTATCAAAGGGCTATGGTGACTTTGTTTCATGATATGATTCATCATCAAATTGAATGCTATGTTGATGAAATGATAGCAAAGTCCCAAACAGAGGAGGGGCATTTGGTAGATCTGGCCAAGTTGTTTGACCGGTTGAGACAATTCAGACTGAGGTTGAATCCGAATAAGTGCACTTTCGGAGTGCGGTCTGGTAAGTTGTTGGGGTTTATTGTAAGCGAAAAAGGAATTGAGGTTGATCCTGCCAAAGTAAAAGCAATACGAGAAATGCCTGAACCGAGAACAGAGAAGGAGGTTCGTGGTTTCTTAGGTAGATTGAACTACATTTCACGGTTCATATCTCATCTAACAGCCACATGTGAACCCATATTCAAGTTATTGAAAAAAGATCAAACGGTCAGGTGGAATAATGATTGCCAAGCGGCATTTGAAAAGATAAAAGAATATTTGCAGGAGCCTCCGATTCTGATGCCTCCTGTGGAGGGACGACCGTTAATTCTGTACTTGACAGTCCTCGAGGGGTCTATGGGGTGTGTACTGGGGCAGCATGACGAGTCTGGTCGAAAAGAGCATGCAATTTACTACCTTAGCAAAAAGTTTACCGACTGTGAAACAAGATATTCACTGCTCGAGAAAACTTGTTGCGCTTTGGTATGGGTTGCTCGCCGGCTGAGGCAGTATATGCTGGTTCATACCACTTTGTTGATTTCCAAGATGGATCCGATCAAGTATATATTTGAGAAGCCAGCATTGACCGGACGGGTTGCGAGATGGAAAATGATTTTGACTGAATACGATATTCAGTACACCTCTCAGAAGGCGATCAAGGGGAGTGTATTGTCTGATTACCTCGCCCAACAACCCATTGAGGATTATCAACCGATGAAGTTTGAGTTCCCTGAGGAGGACATCATGTTTCTCAAATCAAAATATTGTGAGGAACCAATCCCGGAGGAGGGGCCTGACCCTGAATCCGAATGGATTCTGATGTTTGATGGGGCCGTTAACGTGAATGGTAGTGGAGTTGGTGCTGTTTTGGTTACGCCGAAAGGATCCCACATTCCTTTTGCTGCCCGGCTAACGTTTGAGTGCACCAACAATGTGGCTGAATACGAAGCTTGTATCTTGGGTATTGAGGAGGCGATTGATTTGCGAATCAAAAACCTTGTTATCTATGGAGATTCAGCTTTGGTTGTGAACCAGGTTAAAGGGAAATGGTATACGCATCAAGCTCATTTAATTCCATACCGGGACTATACGAGGAGATTGTTGACGTTTTTCACCAAGGTGGAATTACACCATGTGCCGAGAGAAGAGAATCCTTTGGCCGATGCTTTGGCTACTCTGGCCGCCTTGATTAAGGTGCAGTGGTGGAATCAGTTCCCTAGTGTTGAGGTGGGACGTCTGGATAGACCGGCTTATGTGTTTGCTGTCGACACAACGCCTAATGATGAAAAGTCGTGGTATTATGATATCAAGCGCTATCTGGAAACCCAAGAGTATACTGAGGGAGCATCCAAGAAGGACCGAAAGACTCTGAGGAGGTTGGCCATGGTGTTCTATCTGAACAAGGATGGGGTTTTGTACAAGCGGAATTTTGATTGGGTTTTGCTTAGATGCGTCGATGACAAAGAAGCAAGCTAATTGATGAAAGAGGTACACGAGGGGTCGTTTGGTACCCATGCCAGTGGGAATGCGATGGTGAAAAAGTTGTTAAGGGCTGAATATTATTGGATGACAATGGAGGCCCAATGTTTCAACTTCGTGCGGAAATGTCATAAATGCCAGATTTATGCTGATAAGGTGCACGTGCCTCCGAACCCGTTGAGTTTGATGTCATCTTCGTGGCCGTTTGCTATGTGGGGCATTGCTATGATTGGGAAGATCGAGCCTACGGCTTCGAATGGGCACCGATTCATATTAGTGGCTATCGATTACTTCACTAAGTGGGTGGAAGCGGCGTCTTATGCAAATGTGACGAAGCAGGTTGTGGCCAGGTTCCTAAAAAGGGACATCATTTGTAGATATGGGGTTCCTGAAAGAATCATTACTGATAATGGTTCTAATCTCAACAATAAGATGATGGCAGAATTGTGTCGGGAGTTCAAGATCGAGCATCACAATTCTTCTCCTTATCGTTCAAAGATGAATGGGGCAGTCGAGGCAGCTAATAAGAATATTAAAAAGATTGTGCAGAAGATGGTCGTGACCTATAAGGATTGGCACGAGATGTTGCCGTTTGCATTGCATGGGTATCGAACTTCGGTGCGTATATCTACTGGGGCAACGCCTTTCTCGCTGGTGTATGGAATGGAGGCCGTGCTACCAGTTGAGGTTCAGATTCCGTCGTTGAGAGTCCTGATGGACGTGAAATTGGAAGAGGCTGAATGGGTAAAGACTCGGTACGAAGAGTTGAGCCTGATTGAGGAAAAGAGGCTGGCGGCCATTTGTCATGGGCAGTTGTACCAGCAGCGGATGAAGCGTGCTTTTGACCGGAAGGTGCGACCCCGTGTGTATCACGTAGGAGATATGGTGTTGAAAATGATCCTTCCTCCTCAGAACGATCGTCGGGGCAAGTGGACACCCAATTATGAAGGTCCATTCGTGGTCAAGAAGGTTTTCTCTGGCGGAGCCTTGTTGTTGACGACCATGGATGGCGAAGATATTCCATCCCCTGTGAATGCGGACGCAGTTAAAAAATACTTCGTATAAGAGACCCGCTGGACGAAAAGAATAAAATAGTCCATGAAAAAATGGGCATCCCAGCGAACCAGAAAAAATGAAAAAAGGTTCGGGCAAAAATTAGGGATAAAAAGAAGAAAAAAAATGTACACCCGGCAAGTCGAAAACCCCGAAAGGGCAGCTTGGGCAAAAAAGGGTATCCCGGTGGACTGAAAACCCGGAAGGGCAGTCCAGGCAAAAGAGGGAATGAAATGAACAACTGTGTCTAGCATGATCGTTTGTGTTTTGGTTAAGACACATGGATACTCCCCGACAGGGATCGGTCAGAAGCGTCTTGTTCAGAAGGCAGAAAGCACGGAGAGTCTTGAGGACA
Source organism: Lathyrus oleraceus (assembly GCF_024323335.1). NCBI lineage: Eukaryota > Viridiplantae > Streptophyta > Magnoliopsida > Fabales > Fabaceae > Lathyrus > Lathyrus oleraceus. The sequence goes on from NC_066579.1 coordinate 371,820,713, forward strand.
TATGGGTTGTAACCGGGTTGGAACTCGATGAGATCACGGGTTCACATTGCCATTAGGATAGATTTTCCTTTTGTGCGCAATTACCTCTTTTCAGGAATTGCTTCCTGTGTATTGCTCAGTTAAGAGCCACTTTTTTCAATCAATAAAATGCATATTCAGTCAAATAATTTTTGTTTTTTGTTTTCATTACCGCTTTGATTGCAAAAACATCCGTTTATTTTGATAAGAATCTTTGCATTTTGTGACATAGGGGTCCCTTCCAATGCATGTTCATAAGATTGAAAACCTGAAATCTTATTTGGAAGGTTGAGTGACCTAGGTGTTGAAATTTTGGCACGCCTGGGGCACGTTTTATCTAACAATCTCTTTTGCAGGTGCTGTTAGATATTTTCACTCACTTGCAGGTTGTGATGTGAAGCTTTTTGACGAAAGATTCCTTTGAGGTCCGATCAGGGACAAAAAATTGTAGAATGGTGTAAAGACGGCGAAAGAATTGCGACGATCCTTGAGGGTTAATCAAGAAGACTCTTCAAAGTCTGAAGACTGGAGAGTTGGCCCGAATCTGAGGAGATTGATTGTCTCGGAGTAGACAGAAGTCGAGAATACAAGGTGATGAATCAAGAAGGCTCTTCAAAGTCTGAAGAAGTGGAAAGCTGACACTATGGTTAGATGGTGAATACCGGCGTTCGATGAGTCGACGGGTGTTCCGCGTCAAATATTCCGTACCTCCCCAGCGGGTTCGAGATCGGTATTTCTTCAGCAGCCAGGCCTGAAGGTTGTTGTTTCCACTAGCAGGGTTGAGATTGTTATATCTCCAGCAAGTTGGAAGGTTGCCGTTTCCCCAGCGGAGAGGTGCGTGGATAGATGTTTTCCCTAGCGAAGTCCCCAAGCAGATCGGGTTCAGCGGAGGTCATCCTTAGTGAGGGTTGCTTTCCCCAGCAGCAGTGCTTTTACCCAGCAGGGTTGGAGATTGGAGTGATATCGAGTTCCTCGAACTCCCCAGTAGATTCCCCTGAGGGGGATACCTTTTTATGCATTCATCATTTTAGAAAAGCATAGCATATTGCATACCTAATTGGGTAGCATTTCCATGGTTATGGAGCATTACGCTGAAAAAAACTCATGCATCAGCATTGCAAGCATAAGCTAGTCTCAAGCCGTGGTTACCGTTTGAGAATTGGTTTAGCTGGTTGGTGAAGATGTTACTCAAGCCGTGGTTACCGTTTGAGAATTGGTCTAGCTGGAAGTTGGTGAAGATGTTACTCTGAGGAGTTTGGCATCGTGACGTTGAATCAACGGTATTCCCCAGTAGTGCGATATTGGAGGAAGATTTCTGTCGTGCGAGATGGAAGTTGGAAGATGTTACTCTGAGGAGTTTAGCATCGTGACGTTGGAGCAACAATGTTCCCCAGTAGTGCGATATTCGAGGAAAATTTTCCGTCGGGCGGAGATGGAAATGAAGATCAGAGAACGTTACACGATCAGCGCGAAGAACGAGGTTCAAATGGAGAAAAGGAAGTGTTGGGCATTTTCGGGAGAATGGGGTTCAAATGGAGATTGGAGTTGAAGATGGTATCCGGGATGAGGTCCTTAGGATTGTCTTCTGATCATGTGTCACCTTAGACTTTGGCGAGGCCAGGAGAAGTCGTTATGGGTGTCTTCGGCGGAAGAAACGCACATGTTACCTTCCGGTTGTGAAGGTGTACCCTCTGATATGTCGCCATCAGAGTGGTGTTTGGTGTTATTTCCGGCGTTGCTAGCGGAATTATCACAAGAGACTAGAGAGCGGGGTTCAAATGGAGAAAGGAAGACACAGGGTGTTTTCTGGAGAGCGGGGTTCAAATGGAGAAAAGGAAACACATGGTGTTTTCTGGAGAATGGGGTTCACAATGACGATCGAGAGCTATCGTCAGGCGACTGGGGTTCAAATGAAGAACGGGGTTCATTGTTTGGCAGCAAGTTTGACATGAAGTTGTCGGGGTTCAAATGCGGTGATCAGGGATCACCCGCACGGAAGAGAAAATATTAGTTCTGGGGTTCAAGAAAAGCAGAAAAAAAGAGAAGTCAACGAAGCTTTGGGGGTTCGAGAAAAGCAAAAAAATAATAATAATCCCCAGCGGATGTGGCATTCAGGCCATGAATATTCCTGTGTTACCATTTATTTTGGTATCCAGGTCAACATTCTTTTCGGTATTCAGGCCGACTTTCACCGTACCAAGCGGATTTTTTCTTTTTAAGATCGCTTCTTTGCCGATTCTGACAGACATTGTTAATTATTTCCCAGCGGAGCGCAAATTGTTCGTCTGTTCTTGGTATTCAACCACTCTTCACCCTGATCATCTGAAAGTCGAGGTTGTTCATATCGACAGGTTCACAGTGGATTGAATAGGGGCAGCTGTAACACCTCAAAATTTGCCCTCCCCTTCTTGGGACTAGTTTGACACATTGCATTTCATGTTTTAGGACCTTAGGCATTTGCATTTTTGCATATCATATGAGAATAAGAGAGTCATCCTCCAAAGTCTTTTCAGAAGATTGGAAGTTACATGATTCAAGCTTGAGGGTTTCTTTAAATTGATCATCAACCATCTGAGGGTTTGCACTCCAGTTAGGGTTTTCTTGGTTCTTCAAGAAGGTTGAGCATTATCTTGTTTGCAAGGATATGTCATCATCATCATGGTTATGTCATCACCAGGGGTTTCATGATTCATCCTCCAGTTCCTTTGGATTAGGGTTTTGACCTCTGGTCAACCCTAACCAATGACTTTCTCTCAACCAGGGTTTCTCAAGGAGATGAGGCATTCTATTGAGATGAGGATCAAATGGGTATCATAAGGAGATTACAAGAGCTAAGGTTTCATTTCTGAGCCATTTCCCCAAGTGGTGGAGGTTCGAGCTGATCAGGGCATGTCAAGGTCATCTGAGGACCACAAAAAGTCAATTGTGCAAGAACTGAGGGTTATGAGGTGGGGAAATGAGTTTCAACATCTTAATCATGTTCTAAGGAGGTTCATTTGTCATTTCAAACATATATCTTGAAGATTTTGAAGTCAAATCAAAAGTTTCCAAAAATGGAAAGTGACCTGTAATTGAAAGTTTCCAAAAATGGCAAGTTTTTGGTCCACATTCTACTTGACTTTTCAACATCAAAGAAGCTTCAAATGGATTTTTGGTGAACATGAAAGATGAATATATTTCTCTTCTCTTTTCAAAAAGTCCAAGATCATGATCATCTGATGAAGGGTTGAGAAGTTATGGCCAAATGATCACAAAGTGTACATGGAAGTTCAACATGGCATAACTTTTGATCGAAAACTCCAAATTGGTCCACTCTTTTTGCAAAATGCTTGTCTTGACCAATATTTTCCAAATGAATCATTGCCTTGCATGAAAAAAGTTCATATGATCATGTGTTCATTCATGTACATTTTGGAGGGAAAATGGAGAATTCAAAATTGGTGAATCATACATGCCAAATACCAATTCCATGTTGTTCATTGACTGATTTTAAGTGGAATTGAACCCTAACATGGCATTGTTCACGTGCACTTTAGCCATGCATAGGTGTATTTGCCAATTTTGGATTTCACCTCATTTCTCACTAATTTTAATTAACCAAGCCTAATGTGGATTAGCATTGTGATTAGTGAACCATATAAATAGATAATCATAACAAAATTTGCTCATAACCACAATTCTAGATCTAGAATTCATTTTTCCCTCCAAAAATTCTCTCACTTCAAACTTGAAAATTCTTCACATATTTCTGAAATTTCCTTGCATAATCATGATCATGGAGTGCTATTGAGCAAGATTCAAGGTTTATTTGGTGGAATTCAGTGCAAATTCGTGCATGCCAAGAGCTTGAACACATCAATAGAAGTTTGGAATTAAGCTGGATCTGGTTGGTTTCAAGTGGTGATTTGTGCTCAAGGTTTCTAATCAATCATATTGGAGCATATCTGGAGAGTTTGAGAGCTTACACACACGGTTTCCGTCGCTGCCATTCCAAGTAGGTGGATTTTCGACTCTCTCTTTTTGCCAATTCATGTACATAAACTGATAGATCTTGTTGTGCTGATGATTCTGATATGATTAGATCGTGATTTGGTTAAGTAATGAATGAGATATATGGAAATAAAGTTTGGTTGATCAATATGTTTTCCTTCGATCCGCTTTATACATGAGGAATTAGGCTTAGATAATATGATATATGTGATCCTCATTGAAAGATGGTTTGATCCATAAATAGTTTGCTAAATTCTGCAAAAATTCATGGTGGCGCTCCGCCTGGCTGGCCGGAGAAGACGGCTGTTTCAGCCGCCCGCCGCCGCCTGGTATTGAATGCTAGGGTTTGGCTTAAACGCAGCGTTTCAAGCTTATTTGGACTGAGCGTGCCTCTGTTCGATTCCCTGCGTGTGGTTTTTTTTGAATTCAATTGTTGAGCGCGCCTTGAACCATTGGAGCTTGTGTTCGATTCCCTCCCATGCGCTTTCAGAATTTATTTAAGCGCTCATTTTTTATCCTTGTTTCTTGAGTTCGATCCTTGGCCATGTGTTTTTGGAATTTATTCTTGAGCGCTTGTTTTGACCTGGCGCACCTGAGTTCGACTCTGGATGATTGCACATTCTGATTTTCATGTTGATTTCCATTTTCCACATTATTTTCCCATTATTTTTCATATTATTTCATTTTGTTCATCAATTTCAAAAAATCATAAAAAATGTTAGATTAATCCAAATTGAGTGCAACTTTTTGTCACATGTTTGTTTAAATGTCTAGTATTTTTTCATATGATTTTTATGATGTGTACCTTTCTGGATTTTTATTTGTTGATTTTTGATTGGACATTGTGTTCATTTTGACATGTTGAATTCATTGCTTTGTAAAATGCTCATGTTTTATCCAATTGACTTGAAATTTGACATGCCTAATCCTGACATGTGATGTGATCTTTTGGCGTTTGTTTGGCATTTTTATCATGTACCATCACTGTTTTGGACACATGAACATTTGGTGTGACAATTTGTGTCACAATTTGTATGTTGCATTTGTACATTTTCATTCATATGCCATTTGATCTCTTCTGGATTTGAATTTTTGTATGATGTTCATTCTTAACATGATAAGCTTGTATAAAAATTTTCATGATCATTGGATACATTTCTGTTTTAATATGGATTTTCTATGTTTGATGTCCAATTTTGATCACATTGTTTGCCTTTGCCTTATCTTGATTAATTGATGGCTTTGCCTTTTGATTTGGCTTTGGTCCTTTTGAGGACTCTTTCTTGTTTGATTAAATGTGCTTCATGTGAAATATTGACTTCTGTTTTGGTCATTTGACTTGCCTTTGACCCTAGTCTTTGTACTAGTGGTTTGTACTCACCAATTGTGTTTGTGTTTCAGGTACTTAACAATAATGATTGGTGTGGCCTCATCATTTGAGATGTCATTTGCTTTGATTATTAACTCTTGTTGTGTTGTAGGTCCATTGATGTGATGAACTCACTTGAGTGCTTGCATTTGAGACTTGCATTGTGTATAATTGTTTGATGATTCCACTGTGTTATCTGTTGGTTTTCTGAATACAATATTAACTGTTTGGCTTTTTACACAGGTACATTAGTCGCTTCTAGCTTGCTTTTCTTTTGCTTTAGAGTGTGGTTGGTACACCACTGAGGTAGTTTAGCCTTCTCACTCCATGTAGTCTGGAAGCCCTGTCACTTTTTTGGCAGGCATTTGGCTGAAGTCCTCCTTAAGAGGCAATGTTTGTGATTGTTTATATTTGTGCTAAAGACCTCCAAGTGAGGCATGTTACTTGTTAAGTCCTCCTAAGTGAAGAGGCAATTGACAGTTAGAAGGGATTAGCAATCAATCCCCTGTTAGTCGTTGAGTCGTTCATTATGCTTGCACTACGTGCTGATGCTCTTGAACCTAACCCAAGATCTGTGTATAGAGTCAGTCAAGTGGAGTAGGGTCCCTCTTTCTGGACCCCCATGTTTTCTTTGATTTGAGCTCACCCCGGCTAGGGTTAAGAGCATGACGTCTCTTCCTCATTTCCATCTTTGATCAGCTTCACCCTAACTCTCAATGTTAGCGGTTAAGAGCTTCAGCATACCCCTACAGTTTTGGCTTGTTTGTCGAGGTTGATATGACCCCTTGACTAAAGCTCAACCATTTGTCTGAGCCTCTTGTTTGTATATAGAGTGTGATGATTACTTTTGATATGTTTATATGCTTTCCACTTCTCATCTCCTTCTCTGTAGGAGTCGTACGTTTAACTTTCGAGGAAGTTGAACATATGTAGAGATAGACTTGAGTTGACTTGCTTCCTGTGTGAGTCAAACTCTTGTTAGAGACCTTAACCTAGGGGCTTTTGTTTGCATGACAACTATTTAGGCTCGAGTCAGTCTCCCTTTTAGTTTGTTATTCCCCTGGTCTCTGGTTAGGAGAGTTTCTCCCCTGTTAAGGGGAACTACGTCGCCCTGATTCTCATACCAGATGAGATACGTAGGCAGGAGATCATGCGAGATCTCTCCGGGAAGCCTTTTTCTTTTTTGTGTGTGTGTTTTGCTTGGCAGCTTTTAGGCTCGAGTTCCAGACTCCCTATTAGTTTGTTGATCTGATAACCTTTTGCTTTGGTGTTTGCTGGTTAGCGTGTGCTTGTTTGGAGTCGGATATAAGTCCATCTATTGGCATTCTGTTTCCTTGCTTGTGTGTTTGTTTGGAGACGGATATAAGTCCATGGATTGGCATTCCGTTTCCTGTTGAGTGTTTCTTTTGACGTCTCAGCGTCTCCTTTCGGTGTTTTGTTTCGGCGTGCGTTAGCCGAGCTACGAGTGTTCTGATTCTTACTCTGGATAGAGAAGATACGTAGGCATAGGATGCGATGTCCTAGCGAGCATGTTCCCCATTTCCCCGAACTACGTTGACTCTGATGTTTGTTTCTGACAAACTACGTAGGCCCAGGATGCAACATCCTGCCGAGTCCGCTTCCTCCATCTTCCTTCATCTGTTTCTTATTCCAGTGTGTGTGCATTCTCTTTGAGCAGTTATTTAGCAACCTTTTCCTATTCTTTTGAGCGTGGATCCCGTCGAGTATGACGGACGTGAGGGGTGTTAATACCTTCCCCTTGCGTAACCGACTCCCGTACCTTGCAATCTCTGATCGTAAGACCGTTCCTTTCCCCTTTCTTAGGTTAGTCCTGCGCTTCCTTTCCGTCATAGGATGAATAGCGTCGGTGGCGGCTCTGTAAACTTGTTTTTTTCCGCCAGTTGTTTTTCGCGTTGCGACATTATGAAAAATAAGTTTGAAAATCAAAAGCATAAGGCTTAGGTTTCTAATGTTGAAAACAAAAGTTATTGTTTGCACAAAAACGTTTTGGCTTGGGTTAGAATGGGGGGAAAAAGGGTTAAATTCCTAAACATACAAGAGATAAGGGAAAAGAAAATAAAACCACATTGGGAGTTCCCCTCTTGAGATCATATTGATGATCCAAGTAGCTCCCATCCTTTGGAATAAGCAGTCACAAACAAATATCTCAAGCCATTAAGCACAGGTAATCGGAATAAACCTCCAGGGGGTATCCCACAAATAAAGTGGAACACCAGGCCATCTCTGTAAGAGTCATGTGAGCCCTCACAAAAAACTCAACAAACAGGTTAGAGAAACAAGATAGGGTAATCAAGAGTTGCTCCCAAATCAAAATGTAACCACATGAATCATGCCATTAAAATTCACAAAAAGGCTCACAAAAAGCAACCAAGGGCAGGAGGCATAAACCTCTTGTCAAACACATACATTAAAAGGGTATCAAAAAAATTCAGGTTGAAAGTATAAAGTAGTGGAAATAGGGCATACCTGATTGGGAAGGATCGATTGAAATTGAGTTGCACCCGTGAGGTTTGCAGAGCAATTTGAGGGTTTATATGAGAGGGAATTGGTTCTTTGCCGATGAGTTCCCTTCAGCCTCTGGAGGTTGCTCTGAACTCTGTTAGCTCTTCTCTCACTTTCTTTTTCCTGCCAGGGTAATAGGAATGGCCTCTCCTTTTGTTTCACTGAAACTCTGAATTTATAACCTGGTTTTTGTGGACCTGTGGGCTCAAATGAGAGAGGCCCAAGTCCAATTTTTTTTGTTATATTTTATTTATTTATTTATTCATTTGGTTTTTTTTCGTTTTTTTTTCGTTTTTTCGTTTTTTTTTTAATTTTATTTTATTTTATTTATTTATTTTTTTAGTAAACAAAAGTAAGAGAAACAATGATGTATAATTCAAGCATGCTTGGTGATCTCAAACCAATCATAAGGAGTTCCACCCAAAGACAAAGGGAACCAAAATGCTCATGATCCTTGAGGCTATGCAAATGCAATGTTATGATGCCATGAGGGATCTTAGGGTCAAAATTGGGGTCTTACAGTCGGTATGGTGAAAAGTTGTGGTGCTCGATCTTAAATTCTTCATACAACTCTTTCATCATAGTGTTGTTGAGGTTACTGGCGTTGTCAATGATGATCTTGCTAGGTATCCCATAACGGAAGATTATCTCTTTCTTGATAAACCGGGTAACCACTTGTCGAGTGACATTAGTATATAAAGCAGCTTCGACCCATTTCGTGAAGTAATCGATGGAGACCAGGATGAATTGATGTCCATTTGAAGCTTTGGGCTCTATCATCTCAATCATATCGATGCCCCACATAGAAAAAGGCCATGGAGAAGTCAGAACATTCAACGGAGTTGGTGGCACAAAGATCTTGTCACCATATATCTGACATTTGTGACATCTTTTAACAAAGTTGTAACAATCAACCTCCATTGTCGTCCAATAATACCCAGCCCGAAGGATCTTCTTGGCCATAGCAGGACCCTTTGCATATACACCCTCGCAGCCTTCATGTATGGATTTTATGATCGTACTAGTTTCGTGTCTATCCACGCATCTGAGCAATACAAAATCATAATTCCTCTTGTATAACACATCACCGTTTAGGAAGAACTTGGAAGAGAGTCTTCTCAGAGCCTTCTTATCGGTAATGATATACCCTCGGGATATTGCCGTTTCTCCAGAAATTTCTTTATGTCGTAGAACCAAGGCTTATCATCAGGATCGACCTCAATTGCTATATAGTGTGTTGGTTCATCTAAGTGGTCAATATGGATGGATGGTGCTTCATTCTTCCATTTGACTTTGAACATAGACGCCAACGTGGCTAGAGCATTTGCTAACTGATTTTCTTCCCTAGAAATATGGTGAAAAGAGATTTCATCAAAGTAGGGTATCAGTTTCCTTATATGCTCTTTATAAGGTACCAACTTGCTATCCTGAGTCTCCCAATCACCTTTCACCTGACTGATTACCGGAGCTGAATCACCATATACCTCAAGAATCTTGATCCTTAAGTCGATTGCCGCCTCTAAACTGTAGATACATGATTCATATTCAGCCATGTTGTTGGTGCAGTCAAAACACAATCTAGCGGTAAATGGGAGTTCGAAACCAGTTGGGGAAGTGATAACTACACCTATTCCATGGCCTCGAGCATTGGAAGCACTGTCAAACACGAGCGTCCATCGCGATCCTGGTTCGGGGCCTTCCTTAGGGCCTGCTTCGAAGCCTGGCATGGTGAAGTCTCTGATAAACATGATGTCTTCGTCTGGAAAGTCAAACCTCAAAGGTTGATAACCTTCGACAGGTAGGGGAGCAAGGTAGTCAGACAACACTCTATTTTATTGCTCTATGGGTCACATACTGAATATCATACTCGGTTAACAACATTTGCCACCAGGCAATTCTACTAGTAACAACAGGCTTTTCGAAGATATACTTTATCAGATCCATTTTGGATATCAATAAAGTGATATGGCAAATCATATATTGTCTCAAGCGTCGAGTGGCCCAAGTCAAAGCATAATAAGTTTTCTCTAAAAGTGAGTATCGGGTCTCACATTCAGTGAATTTCTTGTTGAGATAGTAGATAGCATGCTCTTTCTTTCCTGTGTCGTCATGTTGACCCAAAACGCAACCCATAGATTCATCGAGCACTGTAAGGTACATAATGAGAGGCCTACCAGGAACCGGTGGTATCAAGATTGGTGGTTCTTGCAAGTACTTTTTTATTTTATCAAATGCCGCTTGGCAATCGTTACTCCACACAATCGATTGGTTTTTTCTCAACAGTTTGAATATCGGTTCGCAGGTAGCCGTTAAGTGTGATATGAATCTGGAGATGTAATTAAGTCACCCAAGGAAGCCTCAAACTTCTTTTTCTTTTCGGGGAGCTGGAATTTCTTGGATGGCTCGAACTTTGTCGGGATCAACCTTAATACCTTTCTGGCTGACTATGAAACCCAAAAGTTTACCGGATCGGACCCCAAAAGTATATTTATCTGGATTCAGGCGTAGTTAAACTTTCAGAGTCTGACAAACATTTTCCTCAGGTTCACAAAGTGATCTTCTTCAGTTCTGGATTTGGCAATCATTTCGTCCACATAAACCTCAATCTCTTCGTGTATCATGTCGTGAAAGAGGGTTACCATGGCAAGCTGATATGTTGCCCCTTCATTTTTCAAGCCAAATGACATGACTTTGTAGCAGTAGGTTCCCCAAGGCATGATGAAAGTTGTCTTCTCCATATCTTCTGGCGACATTTTTATCTGATTGTACCCGGAGAACCCATCCATGAAAGAAAATACGGAGAATTGAGATGTGTTGTCAACCAAAACATCAATATGAGGAAAATGGAAGTCGTCCTTTAGGCTCTCTCTATTGAGATCTCGATAGTCCACACACATTCTGACTTTACCATCTTTCTTCAGAACTGGAACGATATTAGCAACCCACTACGGATATTCAGAAATGGCTAGGAAGCCAGCGTCTAACTACTTCTTAACCTCTTCCTAGATCTTGAGTGCCATGTCAGGCCTAGTCCTTCTGAGCTTCTACTTGATCGGAGGACATTCAGGCTTGAGTGGCAGGTGATGTTCAACAATGCTGGTGTCTAATCCTGGCATATCTTGATACGACCAAGCGAAGACGTCAACATATTCACACAATAACTCTACCAACTTGGAGTGTACATGTTTGGCCAGAGATGCCTCGACTTTTACTTCTCTTTTGTCAGTTTCAGAACCCAAGTTAATGACATCCACTGGTTCTTTGTACGGCTGAATCTCTTTTTCTTCGTGATCAAGGAGCCGTGCTAGTTCAATTGGTAATTCGCAATCTTCCTCACTGTCGTCTTCAGCTTGGTTGATCGAAAATCCAGATTTACAGTTGATTGTAGCCATGTTGTAGTCAATAGTTTTGTTTGCTCTGCATATGATGAGCTTATTTTAGTATGTTTTTTTGAGAAAAGTGGAAAAAGGAAAAAGAAATCTTTTTCCATTTCGTTGTTTTTAGTGAAAAAGGAAAATAACTGAAAGAAAAGGGCACACAAGTTTTGCATGCAAAAAAGTACTTTTTATTTATTCACAGAATACTTTTAAACATGGAGGCCCTTACAAGCTATCCTCTCGTCTCGGGCGAGGACGAAGGATTGAGAAAACAAAATGCATTACGTTTTTTCTGAGTACACTATGGGAATCACGATGGACCGGTGAACGTAGATGCAGTCAAGAAATACTTCGCCTAAAAAGAAAAGAACATCTCGCTAAGTTGAAAACCCAAAAGAGAGGCTTAGGCAAAAATGAGCGTCTCAGTGGATTGAAAACCCGAAAGTGCGATCCAGGCAAAAATTAGAGACATAAAAACAGAAAGAATTTCCCGATAAGTTGAGTACCCCGCCTTGGGGCAACTTATGCAAAAATTAGGGATTATGGTAAGTAACTGCAGTATGCTAATCGTCCAATTTTAGAGAAACTTTGAGCATGAGGGTTGACGTCGATTCATCATCCCCGACAGCGGTAAAGAACATAGCGGACATCAAAAGTTGGTAGAAGGATTAAGGATCATTTGTATTCAATGTAACCCTTTTCCATGTAAATTACCATTTTTCAACTTTGTAAAAATCTATGGAGTCTTGTCATTTACAGACTACCATTCTACTCTTATTTACTTCAGCCAATAGTTTTAAATTTTATTATGATCATTTTTAAAATTAAAATCTTTAATCAAAATCATTTTCTTAAACATATAAAAGCAAGAATTTTTTTCAAAGCAATTAAAAAGAAGTATTAACAGCATTTCAAAGAGAAGCAAGTCTTAAGTGTGAAGCATTAAGGGTCCCCAAAGCAGTTAACCCTTCGGGTATCCTTAATCAAGTTTGTTGACCCGGTTCCCCTGTGGAGTTGTGTTTGTTCCCCAGCGGAGCTTCGTTTCTTTTTCCAGTTGAGTTGGTTGATTCAGTGCCCTGCGGCGTGTTATTTCGCTGAAAAAATTTATGCTTCCCCCGACTGAATTTGTGTATTCCTCAGCAGTTTTGATCCTTAACAGAGTAATTAGACTCCCCAGTAGACCGCGTTGGTTTCTCCACCAGTCGCCATCCGACTTGTTCCCAGTCAGGGTTTCCTCCTGGTTCTTGAGCAGCTACTTGTGTTTATCCTCTGTATGGTTGTCTCCCATTTTGATATGGTGTTGACCTAAAATTCCCTGTAGATTTGATAAAGTTTCCTCTCCTCAGTAGATCTCCTCCTTCCTCATCTAGAGTTGAGCCTTTGGGTCGTTGATCTCTCTCTCTCTCTCTCTCTCTCTCTCTCTCTGTTTTCCAGCAGTTGTCTCCCTTTTGTTGTGGATTGATCGAGGATTGTATCGATGATTCAAATTCTTTGCGACACCTTTGTATCCTTTGTGATCATTTTGTCAGCATAATCATCATACATATACATATATACACTCATATAATTTCATAACTGCATCACCATATTTGATTGATTTATTTGAGATTCTTATTCTCTGTTATGGCGGTACTTTATCCCCATACAAATTCGGTGTCTCTCCTCCCTCAATTGTAGAATGTAAGCCTATTAGGCAGAAAGACTTTAACCTTTCTCCTTTTCCCCACTGAGTTATTTCCTCGTGGATGATTATTACTTCAGCTTCCTCCCCAGTTGATTATTTGGATGAAATTTCTCCCCTTGAGTTATATCCTCATTGGGTTGAGTCTTGATTGACCATTTTTTCTAGCTCTTGTCTAGATAGATGCTTTGAATCTCCTAAGAGCTTATTACCCAGTAACTGGTAATATTCTTCTTAGTTTGCAGTTTGTTACTTCTTGCCCAATACACGGCAAAAGTATCCCTGTTTTTCCAGTAGTAGAATCCCAGTGGATTCATTTTTCCTGATTCCCCAGGAAGTATATCATTTATATGTTCATCCTAATCGGTGACAGATATCTTTCTTTCCCCTACGTGAGTTTATCCTTGATATGTTCATCCTAACCAATGACAGATACTCTCATTTTTGGTATTCTACCCAGTAAAAAGGTAGTTGTAATCCCTATTTTGTTCCCTAGAGAGTTAATCCTTAATATGTTCATCTTAACCGATAACATATTTCCTTCTCCTTGTGGTATTCTACCCAGTAACCGGTAGTTGCAAACCCTACTTTCTCCCGCAGAGTTTATCCTTGATATGTTCACTTTAACCAGTGACGGATACTCTCTCTTGGTATTCTATCCAGTAACTGATAGATGTAATTCCTATTTTTCTCCTCACAGAGTCTATCCTTGATATGTTCATCCTAACCGGTGACAAATTTTCTCTTTGATGGTATTCTATCCAGCATTCGATAGATGTAATTCCTACTTTTTGTTCAATTGGTATATCCTTGAATATGTTCATTTTAACCGGTGACAGGTATCCTCCTTGACATTCCCAGGCAAGTCTATCCTTGATATGTTCATCCTAGCTGATGACGGATTTTCTTCCCTGTTGAGTCTATCCTTGATATGTTCATCCTAACCGATGACGAATACTCTCACCTTTGGTCTTCTGCCCAATAACTGGTAGTTATAAATCCTATTGTTCTGCAGTTTTCCCCAGCAAGGCTATTCTTACCCAGTAGTCGGTAATGAATACTCCCTCCTGGTGGTTCCCAGTGAGTCATCCTTGATATGTTCATCCTAACCGGTGGAGGGTGTCCTCTCGGTCAGATCTTTATTACCTCCTTACCCAGTAACAGGTAGTGGATAATAAATTTTTGCTCCTTCTGCATTGAAGTTTATCTTCCCCAGTCGAGTTGAATGCGCATTTCCTTAGTGAAATCGCTTTTCCTGCATGATCCAAGTACTTCAGTTGCATACTGATCTACTCGTATTCCCTGCAGGTGTTTTGTTTCCCTGGTTGAGTCTTTCCATTTTGTATGGAATTCCTCTAGTCCCCCAGCAGTTCTAAGTCGTAGCTTGACCTACGCATAACTTCTTTTTCCCCTCAAGGTCTCTGTCTCCCCAGTGAGTTTTCCTTATGGAATGCATTATGCTCCTGCGGATTTTCGGTCTCTCTGATTTCTTTTCCTTTGTGGCCATATTTCCCCACAGAGAATTAACTTTTACATTCATATCATATGCATCATGAGGTCTCTTAGGGAGTAAAATTTGTTTCTATGTTGTTATTTAAGCCCATTCTACTTAGTCAAGCCAAAGATTTTAACCTTCACCTCCATAATTAGAATATCCTTAAATAGGGGTAGCTGCAAGACCCTAATTTTGACCCTAAGATCCCTCATACAATTTCATCATATGCATTAGCAATTGGATCATACCTTGGCATCCTCCTTACCCTTCTTTCATTGGGTTTGTTTTGGGAGAGATCACCAAGCACCATATGATTGTATCATACTTGTATTTTATCATTTTACTAACCAAAATACCAAAAATATGTCTTCGCATTTGCCTAATTCTTTTGTAGGTAGGGCGTGATCACCATTGATCTATCAAGTTCATATCTAGGGTTTGAGACCCTCATGACAAAGAGCACAACCATGAATTGATCCAAGAATGGTTATGAGCATCATATATGAGTCCCAATGATTCCTACATGTTATATTGATCAAGTTTTCTTCAAGAGTTTGAGGGTGATTTGCCTTGGAAACCCTAGTTTGACCGGGTATCTTGAGTAACTTCTCCAACAAGCTATCTCACCAATTGATCAAAATTTTCAAGAGGACACTTCAAAATTCATCATCTTATGAATATATGATCTACCATGAGCCAAGAAAGTCAAGAGAATTGAAAGTTAGCAAGTTGGTTGATGGTGGTTGGCTAGATGAATTTATCTGATCAAAACTGGGTCTCCCTAGACTCTATCTCCTACAATTTTCTCCATATGAAAATTATTCCAAAAGCAAAGTTACTCTAAATGACATTCCAAAAAACTTTCATGTTGATACCTAGAGCTAGTTTTTCATGGAAAATCATTTTCTGTGTTGAAACATTATAGGTCATTTTGTCTAAACCCTAATTTGAAAGTCAACTTCCCAAGGACATAACTTGCTCAATTTTTATGAGATGAAAAATTTCCAAGTTTCACAATCAAATTCAAGATGTATAATTCAACTTTTATGTTTGGAGTGAGAGCTAATTCAACTTTTATGAGCATGTGATATGAGGATACATTATAGGTCATTTTTGACATATACCATTGAACAAGTGATTTTTCCAAACTTAAAAAATGCATAACTCTATCATTCTAAATCCAAATGACATGAAACCGGTGACCATTTTGAAGTTATTTGAAATAGATACAACTTTGATGAAGACACGTTTCTCATTTGAAGCTCACATAAAAAGTTAAGCAAGGTGGAATATTAAGATATATGGCTTGACACTTAGAAAAAATTTCAACATGTTGAAATTTCCAAACTTCCACCTCAAAATTCACCATGGTCCAAGATCCAAATGAAAAAGTGTTCAACATCAAACTTATTCCCCTTGATCCAAGCTTTCCAAAGAACCCAAGTTCATGCATTTTGGATGAGGTTTGCTAGGGTTGCGCATGGCATTAACAGAGTTGCATCATTGGAGGAAATCAAATGTACAAACTTCATTTCACATTGCCTTGCCAATCAAGCTTCATTCAGACTTCAACATGATTGATTTTGGACCTTAATGCATTGCCTCATGGACTTGTACATGCCCATGCACTCGTGCCATTCACATTGCTAAATTTGGACAAAATTTCAAGTGTGCAAATATCACTCCCTCATGCTATAAATACATGACCTCTGTGCTCAATTCAAACACACCTTGCGCGCCAGCTTTTCCCCCCAATTCAAACCCTCTCATTCTAAAGGAAAACCTGAGAATTTTCAATTTGAAAATTGAGTTTGAATCTCAACTGTTGGAGATTCAAAAACTCCAGGATCCAAAGCCTTGTACCCTTGCTAATCACTTCCTACAAGCTTCTCAAGTGTGATCACATCGTGTTTGAAGCAAGCAACATCAAGTTCTGCACAACATTGAAGGTAATTTTCAGAAAACTTCATCTTTTCGATTCTCACTCAATTCTCATTAATTCTCTTGGATCTTTGGTTGTATGAAGTCCTACCAATGTAGGAAAGAAGATTGAGTTGCTTAGAGGTCAAATCGAAGCAACTCAGTTGACACACCTCAAAATTCAACTCCTCACATCTTTCTTCTATATATGTGGAGTTAGTTAAAATTGAGGTGATATTCGTGATCTACACCATTTTATCTTTCAGATCATGTCCTCCTTTTTCATTTATGTTATGGTGATGAAGGAACCAGTCCGACCAGGGTCATCAGAGAAGATGACTGACCTTTGGCTCCGGCGATGCGCTGGAAGTGTTCAGAGCCATTAGATGAGTTTGAATTGTTTTAATCTCGTGCGTTGCTTTTAAATACCAAGCATATGCCGCGTTGACTGCAGTGCACCACGGAACGCGCGCGCTGATCCACTTGATCTGCCACCTCAATTAATGAGGGAGATCAAGTGGTCCATGTTTTTTTCTATTTTCTGATTTTTATTTTAATTAGCTTATTTTCATTAATTCATATTAATTTTAATATTGATCCAAAAAATATGAGAGTTTCACCAAAAAATTTCAAATAATTTCCTCTTTCATATTTTGAATGAAAATTATTTTTTGGATCATTATTAATATTTTTCATGATTTAATTGATTTTCTGTTTGTTTTTAATTGTTTAAAAATACTTTTAAGCCTTTAAAAATTCTGAAATTTTTTCTCCAAGGTCCTTTGATCTTGTTTGACCTATGATAAATCTCATGGCCATTTCTTTGGTGTTTTGATGAGGTTTTAGGAATTTGACAAATCATATTTAATTTTAAATGTATTATTTTAGTATTTTTAATTTGAATAAATGTCAATTAATTGTGTTGACCTCTTGTGATGACTTGTATGAGTTTGACTCTTGTTGTTGGGCCTTGGTCAAGGTTGATTTGAATTTGTCAACTTAATATCATTGGATTTAGGGGATTGATGGAATGTACATTCCATCTCCCAAAATGAATGGATGATATTAATTTGGTAAAAGTCCTCCTTTGATCAATTTGAGTTTTGATCCATTCCCCTCCCTCTTCATCTCATTCCCATTCTTTATGCATTCATCTCATTTGGCCTATGATATCTCTAAGTCCTAAAGCTAGTCGATTGAAAAATCAACATAAGTATGGATGAGATTAGGCCACCTCTTTTGCATATCCTTTTTGTGTGTGGTATGTTTCATGAGCATAGTCTATTATATTATGTCTCTAACATGCATTAACACCAAAATTCTATTGCCCGGCCTCAAATAGTTGTGACTTCTACATAAGTCTAATTACGATTGCTTAACATAGCGCTAAATTTGTGACACAAAAAGACATATCATTCTAGTTAGTGGGATTGTAAGTCTCCCCTCTTTCATGGTATTGTGTGGAAACTTGGCATTTTTTCCATCCTTTGGAAGATGTCTTGGTTCAAGGATCCATGCTTGTGATAAGTGGGTTGAGTGTTCTCCAAAGAATGACTTCAAATAAAAAGCAAAAGCAAAACAATATTAACTTCTAACTCATTAACAACTAACATTTAATTTCAAGTCCTTTATTTTAATGCACTTTAATTTTTAAGTTCTATTCATTTGCCATTATTCATACCATTCTAATTTTTTATGTTAATGCAATCTTCACTTTGTCCATTTGGACCATATTGTGTGATATATCTTGTTTGTGTATATTTTGTCTGTTTGTGTGGTCTTTGACCATTAATGTACATAATAAGAACAAAAACCCTAAAAGACTTTTGTGTGTACTGATTGACTTGATCTTGGACCAATTGGACTTAGAATTCAGGCAACCTCCCTATGCTAAAGGACTTGGCCAATGCCAACTTTCTATGAAACCAAGTGCTTGCAATTTGAAACTTCATCTGATACATCATTCAAGGTCCCTTTGAGTTCATCTGCAACATGATCACTGTGAAGCTGTTATTTTGAACCCGTGACTTGTGGAATTCATCTGTTCATGGGCTAATTTGGAGAAGATCATGGAGTGGCTAGCTTGGATGTGGTTATATTTATTTGATGCCTTGATCTTCAAGATTAATATAATTATGCATTTGTGTGTTGCTTGATTCTAAATGTCCAAGGGAATTTGGGTTTCTATTGACATTCTTGTCTATTGGATTGCTACCCATTGGTCAAATCTTTTCAACCCTTAACTTTTAATTTTATGCATAGGATTAGTCTCTTCATCTCCTCCCCATTTCTTTAATTTCAAAATCTCTCCCTTCTTTTTTTAAAAATCTTCTTTGATTGAACTCATTTTGTTCTAAACTTTGACCACTTTGCAAACTAGAAACTTTGGTCTTATGCCATTGCATTTTCAAACTTCTTTTCTTAATCAAACTTGTAAATGAACTTAATTATACTTGACCTAAACTTTCAAAAACCCAAAAAGAACTAACTCATTCAAACCATTTTTAGGCCTTTGTGCCTTTCAAACTTAATTTTGTTAAAAGAAATGCATCCACTTTGAAATTTGTATCACGAACTACGAGGTTTTGATCCCTCATTTTTATGTTGGTACGTAGGCACAAGTTCGAAGGTCTTGTCAAACACAAAAATATAATTAATGAATTCTTTTTTCATCTCTCCATTCTATTTGTTTGTAAACATCATTTTGTACAAAATACACATGCACACAAAAAAGGGCTCCCTAGGAGTACCTAGGACACTTTGGGTTCTAACACATTCCCTCTATGTAACCCACCCCCTTACCTGTAATCTCTGACATTTTATTAGTTTTGATTTGAAAACTTCTTACTTTTGGGTTTTGTTCGCACTTTTCCCTTTCCATTGGAAACAATAAAAGTGCGGTGGCGACTCTGGTTTTATTGATCTCTAGCTTGTCAATAGCTTGACGATCATGAATTTACTGCTACAGTTGTTAGAAACTACCCTAAGGGATCATGCATTGATTGATTGAAAATTCTAAGTTAGAAGTTCTAAGGGAGCATGCACATATTGGTCAAAATATTGATTAAAAACCCTATGTATAAGTCCTACAATTGTTAGGAAATGATTAAAGTCCTATATCATATTCTAATTCTAATGGGATCATGTCATTCTATCACTAAAATAACAAAATAAGCCCATAAGGGCAGAATGGTCATTTACAAAATATGTCAAAATATCACAAATCAAATTCTATGGCCTAAAGTTGAGATTGATCTTAACCTAATGTTGACAATGATATTATTCTAAATTTAATCAAAGGTTAATTATCCCTAAATAAAATCTAACTAAAACTCCTAATTAAAATTCTAATTAAATCTCAAGAAAAACCCTAATTAAAATCCTAATGAAAATCCTAATATCCTAAAAAATCAAGATTTAATTCCTAATTGTCAATTATCAATCTAATTAATCTAACATTAACCTAATTAATCTAATTACAAATTGCAAAATAAACAATTAAGAAAACAAGAGAAAAAGCAATTAAATGGGAGGTTTGAATTGGAAATGGAGGTGCAGAACTGGATTTGACTAATGGGCTGCAAGTGAGCCTAAAGCAGTTTTTGGTACAGAAAGCACATTCCAAAAATGAGGTGGTGTAAACAGCATGTGGGCTGCGCCTAAGCCCAATGCCAATTCATTCGTTTCTTGGGGGGTGTATGTTGAAAATGTATGGTGAATCAGAAGTAAGGCCAATGGGTTTGGCCAAACCCAACTCTCATTTCTTTCAATAGCCACTAAGGGTGTAATGGCAATGATGGTGTGTGAAACGTAAATCAATGGGCCTTAACAGATTAAGCCCAATCCCTCACCTCTGTTGACTTGTCCAAGTCAACATATTCAAATTGGTTTTCAATGCGCGCTAATTTTCTCTCTGAGTCTCACCGCCTGTTCGCCATGGATCATTGCGCCGGTGGCTGTCGCCGGCGATGGTGGTGGCCTACACCTAACTACCACCACTATTGGATGCATAAAGATAAGACAAACACGAATATGAAAACGGATTTGGGCAATAGTCATTGGGTTGGTCGAATCGAACAGAGATATGGAAGAACCCTAGCCATCTAAAAGTCAAATTAAATGGCGCTTGGCCTGAATCAATCTCTACCACTATGGGGCTTTTATTCCCTACCCTAAGTACTACGCTCTAGCAAGCTCAAAGTAAGAATACGCTACGAAAGGGAAATGACTTACTAGAGAAGACGGTCGAAAAATCCCACTGGTGAGTTCTTGAACTTGAGTCGTCCTCTTCTTCTTCCTCTTTCTTCTTCTTCTTCTTCTTCTTCTTCTTCTGAACTTGAAAACAATGAAATGAGATTGCTATGGCTTAGCTCAAGCAGATTGAAGCTTCAATTTGAAGCTTCAATGACTTCTAGGAAAGAGAGCTTTGAGTAAGGTGAGGGAAGAGAGATTACAACAGAGTGAGTGCAAATTCGAGCAAATGCCAAGGGTGGTAGAATGTGAGTGGTGAATTCCTTAAATAGAAGTGATGTTTGGAAATTTTGGTAGGTTTGGATTTAGGTCTGGAGTTAGTTATAGGTGGCTTGGGATCAGTTGAACTTGACTCACTAAGTTAACTGAAAATTCAGTTAGTTAGGGAGTGGAAACTCAGTTAGTTATGTTAGTTTATGTTGGTTAGTATTGGTTAATGTATGAATGATTTTGACACTTGACTGGATATTGTAGGTTGTGGTTAGATTGAGGTCATGTGGAATTGGTTTTTAGTGACATGTTGATCATGTTGCAGGTTGAGCTCTTAAGTGACTTTGGCTTTTCACTTTGATTAAGGTTTCTTTGAGGCTTACCCCTCAAGCAAGTCTTTTGAATCAAGCCATATTCTCCAACCACCAGTCTTCTAGTGTATGAGCCTGCATTAGGGTTTTGAAGGCCAAGACAAGGCCTAGGGAAGCTCCACGAGACCACACCTTGATGAATTAGGGTTTTGAAGAACCTAGAGGATTGCCCTGGACAAGTCCTTGTTGAATTCAAGCCTCTACCATCACAATTAGGGTTTCACATCCCTATGCTTGATGGGGGTAATCAGACCATGCTTTTGAAGCTTGATCTCCACACAAACCTTAGCTTTACAAGCCCAAGGTTTTTGAATCCATGATGATCCATTAGTGAAGGAATGATGCATGAGGATGAATTATGAATGTATGCAAGTGATCCTATGACCAAGTGGTTGGATGAATAGTTAGGAAAAAGGGAGGGTAAATTTTGGGGTACAACAATGATAATCCTAGTTGGTTTCAAATGTTGTTCAAATTATAAGTGTTTAACGACCGATGATAAGTCACATATTTTAGTTTTGTTGTAAAATTATAAGGAGTGTGTCATTTTCGCTTTGTAAATGGTGTAAACAATGAATACTTTTTGTACATATTTCTATTTGAGAAATGAACAAAAAGGTATAATAATTTTGTTTTAGAAATGGAAAGAATATAGTTATATAATTCAGATCCAAACCAAAATTTAGAAGAAAGAAAATTAAATAACAAGAATATCCCCTCGGTTAATATTACAACTCAAGGTAATAATATTTCTCTATTGCCTCGGTTTTTCTGATAACCGAAAGAAAATATGTTCGCGTCATCCAATTTCGAAAATAATAAAAATCCAGTTGTCGAAGATCGAACACATGTGCAAAACACTTTACCCCTTGATTATTCCAAATCCGAAAGGTATAGTGATACGCTTTCATTATCTCGCATGTGTAACCGAAATTAAATCCACATTACATCCGGAATTAAATATGTTTTTTTAAGTACTAAAAACAGTTGCGGTGTTCATAAAACCAATCAAACCTTCTGCAACCATTAAAAAAGAAACGGAGAGAGATTCCCTTGACGCAACCCTCACTTCTTGAAAGTCCAAAATTTGACTAACGGAACTAGTATGTATGTAAATGCTTATGGAAAGCGCTCAATTATTTGTCTTGAATTGTACCAATCTTATTGATAGATAAACATAATTTACTAAAGCTAGATACTACAATTTCAACGATAATAAAGCTAGCATATTTATTTAACATATGCTTATACTTTAGTTTGCATTACAGGTTGGCGTCATTTAAATTACTATTATATGATATGATATGATATATAAATAATATAAAGTAGGTACGATGCTCCCATTGATGTTGTAATTGATCAATCAAACCAAAAGAAAACAAGACTTTATAATTAAGCATGCTTAAGCAAAAAGCTAAATCTTAGAGTCAATTGCTTTTTTAATCAACCAATTAACTAGAGGCTTATATTAATGAAGCCACATGAAGAAAAGGACCTTAACTAATAATTAATCAGTAAGTGATCCCCAAACATGTCAAATCAGAAAGTGAACATTAGATTTTTTGCACTATGGTTTGAAGTTAGAAACAAGATGATAATTAATAAGAGTAGAGTACTATGAATGAATATAACACTTTGATGGTTGGGTGTGTGACAAATGTCACTTTCATAATAATTTGACCCTACTTGATACAACATTTTTCTGGCCATGCCTTATCAACAAGGCATCCATGTGATCAGTTTGAGCTTCTTGTGAAATTGTGGATCATGACGTCTAATGTGATGAAAAAAGACCAATCATATACTTATTTATTTTTATAATAGTGGGATTTTCAAATTAGATATTAAAATATAATTTATTTATTCCTTTGTCTTTACCCTAACAAGATATTTTATAATTTTAATTTAACCTAAAAAATAAATAAAAATCGATTACGAAACACGAGTTCGAACGCAGTGTGACGTCTAAAGTAGCGAACAAATATATCCTTATTTTTCACCCCGCAAAAACACGAGTTCAAATGCAACATGATGTTAAAGTAGCAAATGAATATGTCATTCCGTTTAGATTTTTTTCCGCAAAAACTCATTAAAGACAAGATTAAACAATACAGACATAGTTAAAGATTTGAGTCTAATATATTGATTCGCTCTTTAAAAGATGAGATCGAGATGGGGAAGGTATTCAGGTTTTATACTCCTAAAAATTAAAAATTGCAAAAATTATTATTATTACCCGTTCAATAAATATATTAAAATATCTGAATCTAAAATATTAGTTTATCTAAAAAAAATATAGATTAAATAGACATGTTTGATGGAGCATATCCATTTTGTTGTCTCTACTTAATTAAAAATGAATGAAATTCCTGACCATTAAATTTTTTGAAATTAATTAATTACTAAAATATATTATTTATTAGTATTTAATGTGTTTTGATCAATAAAAGATTTCTATTATTAAAATGATTTTTTTTATTTGAATAGGTAAAATAAAAAGGGCTTGATTTTTTGGGAACAATGTTGTTATAATTGAGGATAGAAGAGCAAATACGAGATCGACAGATCTTATTTTGCATTTTTTGTTTTGTTCTATGGCCCTACTATGGTTGGTAGGTCTCTATTTATAATACTTTATGTAAAATAAATTGCATTAAAAATTGGAAGATTTCACAAAAGATTTTAGGGTATGTACTATGAATCCATTGGTTTGGGGTCCTCTTAAGTGACCAAATCTTTTGATAATACTATGAAAGACTTAAAAGATAAAATAATTTATTTTAAAACTAATATTATAGTATTATTTAATTTTTACAAATAATGTAAAATTATATTATTCTATGAGTCTTTCATCTTTATATTGAATTAATTTTGGTAACTAGAGATAATCTTGTGTTTAACATGTTAGATAAAAGAGAAGAAAAGAAAAGTATGATAGTGGTGTGGTGTGAGGGTCTACTTTGTTACGGCTTGTTCCTTTCTTAGGCTACAACGCATGCATTCTTCGACCCAATAACAATCTAATCCAACTTCAATTTTCTTTATTATATCAAATCTAACTTATTTAAATCTTTAAAATATATATTTGCGCTATTTAAATTCTATTAAAACTATAAAAAAAAATTTGTTGATTGAATAATTTGTTTTGCCACTATTTATATACATAAATAAAATTGTTTAAAAAAATAAATAAAAAACTTGAAAGGAAAAATGTTATAAATAATTAACAGCATAGATATAAAATCAATTAATAAATAAATGGAAAGTGTGAAATAGTAAAAGAGGTATTAAAAAAACAACTCATTAAAGTAATGGTATTACGAAGATTAGTTAAAAAGAATGAAAGTAAAAAAAGAAAAAAAAATGTGAGTAGTGTAGTTGGTAGGTTAGATAACATAAGAAAGGATTGTTTTAATGATGTATTAAAATTATATGGCTTTACGTTTTCACATGAAAAGAATTGAAATAGTAATCGGTTAAAGGTGTTATAGGTTCTAAAGTATCCTCAAATAATTAGGGTTAAATAGATTATAAGTGTGAGAATAAAAGATTAAAAAATAAGTCTTGTGTTGTGTGTCAGAAATATCTCTTAAACATTGTGCATTGTTCCTATGGTTCATGTGCTTCACAAGAATGTCAACCGAGAAAAAGTTTTCTTCAATTAGGATGTTTAGGGAGAGATTTGTGACTCGTATTTTGCATGTTCATCATATATCAATCATTTCCTTTTTCTCATCATCTTTGTGTATTATTTTGTTTTTGGAGATCTATCTCCGATCTAAAAAATGAAATGGCTTGGAGAAGAAGGAGATCGATAATTATGCCTTTCATGAAGAGCATTTGATTTGTTCTCTTAAATAAAATTTTAAAATTATATATTTTTTCCACAAATGTTTAAGATTAAAAAAACGCAAGTAAATTCAGAGTTACATGAAGTAAGAGGGACGGAAGATGGAGAAAGGTGATGTCATCCGAAGTTTAAGGGAAGAAATGACAAAGTTCGAGGATAAGGTGAGAGAGTTTAAAAAAGGCGCTCACATATGACACCATTATCTAGAATAACCTTAAAGCTAAGTTGGAAGAGTCTAAAATGGACGCAACCCTTGCAATGAAGCAAGGGTTTGAGAAGGCTGGAGAGTTGGTAAAGTTAATGTTTCCCGATCTTGCTTTAGGCGAGCTCAACCTCTTCGAAGAAATTGTGGATGGAAAGTTGGTGAAAGGAGTTGAAATATTGTATATGCTCATTTGAGAACTTGAAATTTCTATAATTAACATGGCTATATATTTGGAAATAAAGTTCAGATGCTCTGATTCTACATAAGTGCGATGATACTCGTTAGAACACAATGACATCTTTATAGCGCAATGATACCCCTTTAAGGCGATATGTTAACCGGAAGGACACAACGATTCCCTTTAGTACACAATTATACTCCAAAGGATGCAAAGATATCTTACAGGGTACTATGATATCCCGAAGAATAAAGTGATGTTGTATGTCCTAAATTGTGTGATTTTCATAAGAGAATGTAGAGATGAGGTGAATTTAGTAAATAAGGCGCTTCATTAGAAACCTTTACCCATGTAGAAAACATAGTGCCACCCTATCACTTTATTAACAATTATGATAATAAAAAATAGAAAAATTTGTCTATGATAGTTTAAACAATATAACTCGCCTTTTTTTAAAAAAAATAAAAAATAACTGTAGTAATGCACCTGGTTCACTGAGTTCCACGTCTTGGGGGCATGGTCATCGTTCATCTCTTCCAAATTATAAGCGCCACAATACAATTTCTCTTGTACTCTATAAGGTCCTTCCCTAATTAGGAAAAAGTTTATCAATCTTTATCTCCTATTCATTGACAATTATCATGAGTTGTATCTTCTGGAAACCCTTAGTTTCACGGTGGATTTCTCGATGTGTCATTTGGTGTGCTTCGTCTATTATACCCATGTTGCAACTGAGGCATATCTCATTTTCTTCTTCATCAAAGTTTTCACGTCATCAAATGGGTGTGTCTATCTCCATTAGCATGATCACGTTTAAACCTTATACCATTTTGAATAGAATTTCCTTTTTGCAAGAGTGATAGCATCATGTGATACCACCAAAGTACCTTTTATAGTTTTTCTGGTCATAATCCTTTAGATTTTTCCAATTTCTTCTTGATTCCAAGAGGATAGTTTTATTTGCATAGTTGGACTAGCTATTACCTTGAGGGTGTTCGCCTGAGACAAACTTGGTTTGAATTCCTAAATATTGGCAGAACTCTTTCAATGTTGAACTGACAAATTGAGTTTCATATTTTGGTAGGCCAAACATGCAAATAATTTTTTTAATAGAATTGCCTTACTCTCTATGTCGTGATCTTTGGAACCACCTATGCTTTTATCCTTTCCGTGAAGTAAACCTCACCTACAAGAAAGAATTTTAACTTCCTTGGGACCAAGGGAAACTTTCATATAATTTAAACTCCCCACATATGGAATGTCCATGGCAAGGTAAGTGAATGGAGCAACTTCATGGGGTGTCGCGTAAGTCCAAAAATCCTTGGTACTTGTATTTGTTGACGGATTTTGCGTTATCTTTCACTAAACATGGTCAATAGTATCTTACTCTCAAATAAATTATTTTCCAATTATCTTCCTCCTATGTGGCTTCCACATACGACTTCACATACATTAGTACCAACATCATTTTATTTTCACCGAGACACCTCAACATTGGTCTTACTCTTCCCATCTTGTATATTTTTTCTGCATCAAAGGTGTATTTATAAGATAACTTTTTTGTTCTTCTTGCCTCTTCTTCGTCGTGATCACTTGTAATGTATTGGATTATAGGTGTCATCTAACCATTTTTGTTTGTTATGTCAATGGTGTTAACTTTGAAAAGTCCAACACTAGGGGTGTTTAATGTTTCTTGTATTACTGGTTTATTGTGCCATGGTTTATTTGTGCTTGAGAGTTTTAATAATAAATCTTCTCGAGATTTTTGTTCCATGGGAACATATGTTACCTCGAAGAAGTTAAAACCCTAGATAACTCTTGAAAATTTTACAAATATTTTATCAACGAGGCTTCTTTCGCTTGTTACTCACCAGCAAAATAATTGGTTACTAGTAGAGAGTCACTTCTTCATCGATGATTTGAATACACCTATCTCATTTTATAAAGTAATTATTGTTATAAGGGCTTTATATCAAGCCTGGTTATTGCCTTCTTTAAATTCAAACCACAACGATTGTTCAACAAATATTTCTCTATGACCTTCCAATACTACCCCAACCCCACTCCCTTTCAACTTTGAAGCTCTAATTATTCACAAGATCCATACTGGAGGAATGTATTTGCCTACGGGCCTATTAAATTATACCAAGAAGTCTACTAGGCCTTGAGATTTAACCATCCCATGTGGGACAAAATTCATGTCGTATTCAGGACTTGACGAACTAGAAAAGTTTGTCTTAACAATTGTAAGGTGGCCTTGGAATTATGACCTCAACTTCCTTGACATTGTGACTAATGCTAAGGAAAATATTTCTATCTTTTTATATCTTAACTCGACTCCCTTGAATACCTTTCTTACAAAGTTGGAAGGTCTTTCAACACTATTTAGTCATTGGATCAACAGATAACTCAATGCATTGTAAGTTACCGAGAGGTGTATATATATATATATATATATATATATATATATATATATATATATATATATATATATATATATATATATATACACACACCTTCCTTCGGGTGAGTTAGAATTGAGGGTGCCTTCAAAAAGTTTTTCAATGTTAAGAAAGACTCCTCTAAATTCTTCATTCACTCAAAATTTGCATCTTTTTAAGTATGGCAAAGAACTGAAAGGTCTTTTCGCATACATATTACAAGATTTGAGATATGGTGGTTGTCCACCCCTCTAACTATTAAACTTCTTTGAATTTCCATGGGTTTTTTATATTAATTACGGTATGAAATTTGTCTGGATTAACTCTGATCCATGGGATTTTTATATTAGTTATAGTATGAAATTTCTCTTCTTTGACCCTAAACGGGCACTTAGCTGGATTCAGGCGTATGTCATACCTCCTAAAAGATCATAAAATATCCTCTAAATTCCCACAATGGTTCTTCTCATTTGGCATTTTTACTACCATTTCATCTATGTATACCTCAAACTTCTTCTATATCTCTTGTGCAAACACCTTATCCATTAGTCTCTGGTAGGTGGTGCTAGAGTTCTTGAGGTCAAAAGGCATTCACTCTTAATAAGGGATTGCACATGTTTCTCATGAGAGCAGCCTTGGATACGTCAAAGGAGTTCATCTTTATTTGGTTTTACCCTAAATGCATGTACATGAATCTTAGCATTTTACACCCTGAAGCTCCATCAATCATCGTGTCTATGTTAGGCAGGGGATATGGATCCTTGAGACATGCTAGATCAATATCAATTAAACCTACACACATATTCAATTTGCTTGAGGACTTTATCACCATCAAGACATTAGGTATCTGTTGAAATGTATATTTCGTGTCAGGTTTTTGTTATCGTATCCACAGAGATTGTAAGATATCGCCGCCGTTCGATGGTTGTTTTAATCTTAACTTAATGTAACAATAGGGTTTTGATTTTAATCGAGTTATCTTGCATAAAAAGTAATTAATTGCGGTAAAAGTTATGTTTTGATTAATATGAGAAATATTGTCAAAGTTAGGTTTCAATGATCACTTTGCATGTATTTGCTCGGCCAACAATCTTATAAACTCCTTTAGATGATAAATCATTTCACAAAGTCCTCTCAAAATGTTTCTCTCGAACACATATTGTGAGTTTTGCCATTTTGATCCATTGTTTCTCTCGAACACAATCTATCAAAATGACAACTTTTTGGTTCAACCTTATGGTGAACAAAATCATTCGTTACTATCTCTAGCTAACAAACAAGTTTGGATGAAAACCTAGGTCAAGAGTCGGTAAACATCTCTCGATCATAAACCAACACAAAGAGTTTTAAATAGAAACAAAGTTTTCATCATATATTTACCGTTAAAGAGTTTACATATGAGGATCCTTACATTTACACACAAAGCTAGTAATCACCTACATCTAACCTTGACAAATGGATGACTTAGCTACTCATTTTCATGGTAGCTTGGTCGGCAAGTAAGGAAAGAAGGTTGATCAACATCCAAGTCGGATAATCGAAGTTGGATGGGAATCCACCTTCTTTTTGTGGAAGATGGTTGCTAGATGAAGAGAAATGGAAATTAGGGCATAAAAGCTCCCAAAACAATGCTGCAAAAATATCTAGAAAAAGTACAGAAATGGAAAAGTTGGTAAAAATGAGGTATGGTGCTCAAAAGTGGCACCTGCTACTTATAGACCACTGCTGGGCTGTCATGTTCGCTAGGCGAGCAGAATGGCTCGCCTAGCGAGGGTCTAAAATGGGCACATAAGGCCCCTGCGCCCAGAGAAATCAGGGTCTTGGTGAACTGTGATGTTCGCCTAGCGAACATACCTTCGCCTAGCGAAGGACACGCTTCAACCTTCGCCCCAGCGAGGTTGAGAGGTTTTGCTACTGGAATGCTCGCTGGGGACTCGCTAGAGCTTCGCCTAGCGAGTGAGTGCTGGCTGCGTTTTTTCACCAAAACAGAATGAATTCGCTACCACCTTCGCCTTGAGCTCGCCTAGCGAATTAATTTGCTAATTTACTGGAGCTTTTCGCCTGGAACTCGCCTAGCGAACCAAAGCTTCGCCACAGCCTCGCCTAGCGAGCAGGCAGATGAAATGCATGTATTCTTTGGTTCCTTTGCCAATTTCTTTGTGTCTTCATTTTCAATTAGTTCATGTCTTTCCTGCACAATAACACACAAATCAAAGGCACCAAGCTTGTTGATCAATGTAATGCATTTCATGTGAAACAAATGTGGTTTTGACAATTTTAGCAAGGAAAAAGAGTGAAAGATGCCCACATATGATAGCTCTAATAAGCACTTTTGGGCATCTAACAGTATCCATGTGAGGCATTGGATCTCATTTACGAACCTTCCTTCCTTGAGCTTACTCACTTCCTCATCAATAACTATTCTTCTCTTATATATCATTTTTTGTTTCTTCTGTATGAATAACCTGATGGTGGTGTTTAGGGTTAGGTGATTCGATGACTAATGATATTCAAATATATTCTTGAAATATTCGGAGGACTTTAGGTGAATAGATCCCCAATTTTCTAAAGAAAGGAAAATTAACTCTTTATGTCCGTCTCCGTTAAGGATGTCCCTAGACTTGTAGTCTAAAAACTTTGAGCTCTAATCTGAACCTCTTTAAGATCTTCAATGTGGACCAATATATGCTCCAATTATTCTTTGCTCGGGTCCAAGTCCACAAAGTTAACCCTGTGGGCGCATGGTCTAAGTCACAAGCTATGAATCATTTATGCCCTCTTTATTTTGTGTTGTAGAATTTCCTGGTCACCTCATTACTTCTTTCGAAACTCTTACCCACTCACTATCTAGGGGATACTTCACGGGTAGGTAAAGGATGGACAGAACCTCCTCCAAGACATTGAATGTAGAGAGTCTAATATTTTTATTGTATGATATTGGGGAGTTTACCAGAGATATGTAACTTTGAGGATCTTTGTGTTTGTTCCCTCTCCAGAAATGGTTCTGATGGAGATATATCCCTGAACTTGTACCTATTTTCCTGAGAAACCTACTACTAAAACTTCAAAGGGTTGAAAATGTTCAAAATATAGCTCAAACCATTCAAATGCGTCCCAGTAGAAGACATCAACATAAATTACATGGTCAATGAAGACTTACTTTATGTTCTAGTTGAACATTTGCACATTGGTGACAATATGGTCATCCTCCTGGGGCAAATTTTTTTTGGCAATGTCTGTGTGTGAGAAAGTGATATCAGGAACAAAAGATGAATGATGTGTTGAGGCAAATAAAATCATGTCCATTACCTAGCGATCATATATTTTATGTGAGGAGCTCGACTTTCCTCCTCCAACAAATCCTTAGGATATAGTGTCAAAGGTGTGACGAGCACGTCCTCATTCGTTTGTTTCTTCTAGTTTTTTATTTTTCCGGATTTAGGGGTTTATAAGATTATCATGGCCAAAAGGTTGAGCCCTCACTCCAAAATTAGTTGATGCACCCTAAACATACCTCCTAAGACGCCCTTCTTGAATGAGGCGTTCTATATCATTATTTGATTTGTGGGGGTCATCTATATGGTGGCCTTTAATGTTGTAGTATTTAAAGCATTTGTTGAGGTTGTTTCCCATAACCTCGTATTTAGGGGTTGTGGGTTTAGGAATCACTCTCTTGTGAAATACTTTTGGGAGGTTTGGTATCGTCGTATATTTTGAGGTGTATAATTTTCTATAGGTCTTTTGGGAGGTTTGAAGGTTCCCAAGTCTATGATTGGTAGTGGGTAATTGTTCTTGCATTGAATGGAGGAGTCTAATCTTTTGTTGCTTCTTTACTTTGCATCTCAATCTCTTTTCTCTGTGCTGCTTTCCTCACCCTTCACGTAACATTTTGCCCTTCCCATTTTTTTCTCCACTTAGTTGCAAGTTTTGGGGAGACTGATTCATTGAAATTTTTGGCTTTCTACCCGTTTTGGAAGGCTCCTATGAACATCTAATGCTTAGGATTTACCACATTTATGGCAACTTCTTTGAAATGTGCTAAGTACTCAATAAGAGCTCAAAGTGTCCTTGACGCACATTGAAGAGTAATTTGGGGGACACCTTGCGGTGTTTTTTGGTCAAGAACTGATGTACCAACTTCTAGGATAGGCCTTGATAGTTGGTTATAATTGTGGTTCTATCTGTTGTGCATGTAATATCAATCAATGTTTTTTATGGCAATTGTTAAATGGAAGTGTTAGTGACAACTGTCAAAAGGCTTTGATCATAATAATTGTTCCTCTTGATGATGCATCTAAACAAGAAAGAGATATCTAAAGCCTCATCAGTCAATTATAATAAGATAAAATTTAAAGTTCGTCAATACTGAAATAAGAAAGGGATCTTGAAGTTTGTGAACTTAAAGATGTGAAAGCTTGAAGTCTGGAAGTTATGGACTCAAAGTAGTGAAAGTTTGAAAGCTCGTCTAGTCACGTGCTTAAAATTTTTCCTAGCTCTGATAAATTTAATTGTAAAAGTAAGAAGAATAAGTCTTAAGGTACTAATACAATGCACACACATGCACAAAGTGTTTTTAAATATCTTCTCTTTTTATAAAGCATCTTAAAATCATTTCGAAAAAGCACTTAATTGATTAAAAGCTTAGTTAATCAATTAGGAAGGTAAATTACAATGTCTGAGATCTATTTAATCAATTAAATCAAAATGTAATGTCTCCTAAACCATTAAGGGGGTTGATAATCAATTAAGTGACATAGTATTTCAAATTTTCCTAATTTAGATTGATTAACTAATTAACACGTATATTTAATTGATTAATTCATTAAAATGACCCATGAATTGTTTCCTTTTATTAATAATTTTTCTATATAAAGAAGGTTTCTTCTTATTTGAAAATACATCAGTTTTATGAATATAAACTTTATTGTATCATCATTGCTCTCATTCTTTTCTAAAGTCTTTTTCACCTTAGTTGCCTTAGTATTAAGAGAGTGAAAATTCTCATATGAGAGTTGTTATATTGATGTTGTGTTGGAAGTATTTATTCAAGAGTATAATTATCTTGTAATATATTTGTAATAGAGTTGAAGGTTGCAAGTTAAACCTGGAAAAAAAAAGATTGGTGAAGGTTATTAAGGTGAGGAACTATAAAAGCTCAGGTTGTTGCTATAAGGTTTTTGGGTTGATCATGTGTGAAAACTCAAGTTGTTGTCAACAGATATTTAGACTCATCATGTGAAAAGCTCAAAATTATTTTAGTGGAAATATCAAAGAGACACTCTTGAGAATCGGAGAAGGCCATGTGGTTTAGGATAAACTAGGATAATTCTCTATTATAATTTTCTATCCTTCATCTCTTTCCCTTTCAGTTATTTATTTTATTATAATTTTTTTCTCCGCTTTCTTATATATTCTAACATTAATAAAATAAAAAATTTATAATTTTTTTTTTTGGAAATCTGTATATCACATCCTCCTCCTGTGTTTGGAGTCATTTGGTTAACAATAGTATGAGGAGATTCACGTACCAATGTAAGGCCGTCTCTTTCAATGTTTTTAGAAGAGTTTGCATTTGAGTGATTCTGGTGCGTCTATGATCACCATTTGTATGTTGAAGGCGTTGACATGCTCGTGAGGGCCTCTCTCTTCCTATCGTACATTTTTGTTATGAAGGCGCAATTCATAAAAATCGGCCTACATCTCTAATAGGATTTTTAATCACCAGAAATGGATGTAACGTGTGTGGACACCATTATGAAACAAAAGTTAGGTCAACAAAAACTCTTGAAAATGTGTGATTCTAGAACATTTTACAAGACTTCATAGTGAACAACAATTGTACTTTTTGTGAGTACGACAGTATATACTCTGCGTATGAAAAGTCAAGAAATAAGTCATATGCATGTGATTTTTAAAGAATATGATGATTTGGTCTAACATTGAGGTAAATATATATAACCCTCGTTAACCTAGTGGGACGTGTTGAGTCTTGACATAATTTTCTCAGTCTTGACCAATATTACTGCGCTCCATCAAGGAGTACGGTGGATGACTACCTCCGAGAATATCTTTGGTCGTGGCGACATTTCCCATGTGCCGAACATGTGTCCCAGCTCGCCGAACCTTATATGAGGTCTCTCGTGCATCTCATGTGATTGAAGTTAATGTCATATCGGACTGGACTACAAAGAGTACATAACATCCTAAACATGAGACTTGTAAATGTGAAATGATTAAAGATCTCTCGTGCATCTCACGTGATTGAAGTTAATGTCATATCGGACTAGACTACAAAGAGTCCATAACATCCTAAACATGAGACTTGTAAAGGTGAAATGATTAAGGAATGATGGTTCAAAAGACAAATTCTGTAAATCGACGTTGTTGGTTGTCATGATTTGCACCGGATCAAATTTAACTCTAAATTATAAATCAAATTTACAAATTCATGTTCAAATCAGATAAGCCAAGTTTATGTAAAATTCTCTTAAGAATTTTTGTTGTCCAATTTAATGTAACATTTTCCAAAATTTTAATTGTATTCATTTTCTTTATACTAAAATAAATATTTATTCTCTACTCTATAATCTTTTTTTATGCAAAACATTAAGCTCTTTTTCTAAATTAACAATAAATATTCTAATATAGAAAAATAAATCAATTATCTACCCTATAACGTTAAACATATAAAGGCTATAAATTCTTAACAGATTCTTACAAATAAAAATTCTTTTAATTCCCATTATTTAAGCTTGAAGCTAGTAAACATATCTTTCAAATGTATCTCTCATTTCAAAGCCTATAAAAGTTGACATCATATCTAAATCCCACAAACAAGGAGGTGAATCTAATTTTGACCATACATAGAAACAAAACAAACACTTCAAATCCTCAAAGGATCTATCAAAATTTACAAAAATAAAATAAAATAATTAATACTTCATAATAGCTATCTAGGATAAATCTCATCTTTGAATTTAGCATTTTTTTATAACACCCCCCAGTCAGTTGGTGATTTATATTTTATTAGAAAAACATCATCCTCCAAAAATATAAATGAGATAGTGATATATCTTTCTTTCTGAGGTAGGTGTTGATTTGAGCAACAAGACATGATTGTAGTAATGTAATCCCTATCTCTATCTCTATTTCTATGTTTTGTTGACTGTCATGTCCCATTTGGCATGTGGATGGTTCACGTGGCCAACCTACACACATCAACTTCTTAACCTAACAATTATTATAACTATACTCTAAAAAATCTAAAATACTTTTCAATCATATAGGTTTAAATTTGTTTATTCTATGGCACACCTTGTGCTAAACTTAATTATTAATATATTTAATATTTAATGCACTTGCCTTTCTTTTAAATATTGAAATTTATGAGTATATGATGCTTAGAGAATAAGATGTGAAGTTGCATATATCTGCACTCTTGACATATTGAAATTACTCTCTCTGATCTTAAATATAAATATCTATATATTTTAAATCAAAATTGATCAAATAAATTTATTATTTTATTTATATTATAATAGCAATAAGAGTGCATCAAATATTAGATATTTTATAAGCTAATGCATCATGATATCCAACATCAAGGATTGGGAAAATTAATATAATAAAGGTTTGACTTAATGGCTAAATATATACAATACTTGGATTGGATAAATAGAGTAATAAAAGATTGTATATCATACGAACTTTGTTCAACAATGCTATGCGCCTTATCTTAATTTATATTGTGAAACTATGATCTATGAACTTTTTTATTAATAAAACTTTATTTACCTAAAATAACTCTAAAGTATATGGCCTTTTACCCTTGAGAGGCTATAATAAAAGAAAAAGTGAAAAATACTTGAATTAAGTGTTTTAATGGTGTTTCAAAAATTAAATTGTTAGATGGAGGAGAAGAGTAATTTTTGTGTGTAAATGATTTTTAGATAAATTAAAGATGAATTTATGTATTTTTTTTAACTGTCTTTAGAAAACTATTTTCTGCTTTATTTAATAACAGATCAAATGTTTGGTTTGATTTAAAAATATGTATTGGTATGTGATTTTATTATTCTCTAATAAACTCTAACCGATCAAATATTTGTCTTGTTTCAAAGATATGTATTGGTATGTGATTAGATTATTTTCTTAATAAGTTCTAATATGTTGATGATGATTACAATATGAATTCTAATATGAATATACGAAATTAGATTTTTAATTGTTTGGATGTTTTGTTAGTGGTTTTTGTTCTTATACCTCTTTGTGTTTTTACCTAGATGGTTATCAACTTTTATTTATAATTATTTTGTCATTATAAAAAACTTGAATAAGAGATAATTATTGAATTGGTCCCTCTAAGTTTATCTAAAATAGAAATACAATCGACATATTAAGTCACAAATATGCCATAGATGATGCGTGTGCATTGTTTTGTGTGCAATTTGCAGAATCAAATGTAGTACTAGTATTAACTACTTTAACAAGACTATGAGTTATCTCAAAGATACCAAGAAGATTTTTGGATAGGAACTGAAAAACATAAGTACAAATTGGCATGTCCACATGAATGATAAAAGGAAATGTTATAAATAGCAAAATCTATAAGCAGCTTAATCATCAAAAACATACAAGGATTGTGTGGCCCTTGCATTTTTCTCAATCACAATTTTGGAATCTTGAAGCCTTTTGGATTTTATTGTTTTTAAACTTTTGAATAGTCCTACTTCAATCTTTGTCTGTCAGAGAGAAATGATAGATTGGGGTGGCAAGTTTCTTTTATTCAAGTCCTGATTTTTATGTTTTCTTCAAGTAATAACCGACATCTCATTCAGAAAAAGTTGAAGCTCCATTTAATTTTTTATGCTTATTTAATAAGGTTTATTGGCATCCTTCCATAATTTGAGGTATAATCAAGATTTTAAGCTTTAATAACATTTGAGGTCTAACTCTAATGTGATTCTACAACTTGGGATAGAATCACAATCAAATACAATTTACATAGACAAATTATGGTTGCACATTTTGTTGGAATCGTCCATGTTTGATCAAACAATCATATAATTGAGATATCATATATTTTCCAAAACATTAAAGTATTTGATGTATGTGTCATCTCACATATAGTATTTGATGTATGTGTCATCTCACATATATATTGTTCAACTTTCACTTTTTCAAATAATGTAAGCCTTCTAACTCATACTTGTCATATATGATTTTATCTGCTTATATGTCCTAAATTCTTTCATCCAACTCCAACAACATATGCAATGTTTGGTCTTATGCATACCATTGCGTACATAAGGCTACTCACAGTTGAAGAATAAAACACTTGCTAATTTTTTATTTTTCTTAGTTATTATTTGATCATTGTGTCTTACTAAGTTTTAAATAACTAGGTAGTGGAACATGTACAAGTTTGCCATTATATTGAACCTCTCAAGAAATTTCTTGATTTAGTCTTTTTGTGACATCAACATTATTATTTTAGATCGGTCTATAATGATCTTTATTCCAATAATGTTCTTCACTGCACCCATATTTTTCATAGTCAAAAAATTGCTTAAGACTTTCTTAAATTCATCTACCGTTTCTTTTATTTTTATATCAATTAACATATCATCGACATACAACAAAAGTATGATGAAATCACCATTTTCATATCTTTTTCTTCACAAACACACGGTGGTCAGATGTCGTCTTTAGAACTTTTGTTGGATCATGAAGATACCAAATTTCTTGTACCATTCTTAGACCATGGGGAATTTTCTTCAAAGGACACGCACGACATTATTTTTCTGGTTGAACAAAACCTTTTGATTGATCCATATAAATTTCTTCATCAAGGTCTCCATGTAAGAACAATGTTAACATCCATTGCTCTATCTCTAAGTCTAATTTTGCAGTTATACCAAATATTACTCTAATATATGTCATATTATCACAGGTGTGAAGATTTATTCCAAATATATGAATTTCTTTTGATGTCATCCCTTCACAACAATCCTTGTTTTGTATTTGGGGTTTAGGTTGTTTTCTTTGAACTTTAGTTTGAACACATATTTATTTTAATGTCCTTCTTCATTTTAGGAGTTTTATCCAGTCATACATTTTGTTCTTCTTTAGAGATTTTATCTCTTCTTTCATGGATTGTGTCCATTTCTCATTATCTTATGTCTCAATGACTTCTATGAAACTTTGAGTTTTCTCTTCATCATTAGTATTGACATATTCATCTGAAAAGGACCTTTTTGACAGTTGTCTAGCTCTTGTTGATTTTTCACTTAAGGTTCTTGTTCAACCTCATCATCGTTTACAATTTTTTCTTCTTGCATTATTTGATGTTCTTCTTTATGATATGGGTGCTCCATCTGGCGGGATTGTATTTCCCGACCATGATCAATATTTCCTTGAGAAATTTGTTCCCTTAAATTTTGTACTATGGCGATCATTGGTCTCTTAGATTAAATGTAATGAACCATCTTATATTTTTAGTATACCATATCTCTGATTTGAACAATATTTGTCTTTGATGATTCCATAGTCAAAGCTCAAGTTCATCTCTTGGTGAATCAATGTTTATTTATTCCTTTGACTTAGCTAAAGATTTTCTCTTGCACCTAAAGACTCAAAATGACCATAACAAGGTTTCCTTTCAAATTACATTTTCTACTACATCTCTATTTAACGGTATTGAGGGAGATATACTTATTAAATTAGATGCAATTGTTACTACTTCACCTAAAAATAATGTTGGGAGTTTAGAATAAGAAATCATGCGTCCAACTTTCTCAACAATGATTATGTTTATCCTTTCAGCTGAAACATTTATCTAATGAGTCTTAGGAGGTTTTTCTCATATATAATTTTATGGATCTTGCAATAATCCTAAAATGGACACAACTACTCTTAACTATTATCATATCTTAAACATTTCAACTTTCATCCAGATGCTCGTTCTACAAAAGCATCAAACCTTATGTATTTTTTTAAGAATTTGATCTTTAGTCATAAATGAATAGTTCCAAACCTTTCTTGAGTGATATTCAATTAAGTTACCATATTATTTATCATCGCCAAGGGACCTTTTAGATATGGAGCACACATAAAAGTGAACAAGGTCTAGAATTTACTTTCTTTTTCTTGCACCATATAATTTTTAAGAAAATATTTTGTGTTGCTTGCTTTCAATACAATCATCACATGATTCAAGTATTTTTCATCTTTATGTTTGGTAGAATATCTTTAGAAAAAATCTCCAAACCTTTCTCATTTATTTCATGTCATTTGTGTGATAACATTTTGCTTTTATATCGAGAAATATTGATCTCTCATAAATTATGTTTTTCAGGGGACAAATCTTGCACCAGATCCTTAAATAAGGGTGTTCAATGTCTTACACCAGAATTAACTAACAATTGAAAAATAAGATAATAAAGCAGAAAAACAATATAGGAACACACAAAATTTTAACCTGGTTCAATGAAACCATACATACGTATGGGGGGACACTCTACCCAAGAAAGGAAATCGACTATCATAAATTAGTACGATTAGTCTTATAGGTACACCAACCTCATGATGTTCAATACCTCGTCCTAATCCTAGTGACTTTCTATTTAGTTCACCCCCTAAATATGAGAACCCTTCTAACTTTTTTTCAATCACTGATCCCAAGTGAACATTCCTTCAATAAACAACTTAGAGAATGTTAAATTACAACTCAACGAAACAAACCAACATTATGCCTTAAGATATGAATGAGCGCACTAGCGTGGTGTACAATAAAAAGAACAAAGGAATCAAGGAAAACTCTAACATTAGATAACTTTAATCATTGCACATATACTCAAACATTAGGTTTGAGTCTTCCTTAAATAGAAATGCTTCTTATGGGCTTTTTCCAATGGGAATAAGCAGCTTTGATCTCGTTCAGAAATATATAGTTTTTTTTATTTGTTTCACAAAAACCTCCAAGAGATATGATTTATTTTTTATTCAAAATCAAATTTAAATCTTTATTTAAATTTATTTGATCACGTCCAATCCAATCAAACAAATCCACATAAATGCATTGCTAAAAGATAGCAACAAATCTGCAACAAATATGATTGAAACAACAAAAAAAGCATGCATATAACAACTATAACATTGGCCAGCTGACAAGGGTCAGGTGTTGCACACATGATGGGACATCTCTTTCCACATGTGTTCTTTCTTCACAAGAATAGTTGGGGGCAGATGTGCCACACCAGCTAGAACATCATGTCCAACATGTATCCTTTCTTCAAAGAAATAACTTGAACATATACCATATTATTTTGCATAATGCAACAATCCAAAAAGGAACAACAACCCCCATTTGTCAAGTTTTGGTAAGAGATCTTAGGATTTATCTGGACAACTTTTCTTCAGACATTTTCTCGCCCAATGCAAAGGAAGTATCGACAATGTCACGTAGTTTGATGTTGAAGTCAGAGATAGATTCTTATTCTTTCTTTCTCAGATTCTTAAATTTTGTAGTGAGGAGTTGCAGTCTTGACATCCTAACCTTGGATGTACCTTCATGAGCAGTTTTGAGAATCTCCCATGCATCTTAGGCTTTAGTGCATGTGTTGATCAATTCAAACATGTTCTTATCAACACCATTGAAAATAACATTTAACGCCTTAGATTTCCAAGAGCTTAATTATCTTATGCATTAATCCATTCAACTTCGGATTTAAACTCGATGTACCATCTTGAGAAATAGTAACAGGGTGTTTCCAACCTTTTACCATAACCTTCCATGTTTTGTTGTCCAAAGAATTGAGAAAATTAATCATCTTGGATTTCCAATAGTTATAATTTGTGTCATCCAAGACACGTGGTCTGTTGAATGACCCTTTATCCTTAGTGTTATCCATTTTACCAAAAAATATCTTCCATGAAGCTTACCAAAACAGAATAAGGTGCCTACTCTGATGCCAATTTAAATTTTATTCTTAAGGGAACAAATATTAGACTAGATGCTTAAGCAAGGGTGTTCAAAATCTTACATAATAATTAACTAACATTTGAAAAACAAGACGATGAAGAAAAAACAATAAAAAGAACACATAAAATTGTCCATCCAGTTCGGTGAAACTACATCTACGTCTAGGGAGACACTTTACCCAGGAAAGGAAATTCACTATCTTGAATTAGTACAATCAGTCTTATAGAAACACCAACCCTATGATGTTCAATGCCTCTTCCTAATCCTAGTGACTTTATATTTAGGTCTCTTCCTAAATATGAGAACCAGTCTCACTTTCTTTCAATCATTAATCCCAAGTCATTGTTCCTTCAATAAACAACTTAGAGAATGTTGAATTACAACTCAAGTAATCAAACCTAGAATGTGCCTTAAGATGTGAATGAGGGCACTAACGTGATGTACAATAAACACAAACAAAGAACTCAAGAAAAATCCTAACACTAGGTAACTTCAATCCTTACACATGTACTCAAACATTCAGGTTGAGTCTTTCTTAAATAGCAATGCTTCTTCTGGACTTTTCCATGGGCATAAGCAACTTTGATCTCGTATAGAAATATAGAAGATTTTGTTTTGATTTCTTTCACAAAAATATCCAAAAGATATTATTTGTTTTATTCAAATTCAAATTTAAATCTCCATTTAAATTTATTTGATCACGCCTAATCTAATTAAATAAATCCACATAAAAGCATTGCTAAAAGATAACAACAAATCTGCAACAAATATGATTGAAACAACCATAAAAAAACACGCAGAACAACTACAATATTGACCAACTGACAAGGTCCAAATGTTGCACACATGCTGGGACATTTGTTCCCACATGTATTCTTTTTTCATAAAATTAGTTGGGGC
The DNA here is from genome assembly GCF_024323335.1 of Lathyrus oleraceus. Taxonomy (NCBI): domain Eukaryota; kingdom Viridiplantae; phylum Streptophyta; class Magnoliopsida; order Fabales; family Fabaceae; genus Lathyrus; species Lathyrus oleraceus. The sequence continues at coordinate 371,862,474 of NC_066579.1, forward strand.
CAGATGTATCATATCAGCTAGAACATTATGTCCAACATGTGTCTTTTCTTGACATAAACAACTTGAACATACCATGTTATTTTGCATAATGCAACCAATCCAAACAGTAACAACATCTTCATTGTTTATCTTTATTTTCATATTATACAATGAACTTTGATTTTTCCCATGAGAAACAATCATACTTCCTCTTTTGAGCTTTTGTCTTGATTTATCATTTCAATGTCATATAACTTTCCTATTGATTTAAAGTTTAGATGCATGTCTGAAATATGTTTTACCTCCTTCAACACAAGATAATTATCATACTCTAAAATGGGTAACACTTCACTAATGCCAACAATATTACATCTAAAGTGATTTCCCATATTCACCACATCAAAATCTCAACATTGGTAAGATGAGAAAAACTATACATGAGGTGTAACATGGAAAAATGCCTCTGAATCAATCCTCCAACTACAGTAATCATATTTAACATTTAAATAATTGTCTTCTCCGATAAGAAAATTACATTTTTGTCATCAAAGGCCACTACAGCAGTGGTTATGTCTTCCTTCTTTTTCTTCGGGTCAATCTAGTTAGATTGAATGATCACAGATTGTTGACCTCTCTTCAAGAATCAACACTTAGGTTTTTTATGATTGAGTTTGTCACAGTAATAACAATTGAATCTAGTGCGATATTTAGCTCTACCTTGAAATTTTCCAAGGCCATTTATTTTGTTGATTTTTACCCACCCTCTGTTTTCAAAGACATTGTCTTGAAGTGATTATTCAAGCTTTTTTCCTCCGCCTTACCTCATCATTCAACAAGTAGTTAGTATCAAAATCAATGTTAAGTTTGCCTTACCTCATCATTCAACAAATTGTTAGTATCAAAATCAATGTTAAGTTTTCCTTCAGAATGAAAATTACTGAGAGTTAAAGCTAGAATGTCCAAACTTTATATATATATATATATATATATATATATATATATATATATATATATATATATATATATATATATATATATATATATATATATATATATATATATATATATATATATAAAATCTTGTTTCACCGATCGTCTAACATGGTTTGATTTTCATTTTAAGCATCTTCTTTTGAATCAACGATTAAAGCTTTGTCCGAAATTTATGTGTGTTGGTATAAGTTGATACATGTTCAAACAAGCTTCGATAAATGTATTTTTGAATAAGAATTACTCGTTTTCTATTCTTTGTCTTCTAGTTTCCCCCCGAATTTATCCTTCCGTTGCAAAACAAGTGTGAGTTGTGTAAGTCTCATATTGTTTAAAAAATGGAGGTTGAACATTTTATAAATGAGAGGACTCATATATCACTTGTCTTAAGATTTGAGTGAATATGTAATATTTCTCTTATTTTTTTTGGATGAGTCTTTGATCTTTATATAAGTCATTACCTACAACTTTCACGTGAATGACTCATGTAAGTCTTTGCAATATAAGTGGTATACCACAACTGACTTCTTGTATGTGTAGTTGCGGGTCCTTAGCTTGTACATATCCCCATTATTTTCGGCCAATGGAACCAGAGTTGTATAGTAGAATAAAATTAAGTTTGTCAATATATGATTCCCAATAAATTTTCAAAAAAGAAAGGTGGATGAATATACATGCTTAAATACCAAGAATTTTCTTACTCATAACTTTCCTAAATAAGTATTAAAACACTAAAGCATTTTATTTCCAACAACAAGAACATTTATTTTATAAATTAGAGGAAAAAGAATCTGTATAATTTCTTTTATCAATAAACTCACAATTAGCACTAAGCATGAGTAAAATTAAAGAGAATAGAATAACTAAATCACACCAAAATATTTGAATTGAATAAGCATTAAAAACCTTGATGTGACACTATCACTAAATTGGTGAATATGGGACACATATGTAGTGGGAACATCCATATTGGATGCACAATAGACCATGCTTTTCTTTTTCTAGTTCATACATTAAAAAATAACATAAATTCCTTTATCAAACATATCAAAATTCTAAAAGTCTTTCCCATTTTCAATCATTGTATTATTTTATAGCACCTCACTCCTCTAGGCTTCAATAGATAGAAATTCAAAACTGTAGGTTAAAATTTCACTTCTCTATTCAAAGTTGATACAAAATTTTCTTTTCACTAATTTGTTTGGACTGATATGAATATAACCAATGAGAACCAACATAAAACTTAGCATAGTATAAGGAAAAATGCCAACTTTATTATTAAAAAAAACAATTATTTATGAGACAAAAAAGTTGAAAATATTGTCCATTATTTCTTCTAGAGATTGACATCAAACTTATGCAACATCAATAAATGTGTCATGTGGATAATCAAAATCTCATATATATGATTCTTAAATCTTAATCTTATCCTATCTATGAAGACAAGTTTAGAATAAGTATATGAAAGTAGTGATAATGAATTTCAAATCCCAAGCCAATGGAATTTACTGTTTTCAATAAAACACCTGAAATAATTAGTACTGTGTAGAGTAGTGAAATCTCAATCTCAATCTCTATCTCAATCTCAAAATCTCAATCTGAAACTCAAAGAGATATATAAGTGTAGATATTGTTCTGCATGTACGGAAAGAATAAGAAATTTGAAGAGAGAAAATAATGGTAGGTCCTACAAAGAAAGAAGCACTAATAGTTGATACATATCTTGATTAAGTCCTACCAAGACTTTGTCTGGAATATCTTGTTTGCTGCCCTACATTGCCTCATGTTTTAGGACTGTCATTTCTTTTCATTATTATTACTATTGTGGTCCCTCCTCTCCCATTCTTTTCCACACAAAATAACACTCTAATTGCGGTTCGATGCGATTGAAAAAACTACTTTTTCAACAATATTTCGACCGCAAAATTGCATTTACTGAATGCAATTTAAAAACTTTATATATATATATATATATATATATATATATATATATATATATATATATATATATATATATATATATATATATATATATATATATATATATATATATATATATATATATATATATATATATAATGAGATGTGATTGTGCATATAGATGCATATTAGTCATAAACTAAAGTATATGTTAGAAATACAATATCTTCATATCAACTATATTATAATAACATATCTCTCTCTTAGAGACACAAAATCATTCAAACTCTCAAAGATATATACAAACACATTGCTACTCCAGCTTTTGCCTTTGCCTCCTTCTTTCTTTCACAGCCTGTCAAAACCTAAATTATTAACTCAACAACAACATGATTATTCCATTTTTCTAATTCTTCTTGTTTCAAACCAAAACTGTTATTTCATCTGCCAAGTGTCTTCATGCTGTCTATCAATTTTCTCCAAATTCTCCATATGTTCATGCACTGCTTGGATTCATCCGTCCTTTAATCTATTCTTTTTCCAGCCATGATTCAACATAAACCATAGAAATATTAATCATCCACTTGTTATATTATATTATCAACTTTATGGAAGAATATGTTCGATGAACTTCATCGTAGAAACCTTCAGTTTTGCTACTTCTTACAACAGGTGATGATGATCTTTGATTTTTACATCAACTTTTTTTTATTGTTTTGTTTTTGTTGTTCTTAGAAAAGAAAGAAAATAGTGAACTTTTTCTTTTCACTTGAGATTTGCTTTATGAGAACTACAAAGGAGAAATTGACACTTTTTTTCCTGTGAGGTTTTATTTTTTTGTTGTTTTAGTGACAGACACACATAAATGCCTGCTTCTAATGTTCACTGATTTATTCAACATGAAAGTTTCTGGAAATGTTTGGTTTTTTTCACTTTTGAACCTTTTTCTAAGAAAATTATCTCTCTCTAAGTACTTCATCTTCCACTTTTTATTTACGAAAGTTTTCTCTGTTTTGACAAATTTAATCAAACAACAAACTAGTACAGTTTCTATATATGGTTTGAATCTGTGCATCAAAAAAGGTAGCAACAAAATCTGGCAAAAAAATATTTTCAGATCATGGTTTGAATTCTTGTTGGTTGGAAAAAAAAAATCCTTGAATAAGATTTCCATTAATATTTAGTGTTTGGTTTGAATATTTAGATCTATCTTCCCATTTTTTCTTCAAAGATTTTTTTTAAAAAAAAGAGAAGAATATCATTTTACATCTATGAAACACGGATATTCGAAACACAACGCTGCTATATAGTTTTTCATTCATATTTTTCTGAAGCATAGTCTTGTTAGTCATTTAAATCAGTTACAAAAAGTTTCCAATTTTGTTATTAATCATATAAATCACCGCACTTCGGATGGAAAACATGTTTGATGTCGACACTTATTAATATTATTGTCGTGTTTAATGTCTGTGTGATACAAATACCAATAAATATAATTACAATCAATGATTTCAATTTTGTAAAATTTTTATTAAAGTCAACACACCAATATGGTGTCTGATATTCGTATCTGAGTCATGATTTGGGTAAGAGTGAGAAATAAGTTGATAAGTATTGTTTTTTTTTTCAGGAATGGGAACAAAAATTGAATATTCCATAAATCCACTAGCATACTCAGGAGATTGCAACAACTTCACTTTGAGTGGTGTTGATGCCAGGGAACATTATCAAAACAAAGAAGTGAAAGTGATTAACAATCATTGTAGTATTGGAGTCAATAATTTGCAGAATCCAATGGACAAGAAGCTTAACCGAAACAACATAGAATCCATCAAAAAGACAATGCAGATGCACGAGGACATCTTCAAAAACCAGGTATCATGTTAATATTGTTTTCTCTATCTTAACAATGCAAAATTCAAGTTTTCTTTCAGTTTTAATAGAATAACACACATGCTAATAATGTGGCAACAATTAGGGTTGCGCTGTTATATTGTGACTGCAATTGCGGTTGAATTATTTGAAAAATTTATTAATTGGTATTTGAAAAATTGTAGGTAAAGGAACTTCATAGAGTATACAATGTACAAAAAATGCTAATGGATGAGCACAAAAATGAAAATAAATTTTGGACCCCTATGAACCAAGGTTATTTTGTTCAACAACCAACACAAATTTCATTTAGCCATGTCCAAATTTTGAAAGAGGATTTAATGATAAAGGAAAGAAGTGGAAGCAATTCAGGAGATATGATAATAAAAAAAAGAGAAAGTGATTTTGATCTTGAAAAGCCAGCAGCAAGTGATTGTGATGATGAAGATATGGAAGTGGATTTAACTTTATGTATAGGAGGAAGCAACCAAACAAAGAATAAGAAGAAAAAGTCTTATAATTTGCTTCCATTACCAAATTCTTATGTCTCTTTTCAATCAGATAGAATTGGAGATTGTAGTGACCCTACCACACCAATGAGCAGCTCTAGTGTTACATATGATCAAGATAAAAATATGCCACATTGGTTTTCTCAAGGTTTAAAGCTTAAATAGGGACTTTAATTAACTTGTTTAATTGTATTTTATTATGATTATGATTATGATTATGATTCCTCTTTACTAAACATGGACCACTTCAATTTCTATGGTTCATGTGATTGATCATATATTCCAATAAAATGGATAACTTATATTTATAGTTTCTTCATATGGGTGTGTCACTTTATGTGTATAGATAAGAGTTAGTGTATCAAGTTATTCTTAAATTACTTTTATGATCAACATGTTATTTTCAAACTTTAATGCTATTATAAAGGGTAAACATAGTACTATCACTTGATGCTTTATGTGAGTTTTTAAGTGTATAATTAGGAAAGTCCACTCTCAAAATATTATATAAAATTAGAAAGGTTAATATTCCTTTCTTGCCTCAAATTCTTATTTTGACTATGTTGTTATCATCAACCTTATTTTAGCTTAAAAAGAATATAACAATAATAATAAATGTACCATTACAAAGAGGATAAGAGCATCAAATGGGGAAGTTTAAATAATGGCAATCAATATCATTGCTTTACAGATTGGTTTTTGTTTTGCAAACATAATTGTCATCAATTGGAAAAATATTATTTTAAGCAATTTCTTGTTTACTAGACTCAGTACAAGGACAAAACTTACGGCTATATTTTATGGGCCTAAATGGTGGATGGTAAAGAGTAAATTAGAAAATAAGTTTGCTATAGGGATGATAATGTCAATACGTAAGTTTGCTATATGAACTTGATTTAAGTGCATGCAAATATACAAACAAAATTGTTCTGAATATTAACCCTTTTAAAATATCTTAAATAAAATCTAACTTAAATGGAGCATTTCATGGTAGTCATGTAATTGCACCTTGTGGAGATTTGTTAGAGATTATAAGTTAATTTTTTAGGTTGCTAAGTTTCTAATATAGGTAATTCCTTTGTTCTTCGTAAAGAGTTAATGGAAGCTGTTGTGAATTGATGTCGTCAAAAATAAATTAAAATATGATAAAGATTGAGTTTTTTGAACAAACAAAAAAAATCTTATTTAGTATTACGAAAGAGAGAGAAGAAGGAAAAAGAAGAATCGAGATTGGTTATAACTGTTTTACTATTTACTGTTGAGATATTAGATATAATTCAAGTTAAGTTGTGTAGCTCAAGCCCAAAGCTAATTAGGATTTAGGGTTTGTTACTTAGTTTGTTATTTTACTTAGTAGTCAAGTCACTTAGGTGTATATAAATATGCACTTTGTAATTCAACTTTATCATTCAATTCAATAATACAATCCTTATTTTCTTATTCTCTCTCCTCACTGAAAGTGCCTCAAGCACTAACAAATTGATATCTAGAGCTCTGGTTCGATATTTGATCGTGTTTTCAAGAATTACACGTCAGAGATCGTGTTTCCGAGATCGTGGGTTATTGTTGATCAATCACTGCAAAGATGAATGGTAACATAAATTTATCAAACTCCCTTCCAACTCATGGAGTCCCCCTCTCCTAGTTTTTGTCTTTTTTCAACAATCATGATTTTCTCAAGTTTTCTATATCCCCACGGGATAATCTATGGGATATTTGTTTTTGGAATTTTTCATCTTTCCCGCTTGACTTTTAACTTGTTATAAACATAGAATAAATATTAACTTTCATGGTTTATCCATAAATTTATCAGAAAATATCAATGGTACTAACCATGAACTTCTCACTACGAGATTTCACAAACATTTTTCAAACCTTCTTGCTAAGATACAAATATTTCACCCACGGCCGCTCAATATTAGGCCTTGGCTTCGTAATGTAAAATGATTTAAAAATATTACACACTAAGATAATTACAAAGTCAAAGATAAAATTTCACAAAAAGTCTTATACACATATAGTTATACCTAGTAATAATTTGTTTCATCATAGGATCAAGTTCTTTGTGTAACGAACACAATGTAGTTACCATATTCCTCCGAAGGGATATGATGATAAATTGATAATATTCTCTGAATGAAAATGAACAATACAAGCATATATAATTAGTATTTGGTAAAACATGAAAACTAAATATAATAGAGACACCATAATTATAAAACTACTCACTTATTGAGGAATGATGCTAAGTAGCATTCTTTCTCATTCGCTATTCGTGATGTTAAGTGTTCTTCAATGTTTTTAGCAGAATTATTTGTAAATCGTACTCTAATTAGATCCAACAATCCATAAGTATCCGATTTATGTAATTCTATACATACACGGTGAATGTACCTAAAAGGTTAAACAAGGTACAGAAAATACGTGATGAATTAATTCTATATAAAATAATGAATGTACCATATAATGAGATATACTTACGTGTACCAAACTTCTAGTAACTCTATGTCCAGACACCAGTTTCCACCAATCACATCCTTTATATCTTTGAGAATCACATAGAATTCCTTTAACCCCTCAATCGTAGGATTATGTTCTAGTGAAAGAATAACTATCGCTTCTTCGTTGTGCACAACGTAAGCCATAATTTTGGAATATGATTCTTCAGAAGGAGCTAATAACATATATTGGATCTCTCTACCAGTGGGGGGGCTGAACAACTTTCTTTTGTGCTTGCACCACGTACAACATTTCTACCAGGAAATTGATCATATGCATCATCCTCTTCATTTGTACATTGTGGTATGGTTCCACTGATTCTCTACATCATAAAATACACAAAGTAATACAAAACAGAATTGACACAATATGCACAACAAATAAACATATAAATATTTAGATAACACAATTATCACTCTCACATACCGCACATAACTCTTTTAATTCTTCCAATTCTTTCCTTCGAGTTTCCCGCTCCGCTTGTAACTTCTCATTAATTTCTTGTTTTTGAGTGGCTATCTTCCTCTGAAGCTCTTCCAACATTTCATTTTGCAGCCTGATGCTTTTTTTAGACGTACCAAAAAACACTCTTAGGCCGATGCCATCTCTAACCCCACGGACACGCCCACCATGTTCCTCTATTCCGATGGCTTCTACTAATATATCATGTCGTGGTTCTGGAATAAAGGTACCTTCACAGACTGAGTTAACCAACGAATCCTACTCAATATGATAAGACATACATTGTTAATTACCAAAGCGACTCATGGAGGCATCTAAAGTGTAGTCTACATACATATACATAATAAGTCATACTTACAACTCTCTCAGCTACCAATTTGGAGGAATTTAAAGTGTAGTCTCTATTTGGTCTCAGTCGAGCCCTCTATTTGGTCTCACTCATGGAGTCCCTCTCTCCTATTTTTTTTTGTCTTTTTTACGCAATCATGGTTTTCTCAAGTTTCCTATATCCCACGCGAGATAATCTATGGGGGTATTTGTTTTTGGAATTGTTCAGCTTTCACACTTGACTTTTAACCTGTTATAAACATAGAAAAAATATTAACTTTCATAGTTTATCCATAAAATTATCAGAAAATATCATTGATACTAACCATGAACTCCTCACTACTACGAGACTTCACAAACATAATTCAAACCTTCTTACTAAGATACCGATATTTCACTCGCGGCCGCTCAATGTTAGGCTTTGGCTTCATAACGTAGTCACTCGTGAGTTATGACTTAAAACTCCTCCAAGTCGTACCAGCATAAGTTATCCATTTTTTTCAACTTCAAATTATCACTAAATTCAAATGTCAACTACACATTTAGAACAATAATAAGTATGTATTAATGTTTATATAACGTAATATCGAATCGATAACAATTGAAATTACTACCTGAACGTCTATCCATATGATATTTTTCACCTCATCGAATACCTCCTTCCAATCATCTAACAAAAAGATGAATTTGCTACGTCCAAGGAATGCAACATAACTCTTAAACAACAAAGAATTAGGACCATTAAAACAGTATGAAAAACACTAAACTCGATCGGAAGTTTAACACCCGAATTACAAACTTTTGTTAGTGTAGCCATCATTGTGGCACCTCTTTGCTTTTTTTGTGTGTTCTCCTACTACAGATTGTGAATCATTTATCATGGTTTCATTCGTATGCATAGCTTCGTCGCTACTAGATGAAGAAGAGGTCATTTATCAAGACATAAGCATCAACAATAATAAGCATGCATCAACGACAATAATAAGCATAAACAACAACAAATACATAAGCATCAACAACAATAACAAGCAACATCTTCAAAAATAAGTATCAACAACAACAAATGCATAAGCATCAATAACAATAGGAATCAACAACAACAATAATATTAAGTATCATCAACAATATTAAGCATCAACAACAACAAATAAGAATCAACAATAATAAATATATAAGCATCAACAACAATAAGAATCAACAACAACAACATCTTCAACAAAGCATCAACAACTACAAAAACCATCATCTTCAACAACAAGCAACAACAACAACATGCATAAAAAACAACAACAACATTAAGCATCAATAACAGCATTAAGCGTCATCAACAACAACAAGAATCAGTCACAACAACAAACATCAACAACAACAACAAGAATTAATAATAACAATAACAACAATCAATAACAACAAATATTGTCAAAACAAGCATCTTCTACATTAAGCATCAACAACAACAAATAAATATCAATAAATAACACCAACAACAACAAGCATCTTCTACAACAAGCATCAACAACAACAAGAGTTAACAACAAATAAATAGCAATGGAAGATATAGGTATTGTAGATGCATGGGACAAAAAAGTTTACGTACCAGAAACATGATGAATAAGTAAAAAAATATTGTTAGAATCTTAAAGTTTACGTATAGAAAAATGTTGTCAAGAACGAAGAATATTGAAAATGGTGTCGGTCGGATCCCTCATCGATGGTATGAAAGCAGATGAAACTGTTCAAAATGTTGTTGTTTGAAGATGGTGCTGAACATTTCGTTAGGATTGAAACTGATTTTGTATCCTTGGGATTGAAATGGTGATGTACTTTTCATTAGCGTTGAAAATCGCATTGTTTCGTCAGGGGTTGTTTCTTTATGGAAAAGAAAATATGCAACTGAAGAGACAAGTGAGCTAGCTAGCTCTAGGTAATGTGATTAAAAGATGTCATCACGCTTAAAAGCGTCACGTCTTATATATATATATATATATATATATATATATATATATATATATATATATATATATATATATATATATATATATATATATATATATATATATATATATATATATATATATATATATATATATATATATATATATATATATATATATCATAATAAGTACTTTAGAAAACCGGGGTGATATAATATTGACATTAGTGATATTTAAAAAAAAGTCAGATTTAAATTATTTAAAATTTAAAAGAAAATAAAAAAGAAAATCTTTCACAACGGTTAGTTAAAATAACCGTAGTGATATATATTTTTTTAATTAAATAAAAGTGAAAGGCAGTTGTAAATTCTAAAGAATTCACAAAATAATCAGCGTTGAGAATCGAACTCATAAAACATCAAACTATATCACCACAGTTGTTTAGAGATATCAACACGGTCTTTCGAATGACCATGATAAAGATGGCGTTGTTGTATCTACTTTTTGTAATATTGTGTTTGTCAATTAAAACCGACCAAACTGAGAAAGACTGAAAAGAATATACACATTTTTCTAACATTTTATAAATTTAAAAAAAATATAAAAAAAGAGATTAATTACTATGCATTGTCAGTGTAAAATATTTTACACAATCGATTCATCACCATCACCCGTTTGCATTACTTTATAGATTTTTAAAATAAAAATCAAATTCGTTTCAACATCCAATGACTATGATTAACTGAGAGTGTAAAATCATGTTACACTGTCTATGTATTTCAGTTAAATCCATTAAAAAAATCAAATATAAAAATTTTCAAAAAAAACAAGGGAGGCCGCCTATACATGAATACATTAAAAAAACTTAAATGTAAGTTAGGTATTTCTAATTTTTCCACAAAAGAAGTTTTATCCCCCCTAATTTAAAATTATTTTTCTATTTTTCACTTTAAATATGTGTGATTTAGTATATGTTTGTATAAGCTTCTAGCCAAGCAAACGTAAGTCTGCAACACATTCCAAGACAAAATTATGTGAAAAAGTTGAAGCTTCAAATTGGAGTGTTAGAAAAACGTACGTCTAGGCTACTTGAAACGTAAAAGGAAATATGCACTTCGTCTCCATTCTATTTTAGAATCATTCTATTAACCTTGACAAATCTGATATGGTAATTGTCCCCTAAAATATGATGATATTAAATTTGTTCAACAATAAACTACCCTCCCATAGCAAATTCCATTTTTTTTTTATAAATGAAGAAATAAAAATTCATTTAAAAGAAAGTTATCGAAAATGTAATTAAGATTGAAATAATAATGACATAAGAAAATATATCAAATATTAAATATTTTAAATGAAAAGAAAAAATACAAGAAATAAAAGAGAAGGGGGACCAAACCAAACCTTCTAATTAAAAGAAATGGTAAGAAGATATTTTACATATGCGGAATAGTTTCTTATCATTATTTTGAATCTTTCAACATGTGAACTCTTCCAGGTTTGTCGCTTTGTCACTTTATTTATTCAAGGATTATGGTCTCAGCTTGTTACTTGTGTTATTACTTAATGTAATATATTCTGGGTTGTACTTCGTATTTTATGGTTGTACTTCGTATGTTATGAGTTGTTCTTCTTTTACTGCTTATTGTATTTGTATTGTATTTGACCTAAGTTTTTTACTGTTAGTTAAATTATTGTGCATTCCATAGGTAATTTTAAGGTTGTGTTCTACGCCAAGGATTATTTTGTAAAAGATCCTAACTTAAGATATAAGGGTGGGGAAGTTTATGTTGTTAATGGTCAAGATCCAGATTATTGGTCATATTTTGAGGCATGTGGCTTAATCAAAGGGTTTGATATTGAATTTGATGTTGGGGATGGGAAAATGTGGTGAAAACATGATGATAGTAACTTAGAAGACGACTTAAAACCTTTTAAGGAGATGTAGATGCTTGTGAGTTAGCTATGTTTGCATTTCAAAATAACTGTGAAGTTAAGGTATTCATTGAGGCAAAATCAGTTACAGGAGAGACCACCTTTATGGAAAAGGTTAGAGAAAAAGGTGATCGGTCTCCAATTCTACTTGTTTTCTGACACTCATTCAACACAAATTTACGAAGTCGGTAACACATTATTTTACTTGTTTATGTTATTTTGTTTAGTAAATTAGATGTTTGCATTTCTATTCGGTTTTGATTATTATCTTTGGTTTGCATCATTATACTTCATTGTATGTCTCCTTGTGGTAGTTTCATTGGTTTCAGGTGTAAGAAAGAATACCTAAAGACTCACAAAGGGAATCGGATGTTTCGGGCTCGTCGAAAGAAGAAATTTGAAGGTGCAGTAGCCCTGACACGGTCACCCATGTTGCCCAACACGGCCCGTGTCAGGGGAAGGAAAACCAGGAGCTAAACAGGGAGCTGACACGGCCCGTGTCAACAACCCTGGAAGGGGCGCGTTGGAGGTTGGGCATCAGTAATCCAACACGGCCGACCGTGTTGCCTGACACGACCAGTGTTAGCTTGGACACCTCATCTTCTATTTTTTCCTGTGTTTTGGCATTGCTGATCTCGGAGGGTATTGTGGATATTTGCTACATCAAATATTTGATCAGTAACTATTTAGGGGACTTTTAGGAGACTAAGAAGGGGACTTTTAGACGATAAAGAATTGGTACGATTGCGATGGGGAGGATCAAGAGTTGAGGAGAATAGAGGTCCTTCAAGAGCGGATGCGATTGAAGATCAATGGGATTCCCTTATTCCTGTAATGTCTAAATTTTATATTGTATCTTATTTGAATAATATGAGTGGTTAAACCCCCTAATTCCAGGGGGTGTCCCTGAATTGATCGTGTAATGACTATGAATTGATGATTTCCTTAATATTATGTTTATTTGTCAATTTTATTGTGCAATGTTTTTAATGCTTTCATCACCAGAAATATAAGGATTGTTATATGGTTAACAATTTGCGGGATTGCAATTGTTAAGGTTCTTGCACAGTGAAACTATAGTAGATATCATCTAAGGCTAGGGATATCTCATGGTTACAGGTTATATCTTGGTATTTCTAAAGGTTTGGTTTCATTTTAATCGCCTAAGGACTTAGAGATTAAAATGAATGACCAAAGGTTTCCCTCTAAGGTCTTAGGAGGAAACAATTTTAAGATTCGGTAATTGTAATTTTGAACTGTTTAAGGAGATATACATTCAAGGTCATTATAGGAGATATTCATACACCATCCTTGGCATTAATATTATAAATTGTGAAAAAGATTTATTCTGCTTTCATTTCTCATTCCATTATACAGTGACTTATTACAAACCCTAAATTATTTGTTTTGTTCAATTGAATCACCATTTAAACTTATATTGTTGCGCAGTCCTCGAGATCTATATTTGGGAAACGTCCATATTATTACTACATTGGCAAAATAGTACACTTGCTATTTTCCCGATCAAGTTTTTGGCGCCGCTGCCGGGGACTGCCAAATATAAAGTTTAAATTATTTCGATTGAAATTTTGTTGCTCTACAACTAAAATTTATTTTTTTCGTTATTTTAATAATTTATTTCGATCAATATCAACTAATTTATGTCTGATATTTGTATACGAGGTAAGGCCTCAGCTGATTTTCCTTTTGACGCAGAAATCGAAAGAACTTTGCGGGCAAGACTCGGACAAGCTCGGTTGGCAAGACTGGAATCAGAAGAAGAACAACCTTTCATTCATTCAGGTTCAGATTCAGGTTCAGAGAGAGAGATCGAAATAATGAGGGAGAATCCACCGCCACCAGAAACACTGTTGGGTGACTACGGAGGTGCAAATGCACCAACCGGCAGATTAACAATTGTCAACCAACCAGTGAATGTGGCTAATTTCCAGTTACATCCTAGTACTATTAATCAACTTGAAAGGAAGCATTTCACTCGAAAGGTAAATGAAGATGCAAACAAGCATTTCCAGAAGTTTCTGACCATGAGTAACACTCTAAAAATTGATGGTCACACCTAAGAAGCTAAGAAGTTGAGAATGTTTCCATTCACCTTAGCGGAAGAAGCCGAAGAATGGTTATATTTTCTCCTAGACGGGAGCATTACATCTTGGGGAAGAGATGGAAAAATCCTTCCTGAATGAGTATTTTCCAGCGTCGGTTTTTCTGAGGAAGAGGTATGAAATTCTGAATTTTAAGCAGAAGGACGGGGAAACCTTGAGAGACGCCTACAAGAGATTTAAGAGAGTCCTGGTAGCCTGCCCAACTCATAATATGGATCCAACAGAACAGATGAAGATGTTTGTGAATGGTCTCAAAATAAAGATAAAATAGTTGATTGATACCGCAACCGGTGGCTCTACTAATTTCTCAACAGCCACCGATATCAAAAAGATCATTGAGGCTATTGCTGCTAATGAGCACTTGGAGTTGTACGGCAGATGTCAAAGTAAACCGGAAGGGGTTATTGATTTAAAGCTGGAAACCAATAAAATCCGTATCGAAGATACTATAGCTGCTGAAGTTGAGAAGAAGCTAAAGGCGATGAATATAGGTATCCAACAGGTGGCACAAGTCCAACCTGCTCCTATTGTCTGTTGTGAGATTTGTAATGGTTTGCACCAAATGATGTATTATTTTGCAACTCCTCAACAAGTTGAGGAAAGCAAATTTTTGAAGCAGAATAATCCCTATTCTAACAAGTACAATCCGAGTTGGAAGAATCATCCCAATTTCTCATGGAAATACCATAAAGGGGACGCTCTTCAACAAGGTCAATACCAAAATCAATATCAACAACAGCAACAACAACAAACCCCTAAGAAAGCTGATTGAGAGATTGCCATTGAAAGAATGGAAGCTCATAATGTTCAATTCCAAGAAGAAACTCGAAACAATTAGAAAAACACCACCGTATCCATAAAAAATATTGAAGTCCAGATGGGTCAAATAGCACAACAATTAGCCTCGAGTTCTCAAGCACAAGGTGCTCTACCTAGTGCAACTGTGATAAATCCTAGAGAGCATAATAATCTAAGCATTGCGACAACAAGAAGCGGTAAATCTCATGGAGTACTTGAGGAGATAGTTGAAGAGGAAGATCAATTGATCGAAGTGGATCTTGAGATCAAAGAAAATGAAGCTGTGAGGGAAGAACTGGTTGCAACGAAACCAGTGGTGAAAGAAAAAGTCACTGAGCCTAAGCCGGTCATTAAGCTTCCTTTTCCCACCAGAAACAAGAAAAAGGGGAAACATGAGAAAAACTTTGAGAAGTTCCTAGAGTTGTTCAAGAAGCTAGAAATTAACATTCCGATTTTGGAAGAACTTGAACAAATGCCTACTTATGCAAAGTTCATGAAGGACATTCTAAGAGGCATACCATCGACACCAACCCGATTATTCTAACCGAAACTTGTAGTGCTATTTTGCAGGGTATGAAGATCCCAATGAAGAAGAAAGATCAAGGAGCAATCACTATTCATTGTACCATCGGAGATAGGCCATTCAAAAAGGCTCTTATTAATCTAGGAGCAAGTGTGAGTCTCATGTCGTTATCCATTTATAAGAAGCTTGGTATAGGGGTTTTGCAAGATACCAGGATGACACTCCAATTCGCTGATCATTTGGTTAAGAAACCTTATGGTATTGTTGAAGATGTTCTGGTGAAAATTGATAAGTTTGTATTCCCGGTGGATTTCGTGATTCTAGAAATGCCTGAAGATGAAGAGATCCCTCTCATTCTTAGGAGACCCTTTTTAGAGACGGTAATATGCTTGATCAACATAGAAGAATGGCTTATGACTTTGAAAGTTTATGATGCGGAATTAAAAATTGATGTTCGAAACACCATGAAATACAAAGATGATATTTGCACCATTCATACTATAGAGGTTTTGGGTCAAGTGATGATGTATGATAGTCCTTTGGATGCACCACAGTTACCTTTGGAAAGAGTGTTGAGTTTGTCCATTTTCGACAGTGATAAAGAAGTGGACAACGAGGAATCCAAAGTGCTTGCCATGATGGACGCACAACCCCCTTTGAAAGGATCTCGACCACACCGGTGGGAAGATTTACGATTACCTCAAACTAGTGAGGAGGATAAAGATCTCAAGAAGGGAACGGAATTGAAACAACTTCCTGAGAATCTCAAATATGTCTTTCTTGATTCTGAAGGTAAATGCCCAGCTATAATAAATTCGAGCCTCAAGAATATCCAAGAAGAAAAGCTCATCCAAGTCCTGAAAAAATACAAAAATGCTATTGGATGGGCAATTGAGGATTTGAAAGGTATTAGCTATATGGTGTGCATGCATAAAATTCTCATGGAAGACGACCACAAACCAATGGTCCAACCGCAGAGAAGACTCAACCCAGCAATGAAAGAAGTGGTTCAGAAAGAAGTGGTGAAATTGTTAGACGCGAGTCTTATCTATCCTATTTCTGACAGCCCTTGGGTGAGTCCGGTGCATGTGGTCCCAAAAAAGAGAGGTACCACCGTCATAAGAAACGAGAAGAATGAGTTAATCCCTACAAGGACAATTACATGTTGACGCGTGTGTATTGACTACTGGAGGTTAAACATAGCGACTAGAA
This sequence comes from Lathyrus oleraceus, assembly GCF_024323335.1. Lineage (NCBI taxonomy): Eukaryota > Viridiplantae > Streptophyta > Magnoliopsida > Fabales > Fabaceae > Lathyrus > Lathyrus oleraceus. Next base: position 371,879,557 of record NC_066579.1, read on the forward strand.
AGGACCACTTCTTGTTACCTTTCATTGACCAGATGTTGGAAAGGCTAGCCGGACATGATTACTATTGTTTTCTAGATGGATACTCCGGGTATAATCAGATTGATGTTGCTCCGGAAGACCAAGAGAAGACAGCATTCACATGCCCTTATGGTGTGTTTGCATACAAAAGAATGTCATTCGGGCTATGTAACGCTCCAACCACTTTCTAACGTTGCATGACTTCCATCTTCGCTGACATGCTTGAAAAGCATATGGAAGTGTTCATGGATGACTTTTCGGTCTTTGGATCCTCGTTTGATAACTGTTTAACTAACCTTTCTCTTGTTTTAGACAGGTGCCAGAAAACAAATTTAATTCTGAACTGGGAGAAATGTCACTTCATGGTGCGAGAAGGAATAGTCTTGGGTCACAAAATTTCCTACAAAGGAATTGAAGTCGACCAAGCAAAAGTGGAAGTGATATCTAAACTCCCGCCTCCGGTTAACGAGAAAGGTGTCAGGAGTTTCTTAGGACACGCGGGTTTTTACCGCAAGTTCATAACAGATTTCTCTAAAATCAAAAAATTGTTGATCACTCTATTGATCAAGGATAAGGCTTTTATATTCGACGAAGAATGCACCATAACTTTTGAGACATTGAAAAACAAATTAATTTCAGCACCGATTGTTATTTCCCCAGATTGGGTTCTTCTGTTTGAGATCATGTATGGTGCGAGTGATATTGTTGTAGGGGTAGTTCTAGGACAACGAAGAGAGAAGTTGATACATGTCATTTACTATGCTAGTCATGTGCTAAACCATGGACGGATGAACTATGCAACTACTGAGAAGGAGTTATTGGTCGTGGTTTATACATTTGACAAATTCAGGCAATACTTGTTAGGATCGAAGGTTGTCGTTTATACTGACCATGCTGCTTTGAAATACTTGTTTGCTAAACAGGATTTAAGTCGAGGCTGCTAAGGTGGATCTTACTCCTCCAAGAATTTGATGTGGAGATTAGGGACAAAAGGGGATGTGAGAACACCGTAGCCGATCATTTGTCCCAAATGTCACTAGTTGAAGAAACGGAAGAAAAGAGACCTATAAAGGATGAGTTTACTGATGAACACATCCTAGCTGTCATTGGTATCCCATGGTTCGTAGACTATGTGAATTATTTGGTAGGTGGTGTAATCTCTAACAAGAAGAAAAAGTTTGTTCATGATTGCAGGTTCTACTTATGAGATGACCCATTCCTATACAAGAAAGGGGTAGATGGGCTAGTCAGAAGATGCATCCCGGAAGAGGAACAAAGGGATGTACTCAGAGCTTGTCATGACTCGGATTATAGAGGACACTTCAGTGGTGACAGAACATCAGCTAAAGTACTTCAGTTAGGTCTATATTGGCCCACACTGTTCAAAGATGCCCAAGACATAGTCAAGGAGTGCGACAGATGTCAAAGAATGTGCAATATTTCTAAGAGAAATAAAATGCCGCAAAACGCTATGCTGGAAGTCGAATTGTTTGATGTGTGGGGAATAGACTTCATAGGACTGTTTCCACCCTCATTTGGAAAGAATTACATCTTGGTAGCAGTGGACTACGTGTCAAATTGGGTGGAAGCGGTGGCATTGTCCACCAATGATTCTAAAGTGGTTGTGACTTTTCTGAAGAATAATATTTTTTCGAGGTTTGGAGTGCCGAGAGCACTTATCAGTGATGAAGGTACTCATTTTTTAAACAAACTGATGGAGAATCTGCTGAAGAAATACAATGTTAAACACATGATCGCCACTCCATATCACTCTCAAACGAGTGGCCAGGTCGAAGTGTCCTACAGGCAGATAAAGTAAATATTGGAAAAGACTGTTTGTGCATCTCGAAAAGATTGGGTAGTGAAGTTAGAAGATGCACTATGGGCGTACATAATGGCATTCAAAATGCCTATAGATATGTCCCCTTATCATTTAGTTTACGGTAAAGCTTGTCACTTGCCACTAGAGTTGGAGCACAAAGCATTTTGGGCATCCAAATTCTTAAATTACGATCTTGCCAAAGCTGGTGAATCCCGAATTCTTTAACTCCATGAGCTAGAAGAGTTTAGGAATCAAGCCTATGAGAATGCCAAACTCTATAAGGAGAAGACAAAAAATGGCATGATCAGAAGCTACAGAGAAAGGAGTTTGTGGAGGGGAAGTTGGTACTCTTGTTCAATTCCAGGTTAAAACTCTTCCCGAGAAAGTTAAAATCCAGGTGGTCAGGTCCTTTCTTGGTTCACGTAGTGTTTCCCCATGGAGCAATAGAACTTCAAAATCCTAGCAACGGGGATACATTTAATGTGAACGGACAAAGATTGAACCATTACTACAAAGGGCAGGAGAATGGTTTGATTGAAAATGTTCATCTCAGAGGATAAGAGGGATGACCATCGAGCCATGAGACGTTAAACGCAGCACTTCGTGGGAGGCAACCCATGCTGTTTAATTCTAACAATTTCAGTTGTTTTGGTGTGGTTCAAATTTTTGTTTGTAGGTTCGCAAAATAAATCGCATAGGACTAAAGGAGAAGTTTGAGCCCAACCTATAGAAGACATTTTACTAGAAGAGCAGGGAGAACAGATGAAAAATAAAATATTTTTGGATGAAAATAGGGTCCTGACACGGGTGCCCGTGTCAGGCAAGGCGCCCAAGGTCATGATTTTTCCAGTAAGATGACACGACCCGTGTCAGCTCTACTGTACAAGGAGTTTTTTTACAGCATCCTAACACGGCCGCCCGTGTCACGGGACACGGCTCGTATCAGGCAGCGTGGTGGGGATTTTTTGAAATTCAAATTTTGATTTTTTTGGCCCCCACTCGGATTTTTCACCAATTAAAACCCTTTTTACTCACATTTAATCCCTTTAATCAGATTTTTACCTATTCTCTCTCCCATTTTCACTAAACCTTCCTTCTTCCTCCATTCTCTTTCCATTTTTCTCCATAGCCTTCTCTACCAAAGCTCACTCCTTTACCACCATACGTCGTCCAAATCACTTACTCACTTCACGAAAGTTGCTCTACTCTCAGTCCTCTATAAGTACACGATAATCTTTTCTCCTTATTCCATACTTTATTTTTGTTCATAAATTTGTGCAGGACCAATCATGTCGCCTAAGCGAATTGCTAAGGGAAAGCAAACGGAGGTTGAGCCATCAAGGCCTTGGAAAAGGACCATCCGTCATCCAAATTCGCACGATATAATTTTTAACAACCCAGAGCACGAAAGGCGTTACTCATCTCATGTTAAGCGTAAGATAACATCAACGAGGTATTTATGCTCTGACACTTTAGCTCAATTGGGTCTGTCTGAGGAATTGGATAGGATGTTTCATTTGCTAGGCATGCTTGAATTTGTGCATTGTGAGGCGCCTACATATGAGCGCATTACTTTAGAATTTTTTTAGCACTATTGAGTCCAATCTGAAGAAACGATGGACAGGTACCACAATGTACTATAGTGGGACGATGCATTTCAGGTTATATAATATTGACCACGAGTTGATAGTTGAGCAGCTGGGTGAGATTCTCCGTTTACCCCTGTATGGCCCCGGAGCCGTTCCGGATAGCTTTGTTGCTAAAACATTTTAGTTGGCCATCATAGGGCGAACCAATTATGTGGCAAAGGGGGCTAAAGCATCTGGCATTCAGAACCTCTGTTTTAGGTATGCTCAGAAGGTACTTGCTTTCACGCTCTTCGGTAGGGGTGATAGTAAATGTATGGCTACCTAGAGGGAGATTTTCTTTCTGTTTGCCATGGAAAACAGGGTTGCTGTAAGCGTTACATTATTTGCAACGGACTACCTCAATAGAGTGGGCAGAGCGACTCAAGGGGGAATTTCCAATGGGGGCATAATCACACAGATTTCCCACCATTTCGGTGAAGGAGAAGAGCGACCCAAAATGCAGCGGAATTTTAAAAAAACATTCTCCTTTAGTGATCCTTACGAGTGGGCATGATTAGTGATAGAATCGTTACCTCTTATGGCGATTTAAACCTTTGATGCAGATCTATAGACCGATCACGAACGTTGAATGGTGACAACGCCTCTACTCAGTCCACACGAACGATTCCTTCAATCTCAGTGCTAGCTGCTACGAATCAAGGCTTTGAGTGAGAGAGAAAGAAACGAAATTACAACTGCGCAAATGCTTCTGCACAAGGGTTCTATTTATAGAACCACTCGTGTGGGTTGCAAGCTAAAAATCCCACTTAAGTGTATGTGGTCCATATCTTATAATATGCCAAAATCACTTAAGCGCGTGGTACCTTACCATATTTCGTATTCTACTTAAGTACACCGTACCTTAAGATGTTCTACAATTCACTTAAGTGCATCGTACCTTACGGTGTTCCTTAGTTACTCTATCTCTCATCAATTCGTCCTTTTGTGTGTGACCCTGTAGGTTTTCGCGGCATTGGCAATTATATCAAATCACGTATTTAACATAATAAACAGTGAGCGGTATCTAGCAACACATAACTGCTACCCAAGACACGAAAATGTCATGTGATTTGACAAATCCTTTTGCGATAATATGTATGTGTACAATTACCCTTTTGCCCTTATGTCTATATTGAACACAAGGCATAGACCGTGTCATCCTTGTTCAGTTTAATATTGGGCCCGTAGACATTTATCATGTTATGCAGGATGGGAAAATTCTATCTAGGTCACTCATGTCCCTCAGCATCCTTCGTGGAGTACCCATCAACTGTCTTTATGGTCATCCAGTTATGGACATCGTTTGATCAGCAATAAGGCACTCGACTCTACATCTAGGGTCCATAGTGGTTTCAGGTCGAAGGGTGGTATACACCATTATCACCGTGAGAATAACTTATGACACTTTGCATAACATTCTATATACTATTCTCATAGCGGGTCAATCCAATATAAATATTACTCTTAATATTCATACCTATGTTTAAGACTTGATAACTCCTTATCCATGATCCATGAGATGTGATCATCGGTCTATATACATAATAGTCTTAATGCTTTAATGTTATCCCATTTCACAATAAAGCTCGACTACGGATGCTTTAAGAATATTGTCCTTATGTTTAATGGGATCTCATGATTAAGTCACACTTGATACATTAAACGGACTAGCTATTCTAGGGACTTTATTAAACAAATATAATAAAGAAAAAGCATTTTATTATTAATAAATAATTCAATACAAGTACCAAAAGTATTGGCCTCTAGGGCTTACACTAACATTCGGTTATGACCCTGTTGCACTAAATGAGACACCAGTGTCAGGTAAGAATAAGTTGGACATGAACACGTTGATTCAGCAAGGTATGATATCCCAAATCTCTGATTATTATGCTTTGATGAGTTCTAGTCAGTTTATCATGGCACTTCCTGGCCCTGCAAGGATAAGCATTACCAACACTACTAATTGGCTATATGAGAGTGTTGTCCAAGAGGATATGGACGAGCACAATGATGACCATTTTGTTGCAGATGATCAACAAGAGGAAGAGGTGCAGAAGCAGGAGCAAGAGCAGTTTATCCCTCCGCATGAGGACACCACACATACAAGTGTCAGGTCGTCATATATGACACCGGATCAATGGTCGTGGGTGCAGACTGAAATCGGAGATCTCCGATCGGAGCAAACACGCCAAGGAATAAAGCAAGCTCGTCAAAGGACTATTATGGATGAGATGCATGCGATGATGCAATGACTGATGTTGCAATTTCCTCCACCGCAGTGAGGCTGTATGAATCCCCCCTCTATCTTGGATTAAACATTGCGGACAATGTTTGGTTCAAGTGTGGGGGGGTTTATTATTTATTCTTATTATTTTCAGCATTATATTATTTTTGTTTAATTAATTAATTGTGTGGTATTTTATGTGTTACAGATAAAGGATATTCGTGTCGGATGAATGATGAGGCTTGGAGCGATTGGATGAAAGACACACACCTCTATTTTATCTTCCGAAAACCCCCGAAAGTTGATGCTGTTGAACTGAATAATCAGACGCGATTTTCTGTCACTGGACTACACAGGAATACTTTGTACCCGAAGCAAAGACGAAGCTACATCACACTGAGAGGTATCTTGGAAACTTGTATGTTATACCAAACATGGTGAGAATTACAAAAAGCCAAACACTTATCATCATGAGAGATTTTCAGGTATGTCTCTGTACACACTGAGGCATTTCTTTGTTTGTTTTAACCCAGAGCCTTTCCAGCCAACCCATTATTATTACCCTTCATTTACCCAATTCGAGCCATATCCCCTTTTTGTTTGTTTTTAAACCACTGTAAATAACCGTAAGCCTAAACACTATCTTACCTTGCTCGGGTAAGTGTTGTTGATTGCTGATCTGTAGAAAATACTAAGTTTGGGGTTGGGACACCGGTGAGAACTAGATAAGTGCAGTTGAAAAAAAATAGAAAAGTGTGAAACTTCAAAAAAATGAAAAAAAATTGTGAGAAGTAAAATAAAGCACTTATCTAGAAATATTAAGGTTGGCAAAATGCATGCTCAAAAGAGCGCATGAAAAAAAGAGAGAAAAATAAGAGCCAATGAATCCTAACACGAACGGTGTCCAAAAGAAAAAACCTCTTAATTGAATGATTGAACACAATGATGAGGATAGCAACACACACTCTGGGCCTAAACCACTAGTTTCCCCCCTTTTTTGTTAGTTTTTCCCACCTTGCACCTAAGCCCCATTACAACCTAAATAGCTCTTGAATAGTGTGTGTGGTATGTTTTTGTTATGAAGATATATGTTATTCAAACCTAAGAGTTGATTTTGCATGCTCTGTTTTTTTTTTAGTGAAAACACTTTGACCCCGAGAGATTTGGTGAGAGTGTGAAAAGCTACAGGTAAAAAGGTGCGTCAATGTGAAAGTATAGCGGAACATCGGAAGTCGGGGAAGAGTATAACAGTGAACGAAAAGTGAAAAGGGAGTCGCGAAAGATCACAAGAGTATTTTGGAAGCGAATTTAGGGGTGATCGTCCTGTTGTCCCGAGCATCACTTGAGGATAAGCAATGAGATATGTTTGGGGTTGTGATCGGTCTCCAATTCTACTTGTTTTTTGACACTCATTCGGCATAAATTCACGAAGTCAGTAACACATTATTCTACCTGTTTATGTTATTTTGTTTAGTAAGTTAGATGTTTGCATTTCTATTCGGTTTTGATTATTATCTTTGATTTGTGTTATTATACTCCATTTTATGTCTCATTGTGGTAGTTTGATTGGTTTCAGGTGTAAGCAAGAATAACCAAAGACTCGCAAAGGGAATCAGACTTTCCGGGCTCGTCGGAAGAAGAAATTTGAAGGTACAGTAGCCCTAACACAGCCACCCGTGTTACCCAACACGGCCCGTGTCAGGGAAAGGAAAGCCAGGGGCTAAAATAGGGACCTAACATGGGTGCCCGTGTCAGCAACCCTGGAAGGGGCGTGTTGGAGGTTGGGCATCAGTAAGCCAACACAGCCGACCGTGTTGCCTGACATGGCCAGTGTTCGCTTGCACACCTCATCTTCTATTTTTTCCTATGTTTTGGCGTTGCTGGTCCCGGAGAGCATTGTGGACATTTGCTACATCAAATATTTGATCAGTAACTATTTAGGAGACTTTTGGGATACTGAGAATGGGACTTTTAGACGATAAAGAATTGGTACGATTGAGATTTGAAGGATCAAGAGTTGCGGAGAACGGAGGTCCTTCAAGAGAGGATGCGATTGAAGATCAACGAGATTCCCTTATTCTTGTAATGTCTAAATTTTATATTATATCTTATTTGAATAATATGAGTGGCTAAACCCCCCAATGCCAAGGGGTGTCCCTGAACTGATCGTGTAATGACTATGAATTGATGATTTCCTTAATATTATGTTTGTTTGTTAATTTCATTGTGCAATGTTTTTAATGCTTTCATCATCGGAAAAATAAGGATTGTTATATGGTTAAAATTTTGCGGGATTGTAATTGTTAAGGTTCTTGCACAGTAAAATTGTAGTAAATATCACCTAGGACTAGGGATACCCTATGGTTACCGGTTATATCTTGGTATTTCTAAAGGCTTGGTTTCATTTTAATCGCCTAAGGACTTAGAGATTAAAATGAATGACCAAAGGTTTCCCTCTAAGGTCTTAGGAGGAAACAAGTTTAAGATCCGATAATTGCAATTTTGAACTATTTAAGGAGATATACATTCAAGGTCATTACAGGAGATATTCAAACACCATCCTTGGCATTAATATTATAAATTTTGTGAAAAAGATTTATTCTGCTTTCATTTCTCATTCCATTATACAGTGACTTATTACAAACCCTCAATTATTTGTTTTGTTCAATTGAATCACAATTTAAACTCATATTGTTGCACAGTCCTCGAGATCGATATTTGGGAAACGTTTATATTATTACTACATTGGCAAAATAGTACACTTTTTATTTTCCCGATCAAAAGGCAAGGGGAAGAAATCTGTAGCAGAGTTTGGGAAGAAATTTGAAGAAGAGGTTGATAAGTCTAGTGAATCTGAAGATGAATCTACCGATGGATCTATGAAGGGTGTGTATTTTGATGATAGTGAGGAGGAGAGGATGAAAGGGTTTGATGCAAGTGGAGATGAAAAGGTAGATGACGGCTTGAATGAAGGAGTTGATGGTGAACCTAGAGATGGTGAGAACCCAAGTAAGCCAACCAATAACATATTTATCACACAAGAGATGGGTAAGGTACATGTTATTGAAGAAGAACACATGACTGAGGAACCTGATAGTTGGGAAGATGATGATAGTTGTGATGATAGGCCTAGTGTAATTAGGTTCAAAGAAGACGATTCCCTTAGTAAGCATTGTACTTTAAAGGTTGGAATGGAGTTTTCTTCACTGGAACAATTTAAGAAAGCTATACTAGAGCATAATGTCTTGAATGGGAGGGAAGTGAGGTTTGAAACAAATGATTAAAATAGGTGTATGGTGGTATGTAAGGACAAAAAAACTTGTAACTATATTATCTTGTGCAGTAGAGTGTTAACCACCACAACATTTAGGATAAAGACTTTGTTTCACAAAGACAAGTGTGGAAGATGGTTTTTCAACAAAAGTGCCAAAGCAAAGTGGGTTACAAAGGTTATTGTCAATGGCTTGAAGAATAATACCAAAATGAAATTAAATGAGGTGGTAACAAATGTGAGACTTAGGTATGTAACTAAAGTCCCATATTGCAGAGCTTTCAAGGCAAGGAAGTTGGCCAGAGAAATTGTAGAAGAGGATTCTAGCAAACAATACAATTTGCTTTGGTCATATAGTTCTGAGTTGGTGGGGACTTCACCAGGAAACACTTTCAAGATCAACATTAATAGTCCAGTTCCAAATTTGTAACCAAAATTTAAAAGGTGTTATATATGTTTTGATGGAACAAAAAAGGCTTTAACAAAAGCATGCAGACCATTTATTAGTTTAGATGGATGTCATTTGAAGAGCAAATATGGTGGTATATTACTGATTGTTATTGGGAGAGATCCTAATGATCGGTATTTGCCCATTGCTTTTAGAGTTATTGAGAATGAAACAAAGGATTCATGAAGCTGGTTTATAAAGTTGCTTCTTGAATACATTGGAGAAATAAAATGGTGTTTCAATTATGACCAACAAAAGGTAAGTTTTCATACTATGTTGTTTACTTAAATTGTTTACTTAAAGGTAATTATTATGTTTACAAGCTAACTTGACTTGTTTGCTCTGATGCAAAGGGGATGGTAAATGTGTTTGAAAATGAGTACCCAGGTTTTGAACACAGATTTTGTCTAAGGCACTTGTATGCAAACTTCAAGAAGAAGTTTGGAGGAGGAACATTATTTAGAAATATGATGATGGTTGCAGCAAAGGCAACTTATTTTAAGGCACGTGAATCTAAGACGCTACAAATCAAGGAGGTCAGTTTGGATGATTATGATTGGTTAAAGTCTATTCCCAACATAAAATGGTGTAAACATGTATTTCCTTTCTATTCTAAGTGTGATGTTCTAATGAACAATATAAATGAGTTTTTCAATGCAACCATTTTGCTACAAAGGGACAACCTAATTTTGACCTTGTTTGAGTGGATTAGGAATTATTTAATGAGAAGGTTTTCCAGACTTAGGGAAAAGGTAGATAACTATAAGGGATAAATAATGTCCAAACCACTTAGGAGATTAGATAGAGAAATTGAAAAAAGTGCTAGTTGGACTGCAACATATACAGGTAGGTTAACTTTTTAAGTCACACATATCATGTTCATTAATAGCTTTGTAGTTGACTTGGACAAACAAACATGTTCATGTAATTACTGAGATTTGGTTGGGATACCATGTAGACATGGTGTGACTGCAATATATAGGAAAGTAGATGACCTTATTAAGTATGTTCATCAATTTTATCACTAGAACACATACGTTCAATGTTATAGTGAAGTGATCACTCCCTTAAATGGGAAAAACAAATGGCCTAGGACATCCGATCCTATGATATTGCCACCCATGTTCAAACGTGGCCCATGAAGGCCTAAGAAACTATGCAGAAGCGAACCAGATGAGACAAATCACCTATCAAACCAACTGCATCAAAGGCAAGTCCATAAAAGTCAGCTGGTGTTAGGACTTTCTTTGCTAAATAACCAAAAGCATGTACCAGTAATGCCTTCAAACCACCAGGTTGGTGAAAATGTTTACACAAAAGCCAAGCAGTAGTGATCTTGTGATTAAACCAAACTCAGCATATTCATTATGTGATTTAGTTATCAATATTTAAAACTTATGCATATACCTTATTCTGCTAGGTCAAGAGACTGATACCAAATAAGAATGTGAAGAATAATGTTGATTTGACAATTGAAAAAAGAAATAGTAACGTACTAAGGACCCTGAAAGCAAGAGACATAGCTCGGCCTGGTAAAAAACCTGATGATCCATTAGTGATAACAGAAGAGGAAACCACAATAAATGTCCTTGGTGGTTCTAAGATATCAAAAAGTTGGGTAGAGATTTGCAAGAGCCTCACACAGTGAAAACTATGTTGATAATATGAAGATATTTTGAATATATTTGATTGGTGTTGTATAGTCACCATGTCATATGTATTGTGGTTTAATATATTTTCTATTATATAATGTACTTCAATGGAATTGATCTACTACCTTATTTTGTAATGTAATGACTGGATCTACTACCTTATTTTGTTTTGTAATGTAATGACTATATCAAATTCATTCGTATGTAATGTTGTTATAATACATTTGTGAATTTACTGCATTTTTCTTATCATACATTTGTGTTGTTACATTATAGTCAATCTATATTGTTACGTTAAGACATGTTACATTATGGCCTAACTAAGGCAAATTATGGTCAAACTATGTTATCATATTGTCCTAACAGGTTACAATTTAGACCTAACTAAGGCAAATTATGGCCAAACTAAGATAAATTATGGCCAATTTACAATATTCGAACATTTCATAAACAACATTTGAACATTTCATTTTAACAGCATCACATTTCAACATTCCATAACAACTTTTGAACATTTCATAAGCAATTGTAACAACATTTTAACAACATCACGTTTCAACATTCCAACAACATTCAATAGAATAGTTACAACAACAGTGGTACGATATTTCAACAACTTGAAATTTCAATAGAATCGTCAACATTTACACTTCAATAAAAAATACATGTTTAGCATAAATAAGAATACAAGATATATTGACTTCATTTTTCCAAAAAAAGCCTCAGACTTCTTCTTCAACTGTATTTTCTTGTTCTTCTTCATTGAAAAATTATACAGCTTCTTCAATATTTCATAAGCTTGTGTGTCTTTTATGCTACTCTCATCTTTGCTCCAATCTTCATCAACATTTTCATATACCTCATTTCCTTGTGTTAGGTCTTCACCCCATATGAGTAAATGGCAAGTTTCCTCACTTTTTCAAGATGGGCATCTCTAAAAAATCTTTCTTTTGTTAGGTCCATTCTTACAATTGTATGATATTAAACGAGCATTACAATCACACCTTCCACTTGCACAGTTGCTCACAATTGTGTAATGCGAATAATCTGATTTGCTGCACCTTGAGGAGGATGACATTTAAGTGAAAAAGGAGATTTCGAATACGACTGGTGAAGATAGGGGATTCAAAAATGGCTGGTGAATAAATGGGATTCGAAAACGACTAGTAAAAAATGTGATTAGAAAACAACCAGTGAAGAAAGTGGATTTGAAGATACGAAGAAGTGGATAGAGATAAATTAGGGTTTCTATCAAGATTTCATTAATAATATCACTATTATTTAAATAAATAATCCACTTCATTATGTCATTTGTCTCAAATTATTCCATTTGACCTTTCACATAGGCAACCGTTAAATAATTTTAACAGGAGTGACCAATTTTTAGGACGGAAAAATTTAAGAGGACAATTGTTTGAAGGAAATGTTTAGTGGAACTAAAACCAAAATTAGGAATATTTATGAAGACCTCTATCACAAAATAAGTGTCCCATATTGTAAAACTATTAGTCTCAAAATAAGTGTCACTTTTAGTTTCCAATTTCCAATGTAATTCTAATTTTTATCTTCTAATTATATTATTTAATTAATAATCTCAATTTATTATTCTTTTACTTTGCATAATTCAAATACATCAATAGCAAATAAGGATAATATGGTAAAAATATTATTATCTTTCATTTATTATATTATTTAATAGGTGTGGAATGATGACAATTATTTTGGAATATAGGGAGTATTAATTGTTAATTAGATCATTGTTTTGTGTTCTTATTCAATAAATTATCAATTTGACAAATATTTATTAAATAACCGATTAAACTTATTAATATAATTATAAAGTATAATTACGGAATTAATGATCTAAATTAATACACAATAAATTTCCATTAAAACTTAATATTTAGTTATAAATTTATATCATTATTTTCTTTCTGTTATATTTAATAAAAAAACCTAATAAATTTGACCATTATAAGTACAAAATTTCATTATTGAACTCATATTATTATTTAATACAATAAATTTATATTAGAGTGTACTATCTCCGTTTTTTATTATAAGTCGTTTTGTAAAAATATTTTGTACCACAACATAAATGGTTTTATAATATCAATGAATCATTAATATTATTTTTTCTATTATTTCCTTAAATATTTATTATTCTCTTTATTTTTAATTATGTCAATTTATCTTTCCAATATCATTAATAAAGGACAATTTTATAAAATCTTTTATATTTTCTCTTTTTTTATATTATAATTATTATATTTCTTAATACTAAAAACAAAAACATCTTATAATAAAAAACGGTGCGTCTTATATCTTTAATTATATGGGTAATATTTTCTATAAATATCCAACTCTTAACCGTAATCCAAATGTTATTTATTACAATTGAATAAATATTTTCTTTCTCTTTATAAGAATTACTCCCACTAATTATTGAGTTTAGTACAATACCATAAACCATAAGTGTATATGAACACTTAATTTTCAATTATAAATTTGTGTTATTATTTAATAATGATTTCTAACTTTAATTAGAATAAAAATATCATTTAAATATAATATAACTTTTTTAATTACAATTTAATAGATGCAAACAATGTCATTTAAATATAATATAATTTTTAATTACAATTTAATTACAATTTCTTCTGGTTATTACATTTATATAATTTTATTATGTCATTTTTGCAAACAATGATTTGAGAAATTTTTATAGATACTTTTGATCTTTAATATATAGTTTTATCGTAACTTTTTCTTTGTTTTTTTAAAAAAATATATTGTGAATAAAATAAAAATTTAAAATTTTTTTAGAGTTATTTTCATTATAAAACTGATAAAAGAAATTTATGAAAATTAACAACTTACATGTAAATTTTAATATCTGTATTCATTTTTTTCCGTAAAATGTGACATATATATTCAATTAAGAGAAAACAATGCTTTAACCCTAATAAAGAAGAGAAAAGAGAAAAGTGAACTCCTAAAAACAATGCTTTTAACTTAAAATTCAATAAACAAAAAAAATATATGAATCATAATAGATGTTGAGTAGTTTTCACCTGCTTGAAAAACAAATTACACATAGAAGGAAGATTTAAAGCTCTTCTCAAAAATCTTAGAATGGGCGAGTCTCCAAAAAAGACAAGACCAAGTTCCAAATGTGAAGAAGAAGCTTTGAAACAGTATGCTTATTTTAGGGATAAGTCTCCCTTAGCAGAGCGAGACCAAATTCTAGAGTCCTCACCTTCATAACACAATTGACAGCATGCCTGGGAATTTTTGTTGGAATGGCAGAGGAATACACCAGAAATTATACTGAATAAAGTCCTCTACTTTAGCAGGAATATGCATAACCTGAAATAGAGGGGCCTAGACCAACAACCCTTCCAAAAGCTGATTTTATTACCTTGGCCAATGATCCATCAAGAGTTTTCCACATGGTCATTATAGGCACTCCTAATGCCACTCCATAAAGAAGAAAAGATGTGGTAAGAAATGTGTCTACCATTCCTAAGCACTCTACTTCTCAAAAGGGTCGCCTCACCACACTGCTTGAGGTTAGAAGCCTCATTAAGGATTCTCAAAGACCTAATACCCAGTCCTCCTTTAGAAGTAGGTTTACATCAAGGATTCCATGAAACTGTAACAAGTTTCCTTTTGTTTATGTCTCCACTCCAAAAAAAAAAATTCAAGACCACCTTTCAATGTCCTTAAGAAGAGAAGAGGGCCAAGAGTACACCAGGAGGCAATGATGAAGCATCCTATGTATGATTGTCTTGTTCAGGATAAATCCTCCAGTCATGGATAAAAGAGAGGCTCTCAAAACAGAAAGTTTTGATGATAACAAAGAGTGAAATATTTTGGTATCCTAATAAAAAATTTTAAGTGTGCAGAATTCTAACGAAAAATGAATCTGATGAAACAACATCTACATCAGACAAAGTCCAGAACAGCTGACTTAGAGTTAAAGATATCTTATCTGACGCTGAAAACAAATTGTCCAAAAGAACCACTCACAGAATCTGAAGACATCTGAAAATCCTACCTATAAAAACTCTGAAGATCCTTATATCAGAAGGCTTTCTAAATTGAAGATCAATCAAAGAACTGAAGTAGCTTTAATTTTCAAGTGAACCAGAATAAACTTATATATTGATTGTTATATCTTATCTGACGTTTGTTGTAATCTTTTTAGATTATTGGATTAAGTTCTTATTAAAGACGAAATCACTTTGATCGAATGGACGGGAGTAACTTTGATTTTCAAGTGAATCAGAATAAACTTATATATGGATTGTTATTCTCTTTGTGGGTGTAACGTTGCTAAAAAAATAGCAATTAAAAATAAAATATAAATTTTTGAATGAAGAATATTTTCTGCCTCGGTCGGGTTAGGGTTATTTTTCAGTTGTGTTAATACTGCTTCTAACCAAACTATTCGAAGTCCCATTTTTATCCGAAGTTGTTGGTTCGATGCTCAAATTCTCCATGTAATCCTTTCCTCTCCAATACTTTCTCATCATCTTCCTACAATTTCTATTTCACAAATACTTACTCTCTTCAAATATTTACTCTCTACAAATATTCACTATCTTCAATTCTAAAATGTCTTTGTTATGGATGGGCAAATCACACCATGGGACGACGGCAAACATTGGCGAATACGTAAGTCTCTTTCAAATCTATTTCACAAATTCAATATATAAATATCACATCAAATATTCATTACCATTTTTATTTGAATTTCA
The DNA here is from genome assembly GCF_024323335.1 of Lathyrus oleraceus. Classification (NCBI taxonomy): domain Eukaryota; kingdom Viridiplantae; phylum Streptophyta; class Magnoliopsida; order Fabales; family Fabaceae; genus Lathyrus; species Lathyrus oleraceus. Next base: position 371,895,386 of record NC_066579.1, read on the forward strand.
GGAAGACGGTAGGTTCCGGGTCCATTCGCAGACATAGATTCAACCAAGTGCGGTTATAATACTGTATTTGGAACTAGCCGGTTTTGCAAATGTGGCCAAGATTGCAAGTCTAAAAGTAGATTCTAAATTAATTGTTGCATTGTTAGAGAGATGGAGACCCGAGACACATCCTTTCATTTACCAATGGGTGAATGTATTATCACACTAGAGGATGTGAGTATGTACTCGGTCTCCGAATCAATGGCCCAACAAACGTAACCAATGATGTTTACATGGAGAATTTGGGCATCGAACCAACCGCTTCGGATAAAAATGGGACTTTTGTCAAAATAGTTTGGTTAGAAGTAGTATTAACACAACTGAAAAATAACCCTAACCCGACCGAGGCAGAAAATATTCTTCATTCAAAAATTTATATTTTACTTTTAATTGCTACTTTTTTAATGGCAGATAAGAGTCACAATTTGTTGCATTCTTCTTGATTACCTTTAGTAGGAGACCTAGAAAAATGTAATACATACAGTTGGGGTTTTGCTTGTCTGACGACACTATATAGACATATGTGCAAGGCAGCCCATAAAGGAGTCAAGAGCATAGGAGGATGTGTTGTATTACTAACTGTATGGGCACTCACACGCATACCCTTGTTAGCCCCGGTTAATAACGAGGTTCCATCACATCTTTATGCATTAAGATAACGATTTTCATTTAAATGCAATTTATATTTCTCAAAATTATTTATACCACTACGCCAAAAAAGACCTATGACAGCGCTTTTTTTGGCCTTTAAAAGCGCTGCCGTAGGTGGCGCTGCTATAGGTTTTAGCAGCGCTTTTTGTTTACTAAAAAGCGCTGCTAAAGGTTGTCAATAGAGAGCGCTTTTTAGTAAAAAGCGCTGCTAAAGGTGGTATATAGACAACCTTTAAGAGCGCTTTTTACTAAAAAGCGCTCTCTATTGACAACCTTTAGCAGCGCTTTTGAGTAAAAAGCGCTCTTAAAGGTTGTCTATATACCACCTATAGCAGCGCTTTTTACTAAAAAGCGCTCTCTATTGACAACCTATAGCAGCGCTTTTTAGTAAAAAGCGCTCTCTATTGACAACCTATAGCAGCGCTTTTTACTAAAAAGCGCTCTCTATTGACAACCTTTAGCAGCGCTTTTTAGTAAAAAGCGCTCTCTATTGACAACCTTTAGCAGCGCTTTTTACTAAAAAGCGCTGTCTTTTCCTCTAGTAAAATAACAAAACGCTGCCTTCAGTTTAAGCCTACCATTTCAACCTGTAATATTTTTTGGGAATAATCCCATAAACCTGTAAATCAAGCCTCTCTAATTCAAGCATTTGGAGTCATAATTCAAGCATTTGTAATTTTTTAAACCAACACAAGCAAACCAACACAAGAATGAACACATTTGGAGTCATAATTCAAGCAAACCAACACAAGGATAGATAGGCACTGAACACATTTGGAGTCATAATTCAAGCATTTGTAATTTTTTAAAGCAAACCAACACAAGAATGAACACATTAATCTATCCATGAAATTAAAGATATCACTAAAATTATAAAGAACTATACACAAGTCAAAACTAATATGTTATACGGCCTATTTGGAGTCATAACTAATCTGTTAAAAATATAAAGAACTATACACTTGCCAACCAGAAACCATTCTTCATCAAAGTATTCATGTTATTTTGAAACCATTATATACTAATTAATCTTTTCTCAATAAAATATTGACACAATTCCTCCTTGATTTGTTCCAACTGCAGTCTCGTGTAATGAGCACACTTGTATTCATCAAAGTACTACATAACAAAACATAATATGCATGATTTAGTTAAAAGTAATAAATAATATGAAATATTCGATAAATATTAAAACAAATCCTAAGTTATAAATCCATACCGTGATTGGAATCTCTATTTGATTCATATTAATGATTTCCCTCATAAACCTCATTACAAAGTATCCGCAATCGATACCGTTGCGCTGTAGAGGACACTACATAGAAAAAAAAATAAGAATGTATAGTTATCTTTTCTTATCAAGTAGCATCACTATTATAAGCAAAATTGTGAAAATTAAAGTACCTACACTTTTATCCACGTAATGTTGCTGGATTTAGTACGTGGTACTCGAGCTTGTCTTTGAGATCGGAACACTTTTATTGATCTAACAAAATAAAAACATATATTTAGAACAATCTCACATAAATATACACGAATATTTAGAACAGTCTCACTTACGTATCAACTAATTGCTTCATATCCGGATAATTTGTCCATTCACCATCTATCGAATTCAGAAAATATACCACTTCTTTTAAAGGATCAATAGCAAGCAACAACCAGTGACACCTATAAATTAAAACAAAAGTTTATATGGAAATTTTTTACGTAAAAGAAACAATTAAAGATTAAAATAAACTTAGAATTAAAATCTAACCCTGAATTATACGGCCAAAGATACAAGTTGTTTGTACTGCTGGCCATGAATCTCTTGACTAAGTACTCTCTACATGAATCCGGTTCCCTACAAATTAATGCTTTGTTGACCAGGGAGGAAGACACGAAACGGAATCTGTTTGACAATTGATCATTCCCACGCATGAAATTGTCATACAAGAACCTTCAATAAAAACATAATAAACATTAGACTATTTTTATTGAAATGTGTAAATAAATTGTTCAAGTAATTAAATAATATATAGATCGGATTACCGGATGTATGTGTGTATAACACCGACGCCTAATTCTTGATGCCGAAAAATATGTTCCAGATCTTCTTTTCCGATTGTTTCAGTGCATGAATAACCAAAGATATCTTCCTCCATATCCAGTAAGCGAATAGCACCAGCTGTTGCCATATCTGATGAGTCAACAAGTGTTTCAAGAGATATCTGGTATCGAGGCACAAAAGCACCTTTTTTTGGCAAATAAGTCACTGGAAGATCCCTTTTGTTTTTCTGTCGACTACCAATTTTCTGGCTCAGTTGTTGTGACCCTTGAGCAAATACCTATAAATCATATAACATAGGTAAATTATAAAATCATGCATTTTTTGATTCGGATCATATAATTAACACTTTCAATATACCTCTTTTTGTGATGCAACAGACTCGTTGTGCCGCAAAATCCCTCTATCCTTAGATGCGGGTTTTGTAGGCGTCTAAAATTACCATGTAAAAAAAATTAACTTAACGGTTCAGAATTGACATTTGAATACTAAAAGATTCATAGTGGTTTTTGAATTCAACATACCTCATCATCAATGAAAATGAGATCCAAGGGCCATGCAACAAATGATCCTATTGCATCTCGCAGCAATGTTGTCTCTGAAACAATGTCAGGTATCGGTAGCAACGCATCCTTATCTAATACAACATCAACCGATACTTTAAGGTGTCCATCCGGGAGCGGTCTATGGTGAAGTAAATCTCCCGAAGTGTTGTGCACTTTTCCCTTGCCAACTAGGCGATAAGTCGGTGACGATAAGTATAGCTGACAAGATGAAATGCCCTAAACCAATAATAAATATGTTACTTTTAATGTGTATATATTTCAATTAACATAAATGTGCTATTTTAATTTCAAAATAACATATATAATTACCTCGGGAAATTTATTTTGACAATTGATACTGGCTTTCTCACTAGTTTCTTTCAATTGTGAACTGCACTTTTCCATACACCTATATCTCTCATTATCCTTTTGCAATTGAAGAACTTGCGCTTGTAATGCCTGCAACGTCTCCATCACTTCTTGATTGCTAGGATTTCTTCTCCTTGGATTCTTATACAAGGAAGTTGGAGTACAACCATGCCCTTTACCCCTCACCCGACCGGGATACTCAGGAACATTTAGTGCTCTACTAAGTACGCTCCTGTTCTCCTGGTCCTCAGCTGTGCTTATCGATTGAGATAGGGTCTCCTGAAATTCATTTACATATCGGAAATTATTAGTGGAGATAAAAAAATTAATTATATATTATTAAACTTTTGATTTAATTAAAGACACAATGTTCTACTTACACATTCATCATAAATATGTTGAACGTCATCCCTAACAGTTCCATCCTTTCCCACACGAGCTTCTTTCCACAAAACATGTGGCGGAAGTGATGTTGCGTCACTTTTCGTCTCGTCTAACTACGCATTGACACAAATAATAAGATAATCAATTATAACATATTGAGACAATTAATAAGATCGTAGCATTTTTGTATACTTACAATTTTTTCCTCTAAGCGTGCATATCCCAAACGCCCTTTTTTGTATGCATATGTGGGATTTGACGCTCTCTCGCGATTTGTGGCACTCACTTTCTTGAAATTTTCGTCTCTTCTTTGGGCTACAAAAGCAACTCATTCTTCTTCTGTAATGAAGATCGCATACTTCACTGGATATTCCGGATCATATTCAACAAAAAAAATTTCTTTGTCCTTAAGATACTTGTTTGTTAAAAACGTTCTCCACCCTCTGTGTCTTTTTCCGGCCAATTGAAGTATATACTTTTTTCGGATAGTTGTATCTTCAATGTTAAAAGACCTCTACGAAAAAATATTGGAATAGAGTGTGTTAGTATAAGTAATTTAAACACATTATCGTCAATATAAAGAAAATATAAACAATCATATATTGTACCAGTATCTCAGTCCAAATCTTATCTTTAGCGCTACCCAACTCTTTATTACTCTATCTTGTAGCAGTGATTGGAATGTGCATACGAACAAGTGTACCAATGTAGCTTGCCAACTTTGCAGCATTAGACCCAATTAGTTGGTTATCAGCATTCCAATTTACATTATATGTTACTGCTTTATCTCTATCACGAATGATACTCTTCATAATAGTGATGCCTCGTGTAATTTCTTTTTCTGAAGTATCATCAGGAGCATTTGCATCTTGTGAGTTTTCTTGATCACTAGCCATTTAACCTGTAATAAAGAAAAAATATAAAAATGAAATGAAAAATATAAAAATCCATAATCAATAATCCATATATATATATTGAATAATATAAAATGACATAGGCTATAAAACAATTCAAGAAACTTATATGATGCACATGAACAATTCAAGAACCAAGTAATCGATCATTCAAGAAATTCAATTCACAAGTAAGAACCAAGAAATTCAAGAACCAAGAAATTCAATTCACATTATCAATTTTATTAAATTATCAACTCGATGGGGATATAAGGTTAGTGTGTCAATGGACGAACCGGTATATCAATAGTTAAACTACGTGGACTAATATTAATAAAAGGAGTGCTAACAATACCAACTCTAACACTCTTTTATTGGGTGAAACTCGTCTAAGTCCCACTATTTTGAGTCTTTTGTTTGTCTCCTTTCCAAGAACTCAAGAGCTTGTTGCGACCAAAACACAGTTCCAAATATCATAACTGCTTCCTAATGCATAACTAGAGCTAAATAATATAAAACTGTCTAATTAGCTCAGACCAATCACTTTGAACCTCTAGGCCACCACTCATGATCTTTACTAGTAAGAGGTCATATAGATTTAAGACGGAATACATCCCACACAGGCAGTTTAATTGGAACAGTACCACATATAACTGGTTGTACATAGTTACTGGTTGTAAACAGAACTATACTAAGTGCACAAGTACCTGAGTTTGTCGCTTTGAGATTAAAAAATATAGGACAGAACCGGACAGCTACAACAGCTTTGCTTGCGCAGGGAATCTGTATAGCAGGCCTGCATATCAAGGTCAAATAATAAAGCAACATACATAACTAACATATTTTGGTAACTTGATTCATTAGCTTAACATGAATAATTGAACATAATGATTCATTCTAGATACTAAATGATTAAACACATGCTTTGGGTTTGTATAATATCTAAGCTGAAAGACATACCGAGAAAGATCTTTTCTAGAAAATATGTAAGCTGCATTAACAGATTCAGACGCAGTACCGATTTTGTAAGAACCTGAAATGGGCAAAGACGTGAAGTTTTCAATTAGACGCAAACCATGTAATAAAAGCTAAGCAAGAATTTATCTATAAAGGAAGAAAACAACATATATGGTTCCCTCAGATCCTCAAGACCTCCTATTTGCTCACCACGATACTCAACAACCTGCAGACAAGCACATGAAAAATGTACATATAGTCCATCAGGGTTCATTTTACACTACAGTGACCATCTTAAAAATTCACATAATATTAAAACATCATTTTACAACATTAAATAGGATTGCCAAAATATGACTGTAGCAGACAAAGTTATGCCAAAATATGAATGTACATTTTGAAGTTTAACTGTTCATTAAAACCAACATGTAATAGGATTGCCAAAATATGAGACATTGCTCTAAGTTCTTGAAACCATATCACATATATCACTGTAGCAGACAAAGTTATTCCATTTGAGTATCCAACATTTAACATCAAAATCACTTTCTGAAATTTCAGTAATAGTTAGAATATGAGGATACAATGGTGCAAACATATCAGTTCATTCCTTCCTACTTTCTCAGCAAATTTAAACAAATGTTGAAAAGGCACTGATTCTATTAGAACTCCCAACATTATTTCTAAGTCAATGGCGATGCAAGTTACAGAATATCATTTATATCAGAACAAGATGAAACTTTCGGTAAGTTACAGAATATTAAGCAAACATAGTCACAAACTCTAATAATCGATACTGACAAATAAATAACCCATAATGTAGCAATGCAAGTCCATTCAAACCAAAATCGACCACCTATTCTTTGACTTCTAGGGCAAAACAGAAAGACACGAAAACCTAACCTTAAAACGCAATGAGATTTCCAGGTATTGAATCCTTCTCTTTCGAATGCAGTCTCTTTCAAATTTGCAGTGTTTATCGTTGAGATTTCCAGGTACTCTGTGGAATTTTTTCCAGGACAGCGAGAGCTTCGAACGAGAGAGAGTGAAAGAGGGATTTCTGAAAGTCAGGGATTTTGTAATATTAGATTTATTATAATTTTTATAAATGACCTATGAGAGCGCTTTTACCATGAAAGCGCTTTCATAGATGTGAGACTGAGACCTATAAGAGCGCTTTCATAAGTGTGAAACCCATGAGACCTATAAGAGCGCTTTTACCTTAAAAGCGCTTTCATAAGTGTGTGAGACTGAGACCTATAAGAGCGCTTTTACCTTAAAAGCGCTTTCATAAGTGTGAAACCCATGAGACCTATAAGAGCGCTTTTACCTTAAAAGCGCTTTCATAAGTGTGAAACTCATAGATGTGAGACTGAGACCTATAAGAGCGCTTTTACCTTAAAAGCGCTTTCATAAGTGTGAAACCCATGAGACCTATAAGAGCGCTTTTACCTTAAAAGCGCTTTCATAAATGTGAAACTCATAGATGTGAGACTGAGACCTATAAGAGCGCTTTTACCTTAAAAGCGCTTTCATAAGTGGAGACCTATAAGAGCGCTTTTACCTTAAAAGCGCTTTCTTTACATAGGCGAATTTTTTTTCAAGCTATTACAGCGCTTTTTTTAAAAAGCGCTTTCTTTTTGGTGCTGCCAAAAGCACTTTTTGGCGTAGTGTACGTCGCTTTAAAGTATTTTTTTTAATATGCAAGATGTGCAAACGAGGTATGAATTACGGAAATAATCATCGTCATCATCTACGAGGGTACCGTGTTGCAATAGAACACATGGAAGAAAACGATGTCAGAATGATTAATTATAATATTCAACTTATTTAAATTTATTTTATACATTCTAATAGTTATATTTCTTTTAACAGTTTATTTGAAGACCGTACATACAATATCTAGTGCCTGATTATAATGACAGCCAAGTTTGGAGTGCAACAACATATATGGTATGTTTCTTTACCGTTGAGATGCATCAGACAGATCGAGTCAAACTCCAATTTGGATTTGAACAACAAATACCGTCTCAGCCAAGATGTCTAAGTGAACACCATAACATGACTATGGTCCAAACTTGGGACACACATTGGCAAGATTTAAACAAAGAAGAGCTAAAAGAATGGAAAGGAAGAAGGCATTTGGTGTTACAAGGAAACTCGATAATTGGTGAGTCTAAGTCGGGTAGAGAATACATGAATTGGTTTTTAACAATTCCTTTTATGCACGTTGTTCCAACACAGTTTTTGAATGATCCCCATCAACGTGTAGCTTCTTTAACCCAACAAACAACGTCACCCCCACAACAACATGACCAACCACCATCCTCAGCTCAACAAACTTACCAACACACCTAGACCACACAACAACACACAATTTATTTCAACTCAACCCAACACTATAATCCCCACACTCTATTCCCTCAAACAAACTACTATTACAACCAACAATATCAACAACAAACCAACTTACACCCACCCATACAATACACTCCAATTTCTCAACCCAACTTTGAATACTCAAACCCTCATTCTCAACCCCAAACATCTAACACCACATTCGCACATCCCACTCCTACATACAACCCTGACGATGTCTATTATCCTCCTATCCAACACAACCAACCCAACACCTACACATAACTCCCACATTCACTACCCAACTATGACCTCATTGATGATCATCTAATGAATATCCCTTCTTTTCGCATTCAAGATCTCGACAATATGGATATGCCTCCAAACACATCACAACAACAAGACGCCCATGATGAATTGTCTTCCGACTCATCTCCGTCTTCCGCAAGACAAAGACAAGAAGACTTGAGCAAGAGAAAACGCAAAAAAGTTGGCACAAGATGTGGAACAGGCGGTCACTATAAATAAAATGTATTCATTCCATTATATCAATAAAATATTTCTTCCATTATATCAATAAAATGTATTTCTTCCATTGTAATTCTTAAAAAAAATAAATCATTTCTAGTATTAATATTTAAAAAAAATCATTTTATTATTAATATTTAAAAAAAAAATATTAGAAAACTATTATTATTATAAAAAACTATTATTATTAACATTTTATTTTAAATATTTTTATAAAAATATTATTTTTATTTTTAAAAAAATCAATTATATTATTTAAGTATAGAATTAATTAGAAAACTATTTAATAATAATTTTAATAAAGTTATTTAATTATATAATAGTTTTTAAAATAATTAAAAAAAACTCCCTTCACTAGCTCGGTCAATGAATGGCCGAGCCTACCCAGCGTAAAAAGCCTTTCATCAACTCGCCTAATGAATGGACGAGCCCAAATAAGAAAATGGGGTCGTTTGTGATTTTTTTTCAAACCGGGGTATTATGGAAATATTATTTCAGCATTGGGGCATTCAGGAAAAAAAGTCTACAATTGTATGAAATAACCCAAAGATGGCATAATTATATACTTTGACCAATTATATCCACACAACAATTCGCACTACGCCAAAAACTGGAATAGACAGCGCACCTTAGAGGGTGCTTTATTACAAAAGCGCACTCTAAAGTGAAGAGAAAAAATAAGGAGCGAACAACTGGAATAGACAGCGCACTTTAGAGGACGCTTTTGTAACAAAGCGCCCTCTAAAGTGAAGCGAAAAAATAATGAGGAAATGGAGGGACACCAATAGAGGGCGCGTTTATGAAAGCACCCTCTAAGGGTACCCTTAGAGGACGCTTTTAAAAAAACGCTCTCTAAGTCCATGTACATTTCCAGTTTATAAGGCGCTTTTGGAAAGCCTTAGAGGGCGCTTCTAAAAGCGCCCTCTTAGGCCCCCTTTAGAGGGCGCTTTTTTTACACAAGCGCCCTCTAAGGTCCCTTTTAGTAAACATTAAAATTATAACATATACTGCATGTCTCTTTATTTTCCCTCGCTATATGCTATTTCGTTTACGTAACTAGGTTTTCTCTCTACTGCGATTACTCTCTACTGCGATTACTCTCGTCCTCCGTTCGTTCTCCCTCCCTCACCGTCGTCGTCGCCGTCGCCTTTTTCTGCTGCTGCATTCACGTTCATTGAGTTATCTGCATCCACCGTCGCTGTTCACTTTCTTCTCCATCGTTATCGTCACCTTGAAGGTATTTCTCTCAATAGTTTGTATTTTCAGGTGTTTGATTAGGGCATTTTCTAAACTGAGTTTTACATTTTGTGCATTATGTTGATTAATGTTGTTTAGGGCAAACGAGCACTATATGGTGTTCATGAGCACCTTGTTGAAAATCATTTTTTGTTATTTTTTTGTGTATGGTTTTGATCACTGAATGTTGTATGTTGTATGGTTTTTTATTTCTGATTGAAAACTGATGTCATTTGGAGTGTGTTTGAGCTTGTGCTTGGAAGTTTGATGATTATGGATGCAAGTTTGTTCATGTTCCAAACACCATAAGTTTGCATTGGTCTTTTGTATGCAGTAGGTGTGTGTGAGTTTGTATTCAATAATGATGAAAAAAAAAGAGAGTTTAGATTGTTGTAACATGAGAGAAATGGAAGGTATATGAATGTGTTTTTTGTGTAGCTTCACGAATATGGTCATTGTCTTACTTGGGTCTTATTGAATCATTTCTATATTATAGATAAAATGGCTAGTAACCAAGACAATACCCATGACGCGAGTGGATCACGTAACAATGTTGAAAATGAAATCAAACGGGGATTGACTGTTATGAAGTTAATCATTCGTGCAAGAGACAAGGGTGAAAAATTCGAAGTACATTGGAGTGCTGAAGACCAACTAATTGAGCCTAACGATTCAATGTTGGCAAGTTACATTGGTTTCCTTGTTCGACAACATATTCCGATTACATGTGATAATTGGAAAAGTCCGGAATTGAAGGTTGGCAAAGAAAAAATATGGTCCGAGATACAGGTACTTACCATATATTGTTATATGTTTTTTTTGTTGACTATTTGTTGATCATATATTGTTATAATATAACTTATAATAACACACTCCATGTGTATGTTTTTTAGAGATCCTTTCACATCGATGAAAGCCGGCAAAAATATTGTATTCAATTGGCCGGAAAAAGACTCTGAGGATTTCGATCCTTTTTGTCCAACAAATTTCTCAAGGATGAGGAAGGAAAATTTGTTGAAGCAGAACGGCCAATGAAGTGTGCGGAGATTATTTCAGCCGAAGAATTGGATAACTTTGTCGCCAAACGAAGAAACGAAAAATTCCATGTAATGTCTATTAATTATGGTATTATACAATTGTTAAGTTACTTGGTTCTGATATGCCTTAAACTTTTTTATCCAGGAAGTAAGCGACAAAAATCGGAAAAGGGCATCAAAACCCGCGTATCCGTACAAAAAAGGGCGTACGGGATATGCACGGTTACAATAAAGAATTGTGAGTATATTCAAATGCTATGAGCTTATACATTGTCACAATATGTTATAATTGATGATCTTATAATCTGATTCATTGTGTAGCTAGCCGAGGAGAAAAGTGACGCAACATCTCTTCCGGAGCACGTATTGTGGAAGGCTGCTCGGGTTGGGAAGGATGGGGCTGTCGTTGAAGCGGTTCAAAATGTTTATGACGAATGTGTAAGTATATATAACATTATTTCTTTAATTATATCGAAAATTTTGTTAGACATATAATTCATTTTTAATCTCCTCTAATAATATTTCAGGAGACTTTATCCCAAACCTTACCTTCAACCGAGGTCCAGGATTCCGGTCGTGTGAGGGGTAAGGGTTTTGGTGTGACTCCGTCGTCATTTTATAAAAAACTAAAAACAAAAAATCCTATCAACAAAGAAGTGATGGAGACCTTGGCGGAGTTAAGGGCACAAGTACTCGAACTGCAAAAGGAGAATGCAAGGTATAGAGAGGAAAGGCGCGGTTCCGAGGCAAAAGATACTAGTGACCGAGCTAGTATCAATTGTCAACCGAAATTTCCCGAGGTAATTATATATGTTATTATGAAATTAAAATAGCACTTTTTTACTTGACACATATACACGTTAACAATAACATATTTATTATTGGTTTAGGGCATTACACCTTGTCAGCTGTATCTATCGTCACCAACTTATCGCATAGTTGGCAAGGGAAAAGTGCACAACACTTCGGGTGAATTACTTCACCATAATCCCCTCCCGGTGGGATATATGAAAGTTTCGGTTGACCTTGTATTAGATACGGACGCGCTTCTACCATTACCTAACGTTGTTTCAGAGACAACGTTGATGCGAGCTGCAGTCGGATCCTTTGTTGGATGGCCGTCAGATCTAATTTTCCCAGATGCCGAGGTATATATGTTCTAAATGATTATGAATATTTAGTATTCACATTTCAATTCAGCTACAATTATGATATTTAATCAATCCTTATTACATGGTAATGTTAGACTCCTACAAAACCCACACATAAAGCTGGTAAAGGGATTTCAAGACGCATCGAGTCAGTTGCATCTCAAAAAGAGGTACAAATATATATACGCAACGATTTTGTTGCATCACAAAAAGTCATGATTTAATTTATATGAATTTTTAGGTTCCCGGTCGAATGTTGAAAAAAGCTGGTAAGGATATTCCAACGAAGTTCGGGACAAAAACAAATCCTAAATCTCAAAAAGAGGTACAAATATATATACCCATTGAATTATATACACAATGATTCTGTTGCATCACAAAAAGTCATGATTTAATTTATATGAATTTTTAGGTTCCCGGTCGAATGATGAAAAAAGCTGGTAAGGATATTCCAACGAAGTCCGGGACAAAAACAAATCCTAAATCTCAAAAAGAGGTACAAATATATATACCCATTGAATTATATACACAACGATTATGTTGCATCACAAAAAGTCATGATTTAATTTATATTTTTAGGTTCCCGGTCAAATGTTGGACAAAGCTAGTAAGGAAATTCCAACGACGTCCGTGACAAAATCTCAAATTATGACGCGTCTTGAGAAAATGGTGGAAGAGTCAGATATTATGCACGGCGTCATCCGTAGTGTAGATATGGATGAAGGTGTTTTCGGAATTGCTCATTCCGAATTAATTGCAAAGGAGGACATGCAACAACTTTTTGAACACGAAGAATTGGGCATCGCTGTCATTCATACATACATATGGTACTCCGATCAATCTATTATTTACTTAGTTGAACAATTTATTTACATATTTCAAGGAGTAGTCTAATGTTTATTATGTTTCTATTTAAGGTATATGTATGACACATTGATGCGAGGAACTGAATTGTGTAACCGATTCAATTTTATTGCTGCTTCCCGTATCAACACAACGTTTATAACGAAAAATCCAACATCCATAATGAATGAACTAGTCAATAGATTCATGGTGGCCGGCGATAATACTACACCCAGTTTGTATTTTTTACCGTTTAATTCTGGCAACGGGTTAGATTTTCTTTCTAATAATTTCATTCTAATATATGTATATCTTTTACGTAGAAAATTTTCATGTATCTAAATTTTTGTTTTATTTTACAGTGGTCACTGGATGTTGGTTGCTATGGATCTTTCGAGACTAATGGTGTATTATCTCGATTCGTTACCGAGTAATTGGAGTAAATATCCGAGTATGAAGAAGACGGTTGACGCGTAAGTGAAATTCCCCTAAATATTCGTGTGTATTTGTATATTTAATTATGTCTGTCGGATTGATCTCAATATACGTTTTTATTTTGTTAGGGCAATACTAAAATTTAGATCGAAAAAGAATTATCGTAATAGGAAGGACATTACCTGGGTCAGAGTTCAGGTATATATTAAGTTTCTTATTTTTGCTTATAATAGTGTTTGCTTTTTGCTTATAATAGTGTTTATAAGAAATTAACTATATATATATATATATATATATATATATATATATATATATATATATATATATATATATATAGTTTGTTTTTCTGTGTAGTGTCCTCAGCAAAACAATTCGATCGATTGCGGATTTTTTGTATTGAGATTTATGAGAGATATCATTGCGTTGAATCATATAGACATCCCAAAAATGGTATGGAATAATAACTTAGGGTTTATTTTAATATTATCGGATATTTCATCTAATTTGTTACTAAATCATGAATATGTTTTATTCTCTTAATTGTAGTACTTTGACGAATATAAATCTTACTCAAGAGCTCATTTGGATGAAATGAAGGATGAATTGTGTCAATTCATTATTGATCATAGAATCATATAGGTTGTAGTTGTTGTACATATATGTATGAAATATTATTGTACATGCATGAATATCAATATATTAATGTTGTATATATGGAGGATTAATGTTGTATATAAATGGATTTATGTTGTATATATCAATGGATTAATGGTGTATAACATTGGATTAAATGATGAAATCAATATGAATTTTACACTTTTGCAGCATGCGAACAGGTTCCCAATTAAATACCCACTATTTTTCAAACAAATTTTTTTAAAATAACTAACACTTTAGAGGGCGCTTTCTGTAGGAAGCGCCCTCTAAACACTTTACATTGATAACTTTAGAGGGCGCTTTGTCCAGAAAGCGCCCTCTAAGGTGGCCCTTTATGGACCACTCCAGATGGCGCTTTTTTCTGAAAGCGCACTATAATGTGGCTCTTAAAGGACCACTTTAGAGAGCGCTTTCTCCAAGAAAACAAAACGCTGTCTTTACCTATGCCAACGCTACTTTAGAGGGCGCTTAAAAACGCTGTTATAGGTCAAAATAAGCGCCCTCTTTTCCCTTATTTGGCGTAATGTCGTTCAACATTAAGTAGTTTAACATACTGACTTGCTTGTTATTTGTAAAACCCCACAAGCTCTCAATCATATAGTAAAACCAAATAGGTTTATCATAATCATACATCTCAATAAAAAATATCATTAAAATTTAGCAAGCATTAGCAGATAGAAGGGGAGAGAAATAACCTTTGTGATCCTACAAGTCCCCTTGAAGAGCTCATTACAGTCAAAATCATCATCACAAGGAGCAATACTGAAAAGGAACGAACAAAAGTTATTAATATAAACCAACACATTACACCCCAGCTTAATATATTTTAAACAATTATTAATATGTACCATTAGAACAACTCAATCTATATAACTAAGTCAAATTCTCCGGGGGCAGCCATGAGATCAAATGGTTTGGTAAAATAGCGCCCCACGGCAACTATTGCATGACCAGGAACAAGGTTAAAATGGGTAGAATGTGGACGAAGATGAGATGACTTGTCTTGAGCTGGATTAACATTGATGTAATCATCCACTTGTCTGATCCTTGCCGTAGGGAAGGATGAATCGGACTGAAACTGTATCCAAGTGATATTATAGTGAAAATCATGGGCACATACTTGTCCCTCATATGATGAACTATCATACAGGTATATGATAACCTACAAAAAAGGAATTAAACTCCACTATCATTTCCATTTTAATGGTAAATAATATCAAGTTTTAGGATAAACATATGACTAATGCATGTGAAAGGCATAAAAAGAATATACAAATTGTAATGATTTTAACATGAAGTTCTGAACTATAAATACCTATTTCTAACATCTAACAACCTTGAAACTCACAACATAACATATGCCATCGATACTTAAGCAAAATCTTAAGCCTGAGAGTGCTACACCTTGCAAATGTTTCCTGATAGTGAGGTACTGATTTTTGTCTTATAATAAACAAATAGCTTAAATAAATGGAATACAGTTGCATATCAAAGATGGTAAACAATGTCCCTATTAAGTTTAAGACCCAATTTAGTTGAAGGGCATGGATATAAACACCAACCTTAAGACTATCAGCCAATTTATCTTCCAACACATTTTGTTCAGTACGACACTGGATGAGCTTTGCAGATGTCAAAACAGTATGACAATTACTGGCATCATTTTCAATGATAACAACACAACATTGAGTCAACTCTTGCTCCCCTGTATTCAAATAAAGCAATGATTATGCTGAAATGTCAATTTATTCAAAAACTGTATGTGTTGAGTATGAGGGAGAATGGTTGTAAAATTAATATGTGAATCTTGTAGTATTAATTTCCCAATTGAAATGGCAATAAAGTTCCCAAATAGCTTATGGATTGGAAAGTTGAATACCAGAATAAGATAAAAGAGTAACAACAGCTTTCTTTGTATGTATATCCAGAGCTACATTTTCTAGGTTAATTTTGAACTTGGGTCGCTTATTATAACAATAACCCCTATATGCTGCAAAAGAATAAATGGATATCAAATACTACTCGTACATTAGCTTGTTAAAAAGAAGGAAATAGGAAAATCTTACAGTTATCACGTGGATCCGCCCCTCGCAACCAAACATATTTCCTCTTTAGGCAATACTGATGCCTTCTTTCTTACTACAAGAATAACAACAGCTCAAATTTTACATATTGAGTCGAAATCGTCCTACAGTGGTGGCGGAGTGGTGGTGTAAGGTGTGTTCGTCATAGATTTGTAGGATCGTGTTAGGGTGGAGGTAGTCCGAAGGTAGATTTGAGGTTTGTGGTTTGGATGTGGGTGGTTGTATGTGATGTTGCCGGCGACGGGAAGCCAATAGTAGTGGTGGTTGTTCCGTTCACGGCGGGTTTGGTAGGTGACGATGGTCGTGCCCGCGGTGTTTAACGGAAGATGGTGGTCAGTGGAAGGTTTCGTGGTGGTGCTCGGTGAGCTGGTGGAAGACGCCGGAAGAAGTTTCTCCGGTGAAGCTCAAAATGGCGGAGGGAGTTGCGTAATCGTGTGGATTCTGGTTGGTGGTGTTCGGAAGTAGATGAAAGAGAGAGCGTTGAATTTATAGAGAAAGAAGAGAGAGGTTTAAGAAAAAATCTAAAATAAAATTTTATTTGTTAATATTTATATTTTTAATTAAAAAAAATTATTTTACAAAGAATAGTTGTTTATAAAATTATTATAATCAATATTTTTAAATATATTTTTTCAATTAATAATAAAATCAATTTATTTAATTTTTATTGTGATTTTGTTGATATTAAAATGAAATTTTATTTAATTTTATTTTTAAAAAAACTTGAAAAGCACAAAGTTTATAATAAATAATTAATATAACTCTTTAGTAATGTATAGATTTAGAATAATCAAATTTCTTTATATAATAAAAAATAGCATTATTTTTTATAAAATAAATAATATATTCTTAAAGATGAATGAGTAAATAGTAAAAATAAACTTTACAGTAAAAACATGAGTGCTGTGATTTAAGTTGCAATAATATTATAAATGAGGAACCGAGGTAATGATACATTAAGAGTCGTAAAGGCATAGTAATATGTTTAGTCTTATTTCTAGCTATTTTATAGGAGAGAAACATAATGATATTGCTAACATTACTTGAAGCTTTTATGCTACACAGAGTTATGATCGGTAACAAGAATATGAGGTCCAAAGCAATTGTCTATTTAAGATGATAGATGATAGATTGATCGATTGTTTGATTTTTAATCTTCACATTTTTAACCAATATAAAATTATTATCCCCATTATTCGCAGGTGATAGATTCTCAATATTTTTTTCTCAACATTTGGTTAATTACTAAAAAAACATTTTTTTTTAGCTCTCCCTCTTTCCTTTACTGGGAGTTTTCCCCTCTTTTTTTACTTATTTTTCTCTATTTTATTTTTTATTTTTTTATTTATTTAATTCCTATTAATTAAGAGGGTTAATATTAGATTAATGTGTGGTGAGATGTGCACCATTGATTATATTGATCTATTTCTTAGTATTAAGATAAAGAAACACATATTAGGGTTTATAAAATTTTATCAAAATACAAAAAAAAAACTTTCTTAAATATTTTAAATGATAAAAAATAATAATAAATTAAATAAAAATCAAACTATTAATTATTTTACTCTTTTTTTTAGTTTTAATAAAAAACAAAAATATAAGAAATTAAAATGAATAAATATTTGGCACAAAAATGCATGAAAAGGTAAAATAAATGCATTGAAACAATCTACGCGAAATGTACTTCTGTAAAATAGACAGATAATGACCAAATTTTACAATAAAAATTGTTCGGTTGAAAAGGCTCAAGTAGATCAATATGTGGATGCAGACGTGCCGAAAAAATACAATGAGCATGTCGGGTTAAAATACGTGAACCATAGATCAATAAAATAGACAATTGCAATCCTGATCTCACAAAATTTTGCCCACTAACTTTACGCACATTTGAGAATCAATTCAACCAGACTGTCTATAAAACTGAAATTTTATTCTAATCAAAACAAAATGAAGTTGGATGCATGAAAGTTTAAAGTGGCCTACCAAAATTTGGGGTATGACACTCGTTATTGGAAAAAACTTATTGTGCTCGTGTATGGTCCACTAGACGTCTGAGACAATACATGGTGTTTCATACCACATTGTTGATATCCAAAATGGATCTCATCAAATATATTTTCAAAAAGCATGTTCTGATTGGAACAATAGCTCGATGTCAAATGTTAATATTTGAGTACGACATACAATATGTCACTCAAAAGACAATCAAAGGAAGTGTGCTAGCAGACCATCTCGCTCATTAATCAGTGGAAGATTATCAACCTATGCGGTTTGACTTTCCTGATGATGATATTATGGCTCTAGAAGAGGATGAAGAAGGGCCAGAACCAGGGGCTCGTTGGACTCTTGTGTACGACGATGCTTCTAACGCATTAGGCCATGGAATTGGAGCAGTATTGACGTCTTCAAATAATACTCACTTACCCTTCAAATAAGTGTCGCACCGCAAAAAAATACCTGAGCGCATCGCACGCTCGAAATACAACAGAGTCACCAGCGAACTTTGTTTATTCTAAAATAAAGGGAAAATATGATAAAACCTGAGGGAAAGAGAAAAAGGATAAGAAAGTCGGTTATGCAATGGGAAGATATTAACACCCCTCACATATGTTATACTCAACGGAAACCATTTTGATTGTTCTTTGTGATGATGGGTGTTATTATCTAAAGGTTACTTGTCATGGGTTAGTAGATTTAATTAAGGGGTGAAAACAAGTTTATTAATTAATGTGCTCGCCAAGGATTTGAACCCTCGTGCCTACGTATTCCCATAGTGCAATGAGAAAATTAGAGCTTTGTAATTCATGGTGGAAAATAAATATTTATTGGTTATTTTTAAGGAAAATTTATAATTGTATCATATAAGTGCTTTGACGTTGGCTGATTCAAACCCTCGTTCAGGTGCTCTAAGCTTTTAGTTTGACTACTAATAAACGGATTATAACAGTTCTTTTTGAAAAGAAAGAATTTTGTGTTTGAAGAAAGTTTGTGATTGAATTGAATTAAGAAAGAGTTTGTGCATTTGGTGAAAGTGTTGTTTAGTATGGTGAAAGTATTATTTGGACAAATAGTGTGTTGTTTGAACCCATATAATGGTATATTTAAACCAACAAGTGTGGAGTTTAACCAATAGATGGTGATTAGTCAACGTATAGTTGTAGGATTTTTCCTAGATCTAGGGATAAGGACATACAAATAGAGGGTTTACCTAAGTCTGAGTCTCACAAGGCAGACATGCAAGAAAATAAGGAGTTTGCCTAAGCACGAGTCTCACAAGACAAACATGCATGAAGGGGGACTTGCATAAGCCTGAGTTTCACAAGGCAAACGTGCATGAAATGGTTTGTCTAAGCCTGAGTCTCATAAGACAAACATGCATGAGAAATGGATTACCTAAGCCCGAGTCACACAAGGTAAACATAATAGAAAAGGAAGGTTTGCCTAAGCCTGAGTCTCACAAGGAAAACATGCATGAGAATGAGGGGTTCACCTAAGCCTGAGTCTCACAAGGCGAACATGCATAAAGGGTTTTGCCTAAGCCTGAGTCTCACAAGGTAAACATGCATGAAAAAGGGTTTGCCTAAGCTTGAGTCTCATAAGGCAAGCATGCATGAAAAAGGTTTTAACCATGAGAAGGTGATTAATCCATAAAGGATGTGGTTAACCAAGAACTGGTGATTAACCTCAAGAGTTGCGTATGGTTCAGAGATGTGTACTTAACTGCGAGAAGGTGATTAACCCATGAAAGAGGTGATTAACCAAGAGAAGATGATTAACCTCAAGAGTTGTATAGGTGTCTATCATGACGCAAAAAATACCTGAGTGTAAGGAACACTCAAAATATAAACAAAACAGAATCTCCGCTTAACTTTATTTATTCCCAAAGAGGGAAAGGGAAAATATCAATAAAACCCACAAAAAACAAAAAGAAATGGTCGTCACAACCAGATCGGGTTCGGGAGTCGGTTATGTAAGGGAAGGTATTAGCATCTCTCACATTTGTTGTACTCAACGGGATCCATCTAGTTAATTTCGTGTAAGAGTGTTAGCGTGATATTATTTGCGATCTTTTACTCATCGAATGAGAAAAAAGAAAAGAAGAACATTTTTTATTAAAGGGGTGCCTAATAAGATTTCTCAATCCTGCTCATACGTATCTCGAGATGCTATGGAGAACTCAAGACTACGTAGTTTTACTTAGTAATAACTAATTGGTTAATTTCTTTTAAGGAATGGTCTTTTAAACATATTGAGTGACTAAACCTTTACTTGTTGTTCACTCTTAGAGGCAGAAGACTCTGTTCGTTTCACATCAATATGGATAAAGCATACTCGTTTCTAAAAATGTTTTCAAAGTCGCACAAGGGCGAAAAACAAGTTTGATTTGTTTGAGTTGGTTTTAAATGGAGACAGACATTCGAAGAGGGAGCTTTACTACAACACTCAAATTCCCAAAAAGGAAGAGGCTTATCACTCTTAATTCATCCAAAAGTTTATTTATGAAAAATGTGTAGTGAATTAAGTCAAAGTTCATTAATGGAAGACGATTATTCACACGGGGAGCTCTACTGTAGTGCCCAAATATTGATTGTAATATGGAAATGACTTAATTCAAATAAGAGAAAGGACTTAATTTAGATAAGAGAAAGGACTTAATTCAAATATTTATTGTATTTTAATATGGAAGTTTAATGTTCGAACGTGGAGCTCTATAACAATATACTAACATTCAAAATAGAGAAAGTTTAAACCTGATCAAATTCGCTTTAAAAAGGAAAACGACTTGACGTTGAATTAAGTGTCTAAAGTTGATTTATGAAAAGAGTTTGGATTAATAGGGGGAGATACTCGACTTTGTATTCAATTTGGATTTAATTTGAGAAAAAGACTCGACGTTGAATCGAGTGTTTATTTTTTTGTTCTTTTCTGAAAATGATTGATTTTAATCTTTAGATTATCAATCAATTAACACAATAAAAATAAATGAAAGCGGTAAACTTAATACAAATCACATTAATAATGGTACAATTTGTCAAATAGGGATATAGTGCATCAATTTAACAAAACAAGTCCAATAAACAATTGTAAATAACATAAATCTCATCGGAGTTTTGAACTACTGAACTTAGCGCTATGTTAAGCAATTGTAAAGTGATTCATGTAAGAATCACCATATCTAAGGTCGGTTAACAAAACTTTATGCGTTTAAGCAGTTTATGAAGTTAAATTGAATTTTTAACTCCAAAATTGATATGCATCTGCGAAAAACTTGTGATTTAAACGATATTTTTTAAAATAAAAATATATATAAACGATAATTTAAACTAAAGAATCTAATGTTATGTTAAGCAAACGTAAAGTCATTCATATAGGAACGACCCAATCTCAGGCCGATCAACAAGATTTTTTGCGTTTAAGCAATTTCTGAAGTTAAATTGAATTTTTAACTCCGAAGTTGCAATGCATTTGTGAAAAATCGATGGACAATTAAATAGAATTTTCTTTTTAATAACTTAAAAATAATCAATTTTAATCAAATAAATAATAAATAACAATAAAAATAAACAACAACAACAATAATAATAATAAATAATAATAATAATAATAATAATAATAATAATAATAATAATAATAATAAAAAAAAAAAAAAAAAAAAAAAAAAACAAATTTTGCAATTGCAAGAAGTGTTTATATGCTATTGTATGAAAATGATAGTCTAATTAGCGATGGGTGGTGCCCATCACATGGTCACACTGTGTCCATTTAGTGCATAACGTGAGGCTCCTCAAATGTTAGTCAAAATCTCTTTATCTTTCATTAGGTATATTAACTTAAATTGGGTGTTTCTGCAACGAGAAAAAAATATTTATGACATGAATAAGTTAAACTACCATCTACTAGTTCTCCATTATAATTCAATTGCATGCACTTATATATTTGTCCTTTTAATTTTAGAATTTTACACTAACAAAAGGGTATATCACTAATCGACTAATGTTTTCATTTAATCATACACTTCTCCTATTACAATATGCCAAGTGTTCATTTTCAATTTCAAATTTTTAGATTTGAAATTTGAATTTGAATTAAAAAATTTCTCTCTCAAATCATTTCTTATTTCCATTTTCACTCAAAATTATAAACTTAAACAAATTAATTCTTACTTCTTTCTAATTGATTCACAAGTCCTATCAATAATTTGACAGCTATGACCAAGTACACATTTTCTTTCTTTCTCTCTTTTTCGAGTTTTTCTTCATATGCCCTACTATTGAATTTTTTTACCCAATATCCCCCCGTCTGAAAATTATTTCCCAATCTACCCCCTTTTTCAGTTAGGGCTCGTCACTTCAAGTGACGAGGGGATGAAGAAGGATTTTACGCAGTGTGGGCTCGTCACTTGAAGTGACGAGGACATGAAGAAGGATTTTTTTTAATTTTTAATATTTTAAATACTTTATTAAATACCAATAATAATTAATATAATTTATATTTTATTATTAATTCTATATTTAATTAATATAATTGATTTAATTAAAAATAATAATAATTTTTTTATAAAAAATATTTAAAATAAATAGTAAATAATTATAGTTTTTCATGATAATAAAAAAATTGTGATATTATTATTTTTGAAATATTAATAATAAAAATGATTAATTTTTAGAATATTAATAATAGAAATAATTTGTTTCTTATATATTAATAATAAAATTGTTATTTTTCCCTCCAAAATGTCAATCATTTTTTGGGAACGATATCTTTCCCGCCAAAAAGTTTTTGTGTTTGTACTGTCTCGGCCAATGATTTGCCGAGTATTCAACTATTAATTTTTGTATAAATAGCAGAACTTGTAGAAATGTAACTCAGACCACCAAATCCTTTCTTTAGTTCAGAATGTTTGTTTGTGGTCTTGTATTTTATGGACACGGTGAAAAAATGAGTGTTTGTCTTGATCCGCAATGGAATTTTAGAACACTGATTTCTGCCATCCACACTAGCTTCCGACAGTTGGGTGGGCATCGTATGAAGGTGAGGAAAGTAGAGTATCGTTGTCCATACATAACGTTGACTGATGCAAGCCCCGATGGTACGTACATGTATTACCTGGATCGTATAGAAAATGATGAAGATGTCCAGTGTATGTTTTCGGCACATAGTGGTGAAGTTAATAAAGGAGTTGAAGGTCCACTTGTATTGGTTGTTGTTGTTGATTAGTTTTTTAATTATCAGTTGTGTTGGTTGTTGTTGTTGTTTAGTTAATGTGGTCTTACTTTGTAACCATAACCCTTTGATTAACAAATGTATTTCATAAATGTTTGTTCCCAAAAGACATTAGAAATACACAATGGTTTATATATATTACGTGCATAGTAGTTAATAAATAAATAAAAAAACATAGTCATCTGAACGGATATTTAAAGCAACAACATAATCATCTGGAAGGTCGTTGGGATGGTCCTGCAACATTAGGACATTTCCTACGCATGTGTCCTATTTCACGACAAATTTCACACCTTCTCTTTTCCTTCTCAACGTCGTCCATCTCGGTTCTAATCCTGGTGCTGTTTGGGCGCCCTTTCTTCCTCCTTCTCATAGAGTCGTTGTGGCAAAGAGTAAATCCTTCATATTGTGGCCAATTCTCCTCACGGGGAAGTCCTAGGAAACTCTCCT
This sequence comes from Lathyrus oleraceus, assembly GCF_024323335.1. Classification (NCBI taxonomy): domain Eukaryota; kingdom Viridiplantae; phylum Streptophyta; class Magnoliopsida; order Fabales; family Fabaceae; genus Lathyrus; species Lathyrus oleraceus. The sequence goes on from NC_066579.1 coordinate 371,919,277, forward strand.
GATAGACCTTGAAGACGTTAAGAATTTTGAAGACGTCTGGAATGTGAATGGAATAGTCCTAGCGTATGCTCGAACATGCTGCGATTACATGGGAGCAAGGTAAGTGAAATGCCTGAAATTTCCCACAGTCACAGTGTTGTTTCCTCAGATCAACGCTGAACGTTCTGGTTGGTCGACCGTCGTTATGATTAATCTTCTCTTGGACCATGAAATAAAATCTCTCTCGGTCGAACTGCATGACGTTATGCGTGTTAGCTTTGATGACTTCCTCAGACATCCCCTTGTTGCAGTTATCAGTGAAAACCTGCCCAGAGGCTAACATTTTTGTCCACTGATGGCCTCTTCTACCAAATAGTGATCCTAAACGATAGTACGTAGATTTGACCAATGCAGTGATTGGAAGGTTCCGGGTTTCTTTCAACACCGCGTTCATTGCTTCTGCTAGGTTAGTTGTCATGTGACCCCAGCGTTGCCCTCCGTCAAATGCCCTTGCCCACTTCTCGCGAGGGATGTTGTCTATCCATGATAAAGCGTCGTTGTTTGTTCTTCGGATTTCCCCCCGATAGTAGTTAAACGTTGCCTCTGTTAACGCATAACCCATGTTAACAACTATTTTCCGCAGATCCTTGTCTTTAATCTCCCGCATGAAGTTTTGCGCGATATGTCTAATGCAATAGACGTGTGATGAAGGAGGAAACTGCCATCCATTTTCCGGGTTGTTGTATGCACTCTTTATTGATTCATGCATGTCTGATATTAGGCATAGATTTGCTTGGGGGGTAACATGCATTCTCAAATTCTTAAGAAAGAAACTCCAGGCTTCCTTTGTCTCACTTTCAACCAATGCGAACGCTATCAGAAATATGTTCCCGTTCCCATCCTGTGCCACAGCCATCAGCAGATTCCCTCTGTACTTTCCGTACAACCAAGTTCCATCAACCTGCACAATTGGTTTACAATACGCGAAGCCACGTATACATGGTCTAAACGCCCAAAACAGACGATGAAATATCCTTTGGTCACCCAAGTATGAACCATCATTTGAAATCACAGGTAGGGTTTGTAATTCTATAATGGTACCTGGTAGATATGTTTTCATTACCAGTATCCACTGCGGAAGATCGTTGTAAGATGTCTCCCAATTTCCATAGAGCGACTCAACCGCCTTACACTTTGCAATCCATGCCTTTTTGTATGATATGATATACCGGTATTTCTCAACAACATGAGCAATGATAACCTTCACCTTAAGAGAAGCGTCCCGATTTACAAGCTCCATTATGCTCTTGCTAATCATTTCTGAACTGAGTTTTGTATGGTCTTGTGACATGGAAGTGGTTGTGCACGTATGAGGCCCACTAGACTTATCAACTATCCACCTTGAGTTGCCCTTGCGCAAAGAGACCATGCATTTGAAATTGCATGTTGAATTTCTACATTTGATGACAAAGCGTACACTATCAGATTTAACCACAGAAAAATCTAGACTACGTTTTATATGCCATTGTTGCAACGCCAGAAGACACTCTTCCTTATCTTCATACTCTATGCCCTCCTCTATTTCGTCAAAGTTGTGAGTTGGTATGAAACTGCCGAAAACGGAGATTGGTTCGGCATCATCCAAACTTATGTTTTGCATGTGCGCAAGTGGGTTGCACAAACTAATTGGTTGCGCTCTTAGTGCAACGGCCGGTGTGTCGAATATTTCCTCATTGCCATCGTCATCGCTAACACCGAATAGATCTTCAAATCGAACCTCCTCAAGATCATCCTCACTATTCTCGCCCACCTCTTCATTTGGTATGAAAGGTTCATTATTTTGAGTCGGCTCTTCGTCAATGGCTTGACTCATTCCATAGTCATGTGACTGTACAGATTGCGTTGGATAACAGTGATTTTCGTTGTGAGACGGTTGTTCCTCAACATTGTCACTCGGTTGTTCTTCAAGATTATCGACTAGACGAACATATATCTCAATGCTGGGTAATTGAGATAATGTTACATGACATTGAAACATCGACCTGACATCTTCGTCGGTCTTAATCAGTGTCATTATGTGAAAGACGGTATTATCATCTCCATTAAATAATGGTTGACGATAAATGATGTCTTCAACATAACGTTGTAACTTCTTTTCAATACGGTCTTTTAAATGATGAAAGTCGGAGTTGATGTGGATTTTGAAAATAGTTAAATTCGTATTGCAAAATGAGAATCCCTCACTTGAATTTGTGAAAAGTGACCCTTCGGAATGGATAGAAACAATTAAATTTCTTTGAGCCATGGATGTGTAATATTTGATTTAGTGTGAATATAAATGAGGATTTGATTTGGTGTGAATATAAATGAGGATTTGATTTGGTGTGAATATAAGTGAGGATTTGATTTGGTGAATGTAAATGAGGAAGTAGTAGTATTTATAGGAAATATGAATTTGATTTGGTGTGAATATAATACAATATCCAAATCACATGCTAATTTTAAGTTAAATAGAGGAGAGAGACAGAGGGAAACGCGTGAGGAAATTGGCATGTGATAGCTCGTCACTTGGATTGACGAGACAAAACCCTAGACATAAAGCACTCGTCACTTCATTTGACGAGGCAACAAAGAGGACGAATCACCTCGCCATTCCATTTGACGAGGCCTCAAAGAAGTAGGTACAGGTCGTCAATCAAAGTGACGAGCCATAGGTGCAGGCTATTGGCATTGTGTTTTCCCTTCAGCGTGGGAATCTCATGTTACAGGGAATCCTTACAAAAAAAAATTGCATGCATGACATGCAATGCAATGTCTAATCCTCTACTATTCCAACTTTTACCAAATTTTTTTATTATAATTTTACCACTATAAATAATCAATACTTCTACACTTCTTACTCATGATCTACTTACAATTTCTATTTCACACATTCTTACCCTCTTCAAATATTTACTCTCTTCAATTTCTACACTTCCTTTCAAGATGTCTTTCCTATGGATGGGCGAATCACACCGTGGGACGGCGGCAAACATTGCCGAATACGTAAGTCTCATTCAAATTTACCGTTTTTTATTATCGTTTTTTATTTCCGTTCTTTATTAGACCAAATATTTATTACTGTTATTTATTTTAATTTCAGCAAGATGGAAAATTTCGGGTTCATTCGCATTCATATATTCAACCAAGTGCGGTTATAATACCGTACTTGGAGCTAACAGGTTTTGCGAATGTGGCAAAAATTGCAAGTCTAAAAGTAGACTCTAAACTCATTGTGGCATTGTTAGAGAGATGGAGACCGGAGACACATACATTTCATTTACCAACAGGTGAATGTACCATCACATTAGAGGATGTGAGTATGTGATTCGGTCTCCGAATCCATGGAAAAGCTGTCAATGGGCCAACAAACGTAACCAATGACGTTTACATGGAAAATTTGGGCATCGAACCAACCGCCTCGGATAAAAATGGGGCTTCTGTCAAAATTGTTTGGCTAGAAGCACTATTAACGCAACTCAAAAATAACCCTAACCCGTCTGAGGCAGAAAATATTTTACATGCAAAAATTTATATTTTACTTTTAATTGCTACTTTTTTAATGCCAGATAAAAGTCACAATTTGTTGCATTCTTCTTGGTTACCTTTAGTAGGAGACCTTGAAAAATGTAATTCATACAGTTGGGGTTCTGCTTGTTTGGCTACACTATATAGACATATGTGCAAGGCGGCCCATAGAGGAGTAAAGAGAATAGGAGGATGTGTGGTATTACTAATTGTATGGGCATTCACACGCATACCCTTGATAGCCCCGGTTAGTAACGAGGTTCCATCATTTCCTTATGCATTAAGGTAACGATTTTCATTTAAATGCAATTTATATTTATCAAAATTATTTATACGTCACTTAAACATATTTTTTTTAATATGCAAGATGGTGCAAACGAGGTATGAATTATCGAACTAATCCTCGACATCATTTACAAGGGTACCGTGTTGCAATAGAACACATGGAAGAAAAAGATGTAAGAATGATTAATTATAATATTTAACTTATTTAAATTTATTTTATACATTCTAATATTAATTATAATATTAAACTTATTTAAATTTATTGTATACATTCTAATATTAATTATAATATTAAAGTTATTTATTTTATACATTCTAATAGTTATATTTCTTTTAACAGTTTATTTGGAGGTCGTACATACAATATCCAGTGCCTGATTATAATGACAGCCGAGTCTGGAGTGCAACAACATATATCATATGTTTCTATACCGTTGAGATGCATCAAACGGATCGAGTCAAACTCCAATTTGGATTTGAACAACAAATACCGTCTCCGCCAAGATGTCTAAGTGAACACCATAACATGACTATGGTCAAAGCTTGGGACACGCATTGGCAAGATTTAAATAAAGAAGAGCTGAAAGAATGGAAAAGAAGAAGACGTTTGGTGTTACAAGGAAACTCGTTAATTGGTGAGTCTAAGCCGGGTAGAGAATACATGAATTGGTTTTTATCAATTCCTTTTATGCACGTTGCTCCGACACAATTTTTGGATGATCCCCGTCAACGTGTAGCTTCTTCAACCCAACGCACAACCCAACACACAACATCACCCCCACAACAACATAACCAACCATCATCCTCAACTCAACAAACATACCAACACATCCAGACCACCCAACAACACATCATTTATTCCACCTCAACCTAACACCATAATCCCCAAACTCCATTCCCTCCAATAAACTACTTTTACAACCAACAATATCAACAACAAACCAACCTACGCCCACCCATACAATACACTCCAATTCCTCAACCCAACTTTGAATACTCAAACCCTCATTCTCAACCCCAACCTTCTAACACCACATACGCACATGCCACTCCCACATACAACCCTGATGATATGTATTATCCTCCTATCCAACACACCCACCCGAAACCTACACACAAACCACACATTCACTACCCAACTTTGACCTCACCGATGACCATTTAATGAGTATGCCTTCTTTTGGCGTTCAAGAACTCGACGTTATGGATATGCCTCCTAACACATCACAACAACATCAAAGTCAACAACAACAACAACAAAACGCCCTTGATGAATTGTCTTCCGACTCATCTCCGTCTCCCGTAAGACAAAGACAAGAAGACTTGGGCAAGGGAAAACGCAAAAAAGTTGGCACAAGATGTGGAACAGGCGGTCACTATAGATAAAATGTATTGCTTCCATTATATCAATAAAATGTATTTCTTCCATTGTAATTCTTAAAAAAACAAATTATTTCTATTATTAATATTCTAAAAATTAATCATTTTTATTATTAATATTTCAAAAATAATAATATCACAATTTTTTTATTATCATGAAAAACTATAATTATTTACTATTTATTTTAAATATTTTTTTACAAAAAAATCATTATTATTTTTAATTAAATCAATTATATTAATTAAATATAGAATTAATAATTAAAAATCAATTATATTAATTATTATTGGTATTTAATAAAGTATTTAAAATATTAAAAAAAATAAAAATCCTTCTTCATGTCCTCGTCACTTCAAGTGACGAGCCCACACTGCGTAAAATCCTTCTTCATCCCCTCGTCACTTGAAGTGACAAGCCCTAACCGAAAAAGGGGGTAGATTGGGAAATAATTTTCAGACTGGGGCATATTGGGTAAAAAAATTCAATAGTAGGGCAAGGCAGGAAAAAACTCCTCTTTTTCTCATAATCCTCTTCCCCCTCTCTTTCTCAGATCTATATTCCTCTCTCTTTCTCTCATGGCTCGTTTATGTTTTCTTCCCTTTCTTTCCACTCTTGATTTTTTCTCCTTCTTAATATCATAGATTGATTCCGATAAATATACCGTGGAAGTTGACTACAAAGGTTTTGTTCATGATGTATTGGAAACAGATTCCATTCGGGTTGAGATTTTGCGCCACTCAAATTTTGTGGTGGTTGATTGTCTGGACAAGATTCTTCTAATCAAATTTAGTTTGATTCAAAGCTTAAACACGACGATGATAACGACGAGAGGAAGCAAGGAACAACTAGGCTGAAGAATAAAATAGGAATCTTAAATATTTTACTTCAATTAGGTTTTGATTTTGGAAAAATGAGAATAAAACATTTGTTAAATCATGAGATTTCATAAAAAAGAGTTAGAACAACTAATTCTTTAATAAAAATTGTTTTATGCTGCATTTGTCAGATACCCTTATGATGAAGCTGCTACTGTGGTAATTTCTGTCATCAAAGATTTTAAAAAATGACTTCAAACAAGTAATATTA